>NC_073238.2:106064375-106421250 GCF_029281585.2 Gorilla gorilla gorilla | reverse complement strand
CTACTGGGAAGTGAGGTGCCCCTCTGCCCGGCCAGCCGCCCCGTCCAGGAGGGAGGTGGGGGGGGGGTCAGCCCCCCACCCGGCCAGCCGCCCTGTCCGGGAGGTGAGGGGCGCCTCTGCCCGGCCGCCCCTACTGGGAGGTGAGGAGCCCCTCTGCCCGGCCACCACCCCGTCTGGGAGGTGTACCCAACAGCTCATTGAGAACGGGCCATGATGACAATGGCGGTTTTGTGGAATAGAAAGGGGGGAAAGGTGGGGAAAAGATTGAGAAATCAGATGGTTGCCGTGTCTGTGTAGAAAGAGGTAGACATGGGAGACTTTTCATTTTGTTCTGTACTAAGAAAAATTCTTCTGCCTTGGGATCCTGTTGATCTGTGACCTTACCCCCAACCCTGTGCTCTCTGAAACATGTGCTGTATCCACTCAGGGTTGAATGGATTAAGGGCGGTGCAAGATGTGCTTTGTTAAACAGATGCTTGAAGGCAGCATGCTCCTTAAGAGTCATCACCACTCCCTAATCTCAAGTACCCAGGGACACAAACACTGCGGAAGGCCGCAGGGCCCTCTGCCTAGGAAAACCAGAGAACTTTGTTCACTTGTTTATCTGCTGACCTTCCCTCCACTGTTGTCCTGTGACCCTGCCAAGTCCCCCTCTGCGAGAAACACCCAAGAATGATCAATTAAAAAAAAAAAAAAAAACCCAAACTGTTCATCCCCCAAGCCCCTACTTTACCTTGCACCACTTCCCCCTCACTATCCAATTTCAAGCTACCTCAGCTGTTCATCACACTGGCCCCTTACCCTGGGGCACTCCTCCCTCCACTGCCCCCATCCCTCATTTCCATTCCCCTTCATCCTCCACACCTTATTGCAAACATCACTTCCCCAAGGAAACCTGCCCCAATCAAAAAATCTAAATTAGACCATGAGATATATTTTCTTAAAGCTCCTGTACACACTCCCCAATTCATAATCATATAGTTTTCTGATCATTTTATAGTGTCTGTTTACCTCACTACATTGTAAATTCCTTGGAGGTAAACATGATATTATTTTGCTCACTGTTGTATCCCCAGTGTTCTGCACAGTGACCAGCATGTAGTAGGTGCTCAATAAATCTTTACGGAATTGATGAATGAAAAAAAAAAAAAATAGGCTATCAGCCACCCCAGGGGCCATTTGCTAAAACACCCAATGAACATTTGTTCTTGGGGATCAGGTCCCCATGCCCTTCTCAGAAATGTGCTTGGAAACCACAGGGATGCCTGGATAATAGCCCAGAATGTGTGGAACGCAGGGCTCTGGATTTTGCTGACCAAAAATAAAATGAATAAAGTCAAAAAAAAAAAAAGAAAATACAGCAGGGAGTTTTACATGATAAAAGTTGTGTATAAAACTTCTTTAGGAAACATAAACCTGATTCTAATACTTTGAGATACTAAAGTCACCTGCTTCACCAAGGTCTGCTTAGGGCCTTCCTTAGAATAAGGAGAGAAAAGAGTAAGGTTATCAGGTACCAACTGCCTACCAGTGTCAGACTCTGACCAACATTGTCCTATTTAAGTTATTCCTCCCTTCCTTTTCACATAGGACAAACAGGCTTAAGGGTTTTAGAAGCTGACCCAGCCCACATGACTAATGGGTAGCAAACTCAGGATTTGAAAGCTTGCCTGTCTACTGCAAACTTTTATTTTAGTCTTTGAAATAGGAAACGCAGAAGATTTTCTACAGGATAGATTTTAAGGACACAAAAAGGCCCTTCAGGTTTCCAAAATACATAGGAAAAAAGGTCTTGAAAACCTATTCACTTACATACATCAGAAGGTCCTGGCCATGGGACATTAAATTACAATGACCCAAATTAATAATCAAATCTGGACTTGGTCTCTGATTTCTTGTGCTTACTTTCCCTTTTGGAGATACTCAATAAAATAATATGAGCATTTTGATCCGGCTCAGTGGCTCATGCCTATAATCCCAGCACTTTGAGAGGCCGAGGCGGGCAGGTCACGAGGTCAGGAGATCGAGACCATCCTGGCTAACATGGTGAAATCACCTCTCTACTAAAAAAAATACAAAACATTAGCTGGGCATGGTAGTGGGCGCCTGTAGTCCCAGCTACGTGGGAGGCTGAGGCGGGAGAATGGCATGAACCCGGAAAGCGGAGCTTGCAGTGAGCTGAGATCATGCCACTGCACCCCAGCCTGGGTAACAGAGTGAGACTCCGTCAAAAAAAAAAAAAAATAATAATAATAAGAGCATTTTGTTCCCTGGATCTAAGTGCTTATTTTTCAAGGAAATACTTGAAACCACAGCAGTCATTGGTACCTCCTTTTGAGATGGTTTATTGCATCCCTTCCAGAGGTTCTGGGCCATGTACAATTTTCATGAAAGGATGTGAGAAGACAAGAAGACCAGGCCATTACATCAAGTTGAGAACCTGGTTAATTGTATAGGGATACCCAGCTGAATGAAGCAGGGAGTTAAATTTCAGCCCACACATTACCCTATGGTGCTGTGCTGAATCCACCTAAAGGGGGTGTCATTTCTAATTTGCAGAAAGGAACCATAAAGGCTCACGCAGGACCTGGAAAGTCCCTGAAGGTTAGGAAGAGAAGGGGAAAACGCGTTTGGACATAAAGCTTTTCAGATTCTATCAGTCATTAATTAAAGGAATTGAATCAAAGTCTGTTTAAAAGTAATGAAATCGCTGGGCGCGGTGGCTCATGCCTGTAATTCCAGCACTTTGGGAAGCTGAGGCCGGTGGATCACCTGAGGTCAAGAGTTCGAGACCAGCCTGACCAACATAGAGAAACTCCCTCTTTACTAAAATTTTCTGCTTAAAGCTAATTGATGAGAATGCTTGTTAATTTGGTAAATCAATGCCAGCCTAAGGAGATGTCTTTTGTTGGCACTGGAGAGTATAATTTTATTTCAGGGGAAAATGTTTAGTAGAACCATCAGCATGCTATCCCATTTCACTCTGGGATATGAGAACTATTACTAAGGGAGCCAGTGAATATTTAGAAAAATGGTTCTATGTAAGGTGAGACAAATAGAAAACTCTCATATGTTTTGATTTGATGACTGTGTTTTAAAAACGTTTCAGTCTGCTAGGAATAAAATACCATGACCGTGTATATACTACATTTTAAAAAATTATCACGCCATCACTGTGACAGATTTTGGAGCATCTCTGAAGAAACTCTTTTGAACACTAAGCTATCGAGTCTTAACTTCAGGGATATATAACTGGCATTTTCCATTTTAAAGCCAAATGCTTTTGAAATTCTAACAATAACTACCCATTTTTGGAGTGCCAGGTACCATACTAAGTAGTTTGCACACATAATGCCTATATTCCCAAAAAAGAACACTTCAAATGTTGTATGTTACTATTTCCTTTTTATCACTGAGGAAATTGAGGTGCAAAGAGGCCAAAGGGACTTACCTAATTTCATTTAGCTAATTACTGGCAGGCTAAAGATTCAAATCTATGCTGTTCCTGATTTGAAACCTGAGCTCTTGCCACGTCACAGAACTCACCCTTTCAGCAGACTTCTACTTAGGAGGGAATGTGGTATTTCAGCCAATCAAAATTTTATCATAAGATATAAAAAAAAATATCTTGGATTGAATATATCAGCAGACACATTCTCCTACTATTTCCTAAAGTATATCATGGCTAATATTTGAATTACAAGAAGTCAGACTGGAAATGTGGAGTTCCTACTTACCTGTTCCAATAACTTTTGTCCATTGAGGTGAGCCTGTAACACAGCATCATTAACAAGCAAGTGAAAGTTCAGCAGCACGTGTTCAATGTCGTATGTTCCACGCATTGCATCCGAGAGTTCTTCCAACGACCGGATATATGCATGCCAGTGTGGATTAAGCTCCGCCATGTGCGCCAGGCAGCCTCGCATGACATTGAGGCAGTATCCCATACAAGGCTTAGTGAGCGTCAGGCCCTGGCAGTGCGGGCAGTATTGCATCTTCAGGAGGGCTCTGCTGCACTCTTTGGAGAAGTGCAGATAGTCTGTGGTGTTGATGACTTCAATGCCCAGATTGAGTGCCTGCAGAAAGGTGCGGCTGGGCAGCAGGGACCTCCCCATCTGTCCCATTACTCTTTTGGGAATATTACCAAATGGACTCACATCCCGGCGAGCCATCCGGATGCATTCTGAGTATTCCAGGGAACTGTCAGTCACACCAGGGTTAATGAGGTGGTTGTAGACCAGAGGAAAAAGACTGTCAAAAAATCTGTTTACAAATTCTTCAGGATTAACATCTGCACCAAATAAATACAGCCCCACATCAGTGAAGAACTCCTGAACCGAAGCAGCAGCCTCCAAGGCCATGTTCCTGTAGGTATTGCAAAAAAGTATACTGGTGTAATTTTCTGCTTGTTTGATGAGAGTTTCAAGGGTTTCTGTAACACAAGCAGAGGTAAAAGATGAGAAGGTTTAGTATTCATGCTAACACTGTCCATCTGCTCCAGACTTTAAATGACTCATCAAAACTAATCTAAGGATCTAAATTGTAATTCTCAGCCTACTCAACCAACTTCAGCTTTCCAAGGATAATGACCGGACAACAACGACCATTGCCTACAACACACAAGTTTTATAGAGACATATTTCTAGGATCACAATCTGTTTAAAAGTAATGAAATCACCGGGCGTGGTGGCTTACGCCTGCAATTCCAGCACTTTGGGAAGCCAAGGGAGGTGGATCACCTGAGGGTAAGAGTTCGAGACCATCCAGACCAACATGGGGAAACTCCCTCTCTATTAAAAATACAAAAATTACCCAGGCATGGTGGCAGATGCCTGCAATCCCAGTTACTCGGGAGGCTGAGGCAGAAGAATCATTAGAACCTGGGAGGCGGAGGTTGCAGTGAGCTGAGATTGCACCATTGCACTCCAGCCTCGGTGACAGAGTGAGACTCTGTCTCAAAATAAAAAAAAAAGTAATGAAATAAAAAATAAGTTACATGTATAGTAGTTTCTTACTTTATTCTATAGTCATTCATAACTCACTAATGATAGAAAAAAGTGTCATTGAGAAATTTAATTCATAATTTGACTTCATTATTTATAAAAGATGGTCACATTAAGTACTTAATTCACCACCTGCTATATTTTTATAATTTTTAAAATCTTTTTCTTTTCCAGAATGAAAGCTAGTAGATTACACACGGGTTGCTACAAAGGGAGGTTAGATTCCCAAAGGAAAACCAGACAATCCTTAGACCTCCTCACATGTTCTAACTAAAGAGAAAGTAAAGCACTCATTTTCAAAGTACCCATAAATTATCACATTTTGTTAAGCACTGGGAAACCCATGAGTGCTACTATTTGATGAAAATAAATTATTGTGACCACATTATTAATCATATCCTTTTTCTTATCATCTTATCTTCAAAGACTTTACTGTGGGATATTTTGTTTCTTACTTAAATAACTGATGATCTCAAGTCAATTTATCCACAAAAAGAACCAAGAATAATTTACCCATAAATTAAGGGAGAAAATCTAAAAATAGAAAGTTGGAATAATCAGCAAGTCAAAATGGTATATCAAAATGAGGCATTAAGCAACAGTAAACACCTTGGATATATTAGTAATTACATTTCATAATTAGCCTAAATAAGGATACTGGACTGTTTCAATATATAATAATAAAATATATTCAATAAAATTATCTCCTATAGTCCCAACCGTATAGTCACTTTTAATTAGGTTGTAAAAGATCACGCAATAACTTAGTAATCTAAACACTGTTTGAGTATATTACAAAAATAGGTGGAAGAAGAGTAGGAAAAAACAAAATGGAATAACAAAATGCAGAGGTGCAGAGAGAGCTATTAATGAAGCAGAACTGTGTCATGAATATGCCACAGAGTCCAAGTACAAATAAATAACAACGCAATATCATGAATTCTGATACTGATCTAATTCACACTGATTTCCAGGCTTTAGTGTGAGATATTAAGGTGCATCTACCCTGCAATCAAAGGTAACAGCTTTTAAAAGTAATTGCAATTCTGTTTCAACAGAGTACATATAAAGTGTTAGGTAGAGCTCATGTGTTACCTGTGCATCGCTAGTAACTAGTTCCTCAATAAAAATATGAAAGAATGAAAATGGGATGATAATGAGAAGGCTTCAATTGAGATTAGCAGCTCTATCATGTCAGCCAGCATTAATGCCAGGTTTCCCCAAATGGCCTGATCACCTGGGCTTCATGGGGAAAAAAAACAGATTGTCAGGTCTCTGCATTTGAAATCCTAATTCAGTAGGTTCCTCTTGGTTCAGGAATCTATATTTAACAAGCAGTCCAGGTGATTCTTTTAACCTGGCCAGTTTTTGAAACATTGCGGTTGCAAATACGTGTAAAATATTCTCTCTGCTCTTACAGAGTTGTTCAGCAAGCATTCCACTATGATAACCTGACCCCACAGCTGCAGTCTCAGCCACTACACTCTGTTTTCACAGATCCACAGGACAAAGCGTGAAAACGGAATTGAATCTTTGTGGCTTGAACTACAATAAAACTGCCAAGCCTGTATGTTTCTCCTTAAAATAGGTCATTTTTCTGAGCAGTTTGTGTGTGGCTAAGAATCGCAAAGTGGGTCACAAATAATTTTATTTACCAATAATGGTTAAATCACAATGTTTTAACATTATTTAATTTGGTAAAGATAAAATAAGGATAGATTCAAAGATACCCTATATCACAGGCATTCTTACGAGGTTTCTAAGATATGTGCTATATGTGTTCATGTGACTGACAATTGCCATATTCTTAGTGGAATAAAGGTTGAACATTGGTGAATCAGGCAATACTGATGTTCCATCAGATTTCTGCCAACTCTAAATGATGTTTACACATGCAATTTTTATAAAGGCAAGAATAAAATATTTCTTTATAAATTTCAGCCCAATTAATTTATAACATAATGATTTAGGAAAATATGGAGTTTATCTTTAAGTAGCCCTAACAGGTATGTTTTACAAAGTAATTTATATTGTAAGAGCAATGTTGAAGAGAATATATTTAATATTTAGGAGTTTCCATTCAAAATAAAAATGAATATAGCATTTCCAAATATCATTATTTCTCTTTTAAGGCCACTGTGTATTATTAGCAACAAACTAATTCTGATTACTCTTTGAGTTTGTAATTAAAAATAAATTTCTGAACAAATTATACAGTTTTTATTTGATTTTAGAGTAGTTTTTCTCTGATTCAATTTTATTCTTTAAAACAAAACAACCAAAAAGAACTTGATAATAACTTCAGGAATCAGAGTGAAATTTTAAAACTTTTCTCTAATAACACATGCATTAAAATTTTAGCTTTCATAAACTGTGTATTGACTTTACTACCCTTTGAAGGGGAAATTATATGTTATCAGATACAGTCATGTGCCTTGTAATGATGTTTTGGTGAATGACTAACTGTATATATGACGTTGGTCCCATAAGATTATAATGGAGCTGAAAAATTCCTATAACTTAGTGACATCATAGCCATCATAACATCACAGTCCAACATATTACATGTTTGTGGTGATGCTGGTATAAACAAAAATATCAGATTGCCAGTCATATAAAAGTCTAGCACATGCAAGTATGTACAGTACATAATATTTGATAATGATAATAAACAACTTTGTTACTCGGTGTTTACCATACTATGTTTTTTATTGTTATTTTAGAGTGCACTCCTTCTACTGATTTTTTTTAAGTTAACCATAAAGCCACCTAAGTGAGTTCTTCCAGAGGAAGGCATTGTTATCACAGGAGACGACATCTCCATGCCTGTTATTGTCCCTGAAGCCCTTCCAGTGCAACAAGATATGGAGGCGGAAGACGGTGATATTGATGATCCTGACCCTGTGTAGGCCTAGGCTAATGTGTGTGTTTGTGTCCTAGTTTTTAACAAAAAAGTTTAAAAAGTAAAAAAAAAAAAAAAATTTAAAAATAGAAAAAAAAAGCTTATAGAGTAAGGATATAAAGAAAACATTTTTGTACCATGAGTTTGTGTTTTAAGCTAAATGTTACTACAAAAAATCAAAAAGTTTTTTAAAAATTGAAGTTTAAAGTAAATTTATTATAAACTACTGTAAGCTAAGGTTAATTTGTTATTGAAGAAAGATTTTTAAAATAAATTTAGTATAGCCTAAGTATACAGTATTTGTACAGTCTAAATAGTGTAATGTCCTAAGCCTTTGCATTCACTCACCACTCACTTACTGACTTACCTAGAGCAACTTCTAATCTCGCAAGCTCCACTCATGTTATGTGCCCTATACAGGTGTACCTTTTTTAAAAAAAATTTATACCATAATTTTATATGTATATATATATATATATTTTTATATATGATTTTTTGAGACAACATTTTGCTCCATCACCCAGGCTGCAGTGTGATGCCAGGATCATAGCTTCCTGTAGCCTAAACCTTCTGTGCTCAAAGCAACCCTCCTGCCTCAACTTCCCAAGTAGCTGGGACTACAGGTGTGGACCACCATGCCAGGCTAATTTTTACTTTTTATTATTTTTCTGTTGAGATGGGGTCTTGCTATGTTGCCCAGGCTGGTCCCAAACTCCTGGCCTCAAGGTGTCTGCTCCTTCAGCCTCCCACAGTGCTAGGATTACAGGCTCAGTCTACACCATCCTTTCACTGTATCTTTTCTATGTTTAAATATGCTTAGATACACAAAGATTTACCACTGCATTACAAACGCCTAGAGTATTAAGTATAGTAACATGTCATACAGGTTTGTAGCCTAGGAGCGATGAACGTATACCATATAGCCTAGGTGTGTAGCAGACTCTAAGGTCTAGATCTGTGTAAGTATAGTCTGTTATATTTGCACAATGGCGAAATTGTCTAATGATGTATTTCTCCAAACAAATCTCTGTACTTCAGTGGCACACAACCATGTCAATATTCTGTTTATTTCCTGAATATCTGAACACAAAATAGATTTGATTTAAGTAATTTATTGCATTAGTTTTTCACCATGCTATTAACACCACAATATTAAAAAATTGGGGAGCTTTCAATATGTATTAAATCTGATATTGAAATATTCCAATTAATTGAATTACCTAAATATATGTAATATACATATTTTTATATATCTGTGATCATAAGTATTTCTTAAATCCAACCAACAAAAAACTGTAAACTATTGGTCTATACATAATTGATTCTTCAATGCTTAGGGATAAACATATTTTGAATTTTTTTGTCCTAATCACTTCATAAAATTTTAATATGCAAACACCTATCAAAAATGAACAATCTAGGAGCCAAGCCATTGAATAATTCTGTACTAATTTTTAATTAAAATTGGTAAGATCAGAAATTGAATTTACTATAGCTACTTGTTTGTGTTAACTTTGAATTTGTAAAACTATCACTTTGTTCTTATACCATGTTTACCAAGGAGTTGAGTGTTTCCATTTTACTGAATTAACATTTTGATATTAGCAAGAATTTAAACTTTCAAAATAATTGTCAAGTAACAAAATATGTGCTGTTCTCCAAAAATGTAATAGACATATAAAATAATTGTTTATAAATCCAAGATAGGTAAGGTGCTGAACAATTAATCACATCTACTTAATTATGAAAGAGAAACTACGGTTTCTTTCATTACAGTTATAATACATAAAAATACTTCTCAACCAAGCTATATAAATAGTAGCTTTGTATTTAAGAATTAAAAATTGTAGCACACATTGAAAATAAACATTTTCCAGTATTGTTTAAGGAATTTAAGAAACAGATTAGGAATAATTTTTGTGCATGTGTGTTTTTCATTGAGAATTTCAATAAGCTCTTCTTTCCAGTGATATCAAAACAAGTCTATCAAGACAGAATAATTTCCAGTTTTCCTTATAATGCCTGAGTGGTAGATCGAATTAAAGGCTGCAAGTGCAATCTAATTACTGTTTAAATATAGAATGTAATTCTTCCCAGCCTTATGGGAAAATTAATTTATCTACACATAAAATCATTTATGTGTTATCTCACTAAAAACTGGATTTGGAATGCATGAAGTTTATCTGCATCTATTTCCATTTTCGACATTAACATTCCGTTAATCTTAATTTAATGACAAAACACCTAAGACTGAAAACTTTAACTGCTTCCAGCCCACATTCCTTTTAGAGATATTTTATTATACACACAAATGATTACTGACACAAATAAAGGATTTAACTTTAAATAAAACTGGTAGAGATAAAATTGAGTGATATCAATTTAAAATTTAATGTGAAAAATGTCAAAATCAGTGAAGATTCATATGCAGGTGGCTTTTTGTAATGAGAGAAACTGAAGAGTCACAAAGCTTTTATTAGTTTAAAGATAAAGTTGATTTCTAAAAGCAATGATTATGAATAACTGTTATAATAACCTCTCTGGCATGACATGTACTTATATTTTATGACACTTTTAATATTTTTTATTTTTGATATATGAATGTTTTAACTTAAAAAATTTGAAATTTCAACTACAATTTGAGGCCACAGATATTCCCAAATATAGCAATGAAATAGATTTTAAAAGATTAAATCATATCAACCATAGAAAATCAGATGATTTTACAATGTATATCTGATTGAAGAGAAATTTTCAGAGCGAATTTGCATTTTGTGCATTACAACTCTCAAGTCACAGATTATGTTATTGCAATGGATACATTACTACTCTGCTACTTTAGAGTCGCTCTGTGCCTGAAATCATGTATCCCTCTGTATTAAATTATACAGATAGATGAATAGGTAGGTAGATCATTTTAAAAATAATTGTATAACCAATTTTTATCACACACGTTACAATGAATTTTAATTCCATTTCCTTTTTTCTTAAAAGAAGTACTTCTGAATAATTTTAATAGTAATAATTCTTTTGATTTTCAGAAGACCATTATAGCAACTTGAAGATATGTATTTTTAAATAAAAGAAGCAACTACCTAATTCTCTAGACTGGAAGCGCTTATACTGAATTTTCCCTTATATTTGCACATTTCCTAATTTTTTTCCAAAAAGTAAAATGTGCAAAGTTTTCTGGAATATTAATTTAATGACATTTTCAAATGTTATACAGAAATCAGTCATCTATATAAATAAATAGTGAGTGGGATATTAATCTGTATCATCAAGAATTAGCCTTTTGTTAATTAATCTTATCTTCTAGGACAAGCACTGTATGGAAAAATGCCCTCTTAACTTTCTTCCTCCCTCATTTCCCTCCTCATTAATTTGGCCTTCATGGTGCTTCACATTTATTTCTAACATTATTTTATAATTAATTATGTTCAAAAATCAACTTGATTTTAGCAGAAATTTAAATTCCCTTAAGCACTTGTGTAACAGATAAAATCAGTTCTAAACAACTAACCATTGATTGTTTCATGAATTATTGTGGGGTGAAGATTTTAAATCAAATTTTCTAATAATCTTTAAGCTCAGAAACACAATCTAGAACTACAAAGGAGCTATACAGAAGAGTTTCTTACTCACAACTTTATGTTTTTATACAGAACAAGTAAACCAATATCCTTTATTGGTGGTTCTCCTTCCTCTTTTTCTTTGGTTTTTTTTTTAGTTAATTGATACACAAAAACATAGTTGTTCTTTATTTAAATAAACAAAAGCTTTCATTCTGCTAACTCATAATTCCTGTCCTCATTTTCTCTATTTGAAATCTCAAGAGAATGAGATGTTCTATATTTTTGGCTTTCATTGGCACACTGTCTATTCCCTCTTAGTGTATTCAAATCTAGTTTCTTTTGATATTCATTCTTTCATTCATCCATTCAACCAATATATTTTGAGCACCTGTTTTAGACCTTGAAGCTAAAACTGAATAAGCCATACAAGTTTCTGTCCTTATAAAGCTTAGATTCTACAGAGTAGAAGATAAAGTATAAAAGCAAACAGATATATAAATGATTTATTGTTATGTTAGGTATTACAAAGGGATAAAAGAGGGCAGGGGATGAAAAGTGAAGGGTGCTGTTTTCCAAAGATCGATTTTCTTATAATCAATTGACCAAAAGACAATCAAAAGCAAGTTCTTAATCTTATTCTCAATAGGAAACTTTCTGAGTTTACCAAATACATCCAAACTATAAACAATATTTGGTCATTTGCTAAATTAAAATATTGATTTGGACAAACTGGTTTGGGCAAAATGATTTTCTACAGATTGGCTATTTTATTTTATTCTGAGACAAGGTCTCACTCTGTTGCCCAGACTAGAGTGCATTGGCACAATCTCGGCTCACTGCAGCCTCAACTGCCTGGGCTCCAGAGACTCCCCCACTTCAGCCTCCCAAGTATCTGGGACCACAGACAAGCACCACCACCATGCCCAGCTAATTTTTGTTTGTTTGTTTGTTTGTAGAGACAGTGTCTCTACGTTGCCCAGGCTGAGATTGGCCATTTTAGATACAGTGAGAAGGAAAACCCTCTCTGAGGAAGCAACATTCAAGTGGAAGCCTCAGTGATGAAAAAGAGCCAGCTATGAAAAGATGAGTGGTTAGGGGGCTCAGAGAAGGTAGAGTGCAAGGTTACGAGGTGCAAAGAAGGTTGCTGACTATGCAAAAACAGAGGAAAGTCAATGTGATTGGAGCTCAGTGAGTGAGAATAGAGAAAGGTCTGAGAAGTAGGCAGGGGACAGATTTCAGATGGCCCCACACATCATGGTAAGGGGTTCAGATTTTCTACGTGGAATGCGAAGCACTGGGGAATTTTCAACATGGGAGAAATGTGATGCTGTTCATGTCTTAAAGGATAACAGTGGCTGATATATGGAGCATGGACTGCTGGGCGGGTGTAAGAGTGAAAACAGGAAGCCCAGTTTAAAGGCTATGCTAACAGTATGGGTGACAGTCATTGCTGGGCTGGACTGTGGTATTGGTGGAGGTGTATGCTGCAATAAGTGATCAGATTGTCCATATGTACTGAATCACAGGCAAAATAACTTGTGGTTTGTTTGGAGGGAGATGTATAGGAAATGGATAAATGAAGGATAAATCTGAAGACTGGGCCTCAGTGTCTGGATGCATAGTGGTACTGTTAACTAAGATAGGCAAGAGTATGCCGGCTCCGTGTTTGTGTGTGGTGGGGTTGAAAATTAAAGGTTTTGTTTTGAACATGTTACCAATTAGAAAATCAAATAAAATGTATCAGTATACAATTAGATAAAATAATTGGAGTCTCGGGAAAAGTTGAGGCTGTTGATATAAATCTGAAAGTGACTGTTATGGAGAATAAAGTTATGGTACTGGATGAAATAACCGAAGGGGAAAAGATAGGGAAGAGTGGAGAAATTTGGGAAAAGAAGAGTAACCAGCAACAAGAATTAGAATAAGAAGCCAGTGAAGTAAAAAGAAAATCAGGAAAACGGAGTGTCCCAGAAATCAAGGGAAGAAAATAATGCAAGTAGAAGAAAGTAATCTATCATGTCAAATGCTATTAAAAGGGCAACTGAGATGAGGAATAACAATTGACCATGGGAACTGATGAGAAAGAGAAGCCCTTAGCAACCTTGATAACAGCTGCTTCAGCAGAATATGAGCAGAAAAGGACAAGAATTGAGGCAACGTTATGGACAACTTCTTGCAAATGTTTGCTATAATGGAAGCAGAAAACCAAGACAGGCACTGGAGTGGGCTATGAGGTCAAACATTTTGCTTGTATGAGGAAGGAGAATTTACTGAATATTCACATATGGATATAGCAATAAATTGATGACTGAGCAGGCAGGATGGGAACTGCAGGAGGAAATTCCCTGAGTAAGCAAAACGATGTGATCTAGGGCATTGATAGAGACTAAAATATTGGATAAATAAGTGGATGTTATAGTTGCCAAGAATAATGTCAAGTGAAGTCAAGAGAAAGAGTCAGGTAATAAAATGGTGAGTTCCTAAGGGAACATGACCAGAAGTCTGGTAGATGGCAGCATGGAAGCCGGACAGGCAGTGAGTCTTCCGGCAGGCAAAGAGGATTTGCCAGGGGAGCATAGGAGCAAAAATGTGGATCCAGGAGCACAGCATCCCCAACAAAAGAGGATAATCCTGTTTGTTTCCTGTTGCTGCTGTAGCAAATTGCTAATAATTTCCCAGTCTAAACAACAGAAAATTATGCCTTCTCAGTTCTAGATGCCAGGCTTCCCAAAGCAGTGTCACTAGGCTGAAATCAAGGTGTGGTCTGGGCTGCACTGCCTCTGGAGGTTCTGAAAGAGAATTCATTCCTTTCTTTTTCCAGCTGCTGGTGGCTGCTGCCATTTCTTGGCACTCCTTGGCTTATATCCACATCACTCTAATCTCACATTGTCTTCTGCGTGTATTCATGTGTGAAATCTCCCTAGGCCTCTCTTTTAAAGATTCATGTGATTATTAGGACCCACCCAGATAATTCAGGATAATCACCCCATCTCGCGATCCTCCATTCAAGCACATATGCAGAGACCTTTTTTTTTTCCCCCCATGTAAGCAACAATTCGAAGATTCCAGGGATTTGTCCCTGATATCTTTGGGGCCCAATATTCAGCCTACTACAATACTGATCACAGAAGACAAAAAAATAAAATTAAAAAATCTACACTTGATTTGCAAACTCAGGAGACAATGACTGTAGTCCAAGGTCTTCCATGTACCGATTATGTGAGCTATTTAACCTCTCTAAGCGTCAATTTTGTCTGTAATAAAGTAGATGTAATCGTGTCTGCTCTGACCAAGGGCAGGATAGCTGTGAGATTCAATTGAAATAAAATGCAGCATGGTGACTAGTGATTCTCTCACTTCTTATGTTCACAGACTGCTCAGAACGATGTCCTAAGACTGACTGTACCCTCCTGCCTTTCCTGGGTGCTCATGAATCTGTTGAGGCAGGAATCGAGTCCTCCTGTTCATCTTTCTATCTCCCAATGTTTTTCCCATGAGGGGCCTCTGTACATTCTGATAGGCTTTGGTTCAAATGCCCTATAATTAGATGCTAGTCCCATGCGTGTAAATTTCCTGACTTCCTTGCCTCTCACTTATTCTCATCAGAAAACAGGTATAATAATGGCACCTATCTCATAGAACAGCTGTGAGAATTAAATGAATTTGTTCATGCTACCTACTTGCATAGTGCCTAAAGGTAGAATGTGCTGAAAAACCATTAAGGAATAATAATAATAATCCCTAACTTTTGCCATGTACTTGCCATTAGCTAGATGATTTATTAAGTTCTTTTGGAAAATTCATTCACTTGATTCTCCAACCCATGATACGGGTACTCTTACTAGCACAACAACCATAATAATACTGTGTATATAAGTAAACATAGCACACACTGTATTATTAATCATTCCTACTTTACAGATGATCAAGTTGAAGCACTGAGAGTGTAAGTGATTTGATCAAGGTTTATACAGAAAGTAGCAGAGCCTGGATTTGAACCCTGAGTATTTGGTTCCAGATTCTGGGTTTGGAACCATATATATCATATATCATACTATCATTTTCTAAATAGTCTGACACCCTATATAAAATAGCTGAAAAGGGATAGATGTACACAAAAACAAAATAAAGCAAGACAAAACTTTATCTGTAAAATTGAACAAAATGCAAACATTTCACTGTTAACTTAGCATATTAAAATATTGTGTATGATAAACCAAATTAGCTATTGAAATCATTCTTTTCAAAAATTAACTAATATTATAAATATGGCAAAAATAAAGAGAAAGCTATGTGTTGCATTGAAGTCAACTCAGCTGAAAATTTTCTAATATTTCTAATTATGAAGTACAAAACTGCATCCTAATCTCTGGGAAAGAAAGATACCGTTTAAGATCTTTATCACCAAATACACTGTGGAGAAAAAAATAAATATTGTTGCTCTTCTACCACTCTTTCCCCTGCCAAAGAAAAAGTCCATGTCAAAAGATAATATAGGAGAAAATAAACTACTATTTAGTTAGAACAAGAAGGTAAAGTTAAATTCAGGGAAAAGATTTAGGTTATAGGGAATACTGCTGGTGATGCTGCATAAATTCCACTAGGAATGATGGAAGAGCTAGGCAGGCAGAGAGGAATAGTTGATTGGGTCAAGTTGTCACTGAAATGGTATTGAGATTTCTGCCAACCTCTTCCTAATGAAATGCAAGGGCTTCTTCTCAACATTCAGAGTCTCCTAGTAACTCTAGCTTCTAAAGCTGGTGACGCATTCTCTTATACCCTCTATTGGTAAAAATTTTGTTTCTTTCACTCATTCCTCTGCATCCTAGGCCAGATCGTTCAAAGTCTTGGTTCTTGTTTCTTATCATCTTGCTCAAAATATAGCACCACTTTTACAATGGCAAATAAAACTCCAAGCCGATTGCTCTCACATTTACATATGTAGCTCAGTAATCATCAAAGTTTTCGGTCTCAGAACGCTTTACACTCTTAAAAATTTATTGAGAAACCCAAAGCTTGTATTGTGGTGGGCTACATACATATATATATATATAAATACATATTATTCATATGTATTATTTTAAAAAACTGATAATTATTTTAAAACATTTAATCCATTAAGAGAACCATAATAAACATAATGATACTAGATTACTGGTTTTGTAAAAAACAGAACTGGATTTTCCAAAACAAAAAATGTTAGTGTGAAGAATATCATTGTTTTACATGATTGCAAATTTCATTATTGTCTCACTTAATAGAAAAGAGCTATATTCTCACATCTATTTCTGAATTCAATCTGTGAACAGCATCTTGTTTAGGTCAAGGTATATGAAGAAAATCGAGCCTCACACAGATGCAGTTGACAAAGACAGTCTTTTCATTTAATAGGCTTTTCAGATCATTGTTAACATTGTTCTTTGATATTACGCCAAAACATGACGACTGATTATTTCTTCAAGTTTAAGTGCAATACAGAATCTAAAACCATACCACTGGCCAATCTTTTATTATGAATGGTTCTCTTACCCATTCAAGACATTGTAATCCATGCATTGACATGTTAGTTCATAAGTTACGCAGATTTTCCTGATTTTGACACATTTCATCACTTTTTTGTTTGTTTGTTTGTTTGTTTTGAGATGGAGTCTTGCTCTGTCGCCCAGGCTGGAGTGTAGTGTTGCGATCTTTGCTCACTGCAACCTCCGCCTCCCCGGTTCAAGTGATTCTCCTGCCTCAGTCTCCAGAGTAGCTGGGATTACAGGCATGTGCCACCAGGCCTGGCTAATTTTTGTATTTTTAGTAGAGATGAGGTTTCACCATGTTGGCCAAGCTGGTCTAGAACTCCTGACATCATGATCTGCCCCCCTTGGCCTCCCAAAGTGCTGGGATAACAGGTGTGAGCCACTGTGCATGGCCTCATCACATTTTTAAGTACTGGAAACTGTCAAGGTCATGGTGATGGATGTAAGTTTTCTAAATTTCCAGTTTTCTTTTAAAAGCTCAAATATAATTGCTACCAGCAAATACAGTACGTTGTTTTCCTTGAAGCTATAGACTCATTTTGTTCAATTTTAAGAAAATGTTTGCCAAATACTTAAGTCTGAATTACCATAGCTTGCCTGTCAATCACTTTGTTCAAGAAAAAAAAATGGTATTCAGAGAAAAAAAATGTGGCTAGTTCAGCTTGCAACTCAATTGCAAAAGTATCTTTCATTGAGAGAGCCATTACTCTTTGGTATGCAGAAGACTTGCTTTATGCAATCTTATTTCATGACATAGAACATGAAAAATATGTGTAATTGAGAGTTTATATTTAACAGTCAGTAATTTTTGCTGTTTTATCTGGACTTTCTTAAATGCAATGGCTTTTAAAAATGTGAATTTGTGGAGGTAAAACATACAGTGATTACTATTAAAAGTACGGTTTGATGCCACCAATTTAATTTGTGCTAAAGCCCCAGCAGTTTTGCTCACCATTGCTTTTGTACTATAAATGCAAATGCAAATACAGAGGAAAATGTAAACCGTGACTTCATAGTATTATGAAATAGTTTTGATCTCAAAAACACTCTGAGGTTTCCGGAACCCCAGACCACTTTGAGAATTGTTGCTGAAGCAAATATTTCTTACTGGAGATTCTAGCTATTTTTCCATGTATAACATATCAACCTAGATCTGTATTTGCCAATTATTTCCCTCTATTGTTTCAGCATCTTTCTGACCTCCTTATTTTGTATATTAGGATCAACCATCTAAGCATCTGGACTCAAAGTCTTAGAACTTTTATTGCCCACGTCCAGTTAGTCATCAATAGCTGTTCTCATGGCACGTGTATACCTTTGTAACAAAACTGCATGTTCTGCACATGTACCTCAGAACTTAAAGTATAATAAATAAATAAATAAATAAATAAATAAATAAATAAATAAATGTTGATTTCTTTAAAAAATTATTTCTCATTGCCAGATATTACCTTAATATCTCTCTTATCCACTTTGGATTACTAAAAGAGCTTCCACTGGTTCCTCAGTCCATTTTTTCCCCAGTTCAATATTGAGCACTTTAAATGTTTTCATACTTCTTTTCATTTATTTATTAAAATACAATGTTTACCCCAGGACAAAGTCAAACTCCATGGAACTGAGTAAACTAATACACTTTGATTCACATTGCAGAGTCTCCAAAACATGGCTAAAAGAATATCCAAGTGATAGAAAAGATATTTTGTTAAGTAGTACGTGGCATTCTAAACCAAAATGAATTAATTGAACTTGCAGTTTCTCAAACTACATAATGATAACTTACATCAATATTTTCCTTTAAAGTCAGCTCTATAGGATCCACAAATGTACAAAAAAACCCAAAAACTCCTAACATCCTTGAAATAACTATCACAGCTTAATTTCCTGTGCCATCAATTAATTATATTTTTATTATGTCTAATCACTACAAGTCATCGATCATATTTATTGCTCTAAGAATTGTCATTAATTTGTTCCCTCTTCTTGGTGCTAGAACATTTTAGTGGAGTTTTTAAATCTAAATAACAATATATTAATATGAACCACTAATGAAGCATCTTATCTCTTCTTCATTTCATGGTTCTTGGGATATCTGCCTACAGTACAGTGTTTAAAATATATCCATTTGTTTCTATTTGGTTTATAGCAATGGCTAAGGAGTTTCATTAGGCAACACAAAAATATTCTCCAAGCCATCATACAAATGCATGCTAAAGTATACTATCGATGAATTCTAACCACCAAATGTTCTAATATAAAGTGACTTAAAAATGGTTTAAATTTTATTCTGCAATCTCCTGATTTTACTGCACCCCGAGCATGGTCCTACACATCTGCTAGATCGTATTGCCAAGTGTCATAGTTGAGCGATTCCTACAGTTACAGGTCGGGAAACAGGAAGAAATGAATTGAAAGTATTCACTCCAAAGTTACAGACAGTTTAATAAATATACTGTTTCTACTCTGACATGAGAGAAACTTCCTCAGAAGGTAGGCAATTCTTTTAGACCATTACATTCTTTCCAAATAGCTGGAGAAAAAAATTGCAATTCTTTCTGATAACTAAAATGGGTTATAAAGCACAAAATCAATCAGACCAAGAACAGTCTGTTTTACTACAACATCCATTTCTGCTTTCATAGCTCTTATCAGAAAATACTCCAACAGTAACATAGTCAAAAGCAGAAAGAATAGGGTGTAACAATTATGTGATTTTTGCTATGGGATACTAGCAGCCCTTTTTAAATGCACTAGAAATACATATTTAAAAACAAAGGTCCTTCCAAAGATATGACTTGTAGAAATCTAGATTCTAAATAATTGTGATTTCAAAGACATGACTTTAGAAACAATATGAATTTTCTTTATAAACATTTACCAATTCAAAAAATGGTGTCTTTATTCAAGAATTTTTTAAATAAGAATAAAATCCCTTAATGCTGCAATTTTGCAGGGCAAGATCAAAGTGCTTGGAAAATCCGTATATTAGAAATGCAAAAGAACTTGACAGATGAACTAATTCATCTCCCAAATGCCCCCATAACCAGCTCCGGGACTTGAGGTTCTCGTCTATTAAAAACAAACAAATATAAACAAAATCTTCCATTTTAAAACCCTTCTCAGTGCCCAATTGTATATCTAATTTAATCAAAATATCATGGCCTTATAGCTAAGGCACCAAATTCCATAAAACTGGAGTTAAAATCTATTCCTTTTTCAAAATTTGTTTTCTTGGAAATTCACATTAGTTTCTGTGTGGAGCTGCAGTCATATATTTGAAAATCATTAAAAAGTACCAAGTATCATTTAGGAAGGTACTTACCAAGGTTGAGATTTAATAAAAGGATTGAGCCATAATTCCTCGTATTGCACCCCTGCTTATGATTCCCTTTTTCTTTCATTTGAAAGAATTATCTATTCTGCTTCCTACGTCTTTTTCACAATGAACTCCAATATGACCATGAGCATTATTTATTTTAACAGCTTTCCCACTTTGGTCATGTTGCAGTCCACACTTGTTATTACTGCACTTCATTTTGCTTTTCTATTTTCAATTTGAATGTAGATTCCACTTCCACACAGCATGAGCATGCAAGCTGTTCCCTATCCATATATAGTGAAGTGTTTTAGGCAAACATACAGATTGTGTACTTGGTTCCAACGGCCTTAAAAAGCAGTGGTCCCTGTCCCTACCCTACCTAAACCTCGTAAGGTTAAGCACCAGCTCACTTATCACTCTAACTATACCCAACAACAGCTTCTTATCAAAAGCATTCTCTGGATGAAACTTAAAGCTAGCTTGGTAGTTTAAATAAAGTCAAATACAATTTATGCAGTGTTTTCAAAAGCCTCCAAACCATTAAGATCTTTAGTCATCCTGAAAGCATGAAGCCTGTTTCACTGTTCCAGAATGATTAAGTTACTCAGACATTCACATTCACTACTCTGTGTGAGGGAGGGTACAAAAGAAAAATAAAAGGCACTTGATAAAATTTCACCAAGAGCATTTTAGTAAACATTCTATACAATTTCCTCTAGCTAAACTACTCTAAGTTGCTACCCAGGATGCCATATAGCTTTCAACCTGTATTAAAAGCTGATTTTTTTTTTCATTCTGTTTCTGAGTACATTTATATCCATGATGGTATATTGGCTTGTTGTACTAGACATGACCTAGCATTATCCAACATTAAAACAGCCAAAGGCGGCCGGGTGTGGTGGCTCATGTCTGTAATCGCACCACCTTGGGAGGCTGAGAAGGGGAAATCACCTGAGCCCAGGAGTTCAAGACCAGCCTGGCCAATGTGGTGAAACCCTGTCTCTACTAAAAATACAAAAATTAGTCAGGCGTGGTGGCGGGCACCTATAATCCCAGCTACTTGGGAGGCTGAGGCAGGAGAATCGCTTGAACCTGGGAGGTGGAGGTTGCAGTGAGCCAAGATTGTGCCATTGCACTCCAGCCTGGGCGACAGAGGGACATTCCATCTCAAAAAACAAAAACAAAAACAAACAAACAAACAAACAAAGCCAAAGGCTCCCATGATCTATGGCAAAGAGTTACTTCAGGCTCCTGATTCACATCAAGACATTCAGATTCATTAAGCCCAGAAATCTGCATTTTTAGTAAATATTAGAAAACCCGACCCTGACATTTCTAAAAGTTGAACCACCCTGGAGTGAGATATTCGATGTTCTTTCTTGGGTGAAGCCTAACCTGTTTTCCACTCTTATCTCCTCCACTCTTTCATCTCCCCCCTCCTTGTTCCCCTGCCCTCTGCTTCCATCACACATGGAGCTGATGCTCCAAACCCAGAAACACGATACTGTTGGACCCTCTGAACCCTTCACACAGTCCATTTTTTCTATCTTTTTTCTATCTGGAACACATATTCATCATTAAGAGCAAACCCCATCCTACACAGGAAGTCTCCTTAATCCAATTAGGCTATTGGTTGTACAATCTACTATTTCATACCACTGTGTGAATATCACTTTGTAGGTAATACACATATTGCAGTATTTTATAATTAGTTGCTAACATTCCTACATGTCCCACTATACTTACAGTCCATGAGGTCAAAGATCATACCTTACTCATCTTGTACTTCTATGCACCAGGCATGCAATACAAGAGGTTTGTAATAATTGGTTTTTGAGCCAAAAATTGAATGTTAGTGTGGAAATTCTTTTTTCAAGCAAATCCAACTACTCTAAATTCCTAGTACCTATCAGCACATATTTAGTGCCATATATCTTCAGTCAGAATCATGGAGAATTGTGAAATCAATTTGTCAAAGATATATATTAGTGTTTCTCTACTAAGTCCTTATTCTTATTGTAAATTTAATTATGTTTAACTTATGTAAAGGGATGTTTTGTCTTTTCTACCATTTTCATCTCCCATATACCCAATAGGTTTTTTGTTTCCCCTACCTGAGTTTTTTTTTTTTTTTTAATGTAACCAAAATAGTGCCCTAGGGAAAGGAAGAAAGAGTGATAGTAAACAAACGCATTATTCACCATTCAGATGTTTAGGAAACATCTGAAAAACACGTGTAGGAAGAACACGTTTATGATCTCTGATTGCAAGGGGCAAGGTCTCCTGGACTAGTCTAGATGAGAAAAAAAAAGGGAAATAAGGGTTAGAAATTTTTCTGCATTAAAAAGTAATAGGAATTTTAGGTGGCCTCTGCCTGCTGGATTTTGAAAACAGTATCAGTAGAGAGAAAATGACTCTGACAATATGGCAGGAAGTTAAAGAGGGTCATGAAGGGACTTTGTACTCCACTGACAGGAATGATGTTTTAATGTCTAAAAATAGATTCTTCTGACAGTGCTAACTCAACTACCTCCAAATGTTCAGTAAAGCTCTGAGACATATATATATATAATTTATATATATACATATATGTGTATATATGCATATATGTGTATATATACATATATACACACGCGTGTGTGTATGTGTGTGTGTGTGTGTGTGTGTGTGTGTATATATATATATATATATATATATATGAGTTAGTGGTAAACCAGGATATTTGAAGGAGAAAATATTGACTTGGGCCTTCAATGGATTAGATGAGGTCCATCCACACTGGGAAAGGCAATCTACCATAGTCTACTGATTCAAATGCTAATCTCATTTAGAAACACCTTCAAAGACACACCCAGAAATAATCTTACCCAAACACCGGGACACCTCATGGCCCAGTCAACTTGACATAAAATTTGTTACCATGTCCATATAACATCAAATACTTGATGCATGAAACTTGAGTTCTGCTTTTCACACAGCTAAAGTTCACTGATGTCAGTTACAAAGATAAAGGTGCCACCTCTAAAAAATTAATTTGAAGTGTTGTTCTCTGGCTTGTGCTATAAGCAAAGAAATATTAGTCTGGGACATCTGTTAGTAGACGAATTGATTTTATTTTGTTGTTTATAAATCAATGCAATAATGGAAAAGACAACAATGCAAACGAATGCTTTTACAATGATAACGCTAGGGCCTCATCATGAGAGTAAAAGAAGAGGAAAGAAAGGAGGGAAGAGGGAAGGAAAATACATAGACCTTCCGTTTTTGATGGATATTAAATTATGTTTCTATAATTTTTCTATTATTTTCTGGTGTTCACTGGATGCCTGCTATGGGCAAGTACTAAAACCTCTTAGATCAATAAGTCTCATGGGCAGAAATAAAAATAAAAATAAATTAATTTAAAAGCACTGACATGGAGTAATGGGCACGCTTCTCTGTGGTGGTATTTCCTGCACCAGTTTCACAGTAGAGAAGCTTCCTGCATCACCATCAAGCTAAGGAAGCTTACATCTAAAGGCAGCTAATTTCTCTCTCTTTGCATAAGGATGGGCGAGCTCTTGCTTCCTCTGAGCTGTTTTTAATATATTCTTCTAATAGGGGCCATAGCACAAACTCTGAAGCACAAAGTGAACAACCAGTTGTTATGTCATCGATGGTTAGTATAGATTTTCAGAAAAGATACTCAGTCACAAAATAATATTTAGTCACTAGAATAACTAAATTTTTTAAATGTTATATATAATTCCTTTAGGCAGGGAGGGGACAGGATACAGATTCTTATTTTTTCTTTCATGTCTCTTTTTGCTTAGTGTGATGGTTTTGCTGTTGTTGTTGTTTCTTTTTTTCCCTCATTTCTTCTAAAAAAAATAAAACCACAGGATACATGTGCAGAAACTGCAGGTTTGTTACACAGCTATATGCGTGCCATGCTGGTTTGCTGTACCTATTGGCCCATCCTCTAAGTTCCCTCCCCTCACCCCCTAACCCCCAACAGGCCCTGGTGTGTGTTGTTCCCATCCCCGTATCCATGTGTTCTCATTGTTCAACTCCCACTTACGAATGAGAACATGCCCTGTTTGGTTTTCTGTTCCTGTGTTAGTTTGCTGAGGATGATGGCTTCCAGCTTCATCCATGTCCCTGCAAATGACATGATTTGATTCCTTTTTATGACTGAATAGTATTCCATGGTATATTTGTACCACACTTGCCTTATCCGTTCTCTCATTGATGGGCATTTGGGTTAGTTCCATGTCTTTGCTATTGTAAATAGTGCTGCAATAAACATACGTATGCATGTGTCTTTATAGTAGAATGATTTATATTCCTTTGGGTATATACCCAGTAATGGGATTGCTAGGGCAAATGGTATTTCTGGTTTTAGATCCCTGAGAAATCGCCACACTGTCTTCCACATGGTTGAACTAATTTACATTTCCATCAACAGTGTAAAAGCATTGCAATTTCTCCTCAGCCTCACCAGCATCTATTGTGTCCTGACTTTAATAATCACCATTCTGACTACAGAGAGATAGTATGTCATTGTGGTTTTGATTTGCATTTCTCTGATGATCAGTAATGTTGAGCTTTTCTTCATATGTTTGTTGACCGTGTAAATGCCTTCTTTTGAGAAGTGTCTGTTCATATCCTTTGCCCACTTTTTGATGGGGTTGCTTTCTTCTTGTAACGTTGTTTAAGTTCCTTGTAAATTCTGGACATTAGACCTCTGTCAGATAGGTAGATTGCAAAATTTTTCTCCCATTCTGTAGGTTGCCTGTTCACTCTGACGATAGTTTCTTTTGCTGTGCAGAAGCTCTTTAATTAGATCCCATTTTTCGATTTTGGCTTTTGTTGCAATTGCTTTTGGCATTTTGGTCATGAATTCCTTGCCCACACCTATGTCTTGAATGGTATTGCCTAGGTTTTCAACTAGGGTTTTTATGGTTTTGGGATTTACATTTAAGTCTGTAATGCATCTTGAGTTAGTTTTTGTATAAGGTGTAAGGAAGTGGTCTGGTTTCAGTTTTCTGCATATGGCTAGCCAGTTTTCCCAGCACCATTTACTGAATAGGAGATCCTTTCCCCATTGCTTGTTTTTGTCAGGTTTGTCGAAGATCAGATGGTTGTAGATGTGAGGTGTTATCTCTGAGATCTCTGTTCTGTTCCATTGGTCTATATGTCTGTTTTGATACCAGTACTATGCTGTTTTTGTTACTGTAACCTTGCACTATAGTTTGAAGTCTGGTAGCGTGATGCCTCCAGTTTTGTTTTGTTTTTTGTTTTTTGTTTTTTTTTTTGCTTCAGATTGTCTTGGCTATACAGGGTCTTCTTTGATTTCATATAAAATTTAAAATATTTTTTCTAATTCTGTGAAGAATGTTAATGGTAGTTTGATGGGAATAGCATTGAATCTATAAATTACTTTGGACAGTATGGCCATTTCCACAATATTGATTCTTCCTATCCATTAGCATGGAAGGTTTTTCCATTTGTTTGTGTCCTCTTATTTCCTTGAGCAGTGGTTTGTAGTTCTCCTTGAAGAGGTCCTTCACATCCCTTGCTATCTGTATTCCTAGGTATTTAGAAAACCCCATAATCTCAGCCCCAAAAACTCTTGAACTGATAAGGAATTTTTGCAAAGTCTCAGGATACAAAATCGATGTGCAAAAATCACAAGCATTCCTTTACACCAACAATAGGCAAGCAGAGAGCCAAATCATGAATGAACTCCCATTCACAGATTCTTTGATTCAATATGTTGCAGCTCTAAACACAGGATTTCTCAAGTATCAAGCCTATTCCCACCACTTTGCATAACTCTAAAACATATTACTAAACTTTACTATGAACTTTTAGACATGAAACTAGTAGGTGTGAAAAATAAGCTAAATGAAAAAAAATCCTTAGGCTTATGTTCATTATATCAACCAAGGCAAATGTTACTCAAGTTAATCAATTTAATTAAGGATAACTGGGGCCCAATACACTAAATATGCCTACATATCAAAGGCAAAGTTCATTGAGATGCCTAAAATAAATCTATCCTTTGTGATTACTTCTTGAAATCCTATTGTTTACCAATGTCAAACATGAAGAGTAAAACCAATGATAGGAACACTAGCTGTCATACAAGTTGCCTTTCTGCATCCTTTTGCTATAGGAGAATAAAGGAAGTATGTAGTTTTTATTTTTAAATCTATCAGTTTTATTACAGAAGGCAATATTTTGGCAATTTCAAGTCAAGTTAGTTCAGCTTTCAGAACTGTCTGCAGCCTAAGAGAGACACTAATGCTGAAGCCACTCTCAGACTAAGGACAGCCCCAGAAATTATTTCACATTCCTCTGTTAAACTGTACAGTTTATGCCCCACCCTCAGCAACTGACAAAACATGAGCTTCTGAGTATCCCAATTTATAGACTGAAGCAGATCAGAGGAGGAAACACAATGATTGGTGGTAGACAGCTGGAGGTGTTGCAGCCACCAGCGTTTCCAGTTGAAAAATCATGGATTTTCTTTATTAGAAAGAATATATTGTTTTCTTCCTGTGGTAAGATTTTGTCTTGCTTTAATCTCCCAAAATGAACTCCCTTTCTGATTTTTATCTCCCAGACCTGCCTAATCCCACACTAACATTAAGAATTTCTTTTAATTTTTCTCTTGGTTCAGACCATTCTGTCAGATTTATGATCTTTTATATTATAGCCACTACCCTGGTCTATACATTCGTGTCCCTGTTTATTGCAGTAGACTCAACACTGAATTCTCTCCTAGTTCTAATCCAAATAGAACACCAATAGATTAACAATTGCCAAACACTGCTATGTACCTTCACTTCTCAAAATACAGAATGTTTCTCTATTATCAGAGAGCAAAGCAAAATGATATCCTGGCATTTAAAGCTCTGTATCTAGGGTCCCCTTGTATCACTCAGCAATGGGCAACATATGCTTCTACTTCCATCAGATCAATCTCTCCTCATAGTCTCTACAAAACCACTAGCTTATATCCCAGTTCTCCATGGAAGGCCATTCTAATCTAGACTATTCTAGTTCTACCTTTCCTTTGGGTTCACTCAGTGTCCAATAATACAATTGACATGTGCGATGTTTTGAGATCTTAGCAAGCCAGGCTTAGGATGAATTAGTGACAAAAATCATAATTTAGATATTCAAGCAATGTATTAATAGCAAAAGTCCATGTGAGACTCTCACCTTCAAACACATACACAAGCAAATACATCTCTTTCAATCAAATGGGCTTAGGGTAACTATAGAATTTTGAGCCTCAGTGAGAATGGCTGGTCTTAAAGGGAAACTTTAGTTGTGGTTTTGATGGAAAGTTTACTTCTATGGACAATTAATACAGAATCTAGACATAGTGAATAACGCCCTTCTTTGACCTAACTTGCCCCTTATAAAAAAATCACCTTTCTTTCAGTTTTGATATACCTCTCTCCTAAGTTCTACCCTGCCATTTCAGCGTTAACGTCTCAGTAAAGTGCTACTAACTATTTCCCTAGCTCTTCCTGTAGTTGATATAATGAGATTTCTCTTAGAAGGTCATTGGAGGATATGTTAATTAACAAGCAGAGCTGTTGAAATATTGATTCTGGCCTAAGTTCCCACTTTAAATTAGTGTCTGTTAACCATCCCCTGATCAACCCTTAGCAATGTACTATTTTATTGTGGAGGGGTTTCTCCAATTTGTCTAGGAATTGAAATCATATTCTAACTCACTTCACATTGTTCCCTGCAATCACTGTTAATTCATTCAGAATTGTACCATTGTTCTCTGAAACAACCATGTTTTGTCTCACTCTTGTTTGCAGTGTGGTCGTAATGCACATATTCTATACCATCCACATATGACTATCAGTTAATGTCAGGGGGCATAGTAATACAACTCAACCCTTCATACAACGTAACCACATTCTAATGATTATATTAGAACCATATTTCATGATCTTTTCTGGTCTGCATTCCAAGCACAGCTGTCGAGTTTCCTAATGCATTTGTAATTACTATGCAGGATTGCGCAATTTTTTTTTTTTATTTAAGCACTGTCATTTGAAAGTACTCCTCTGTTAGGCCTTGTAAAGCCAATGGTGTATTCAGTAGTTAATCAACGTGTGCTATTTTACCCTGACGCCTATTTTCACTTTATAAAAATGGATTGGTTGAATTCTCCTTGTTAGAAAATGCCACTGCAATTACTGAATTCATTTACAAAGATATAGAACAATGATTAAGTTATATTTATTAAATATTTCCTATTTTATTGCTTATATTAGGATTCTCAGGGTGCTAAAGGCTTTTGCACAAACAATAAGTTAATGGTTAATAAGAACCAACTGGACTTTTACATTGTTATGATAGTCTGGAATTATTTTTATATTTGACAAGAGAAATTCGTTCTCCTGACATTCTAGTATCTTTCTTTTTTTTAGAGATTAAAAAATAATTTTTTAGAGAATATACATCAAAAGAGGTAGAAATAACATAGGAAACAATAGGATACAAGATTCTTCTAAAGTGTAAATAATAACAAAAAGATCATCACTAAATGACACATATAATAACATAATGTCAAATATTCCAGCAACTGTAATACATGTATTTGAGAACTTGGATTAAGAATTTGCAATACCACAATTTCATTTAGCAGGTGAGGAAACAGGCTAAGAGAGATAAAAGGGCCTGCATACTTTCACCACATTTCAGTGCTATGTGCTGCTAGCTGATACTGTAGCTTTTGTGTGAAACAGAAACACTTATGTGCACATCTGTCCCAGAGGCAAGGATTTGAAGAGCAAAGCCCCAGCTGGATGTAGCTCCCATTCCCTACTTTGTGCAGTGCTCAAACAGCACCACTGTACATGGTGACGTGAATTCAAAGGTGGCAGAATCTGGATTCAGACATAGGTTCATGCAGAAAAGGAAAAGGAAGACAGGATCCAACCAGGAGACCTCATACACATTTGTTCTTATCTAGTATTGAAATATCAGATATTTCTATTCTTGACAGCAGAAATATGTGGCAGCCATTATAGCTCATTTAATAAAGACATGAAATATTAATAACAAAAACTGACCAAAGCAATGTTATGAAAGAGAAAATAGAACAAAGAAGAAAATACATTCATGGTACTGAGTTCCACAGTCTTTGCTGCAGCACACATCACTGCTGCAGGGTCCAGAGCCTCACCGGAGGAGATGAGATTGCCTAGTTCTCTAGGCATCATGGCAATGAATTCTTCTGTGGGACAGATTTAGACCACACCAGGACCAACTCAACTCCACATGAATCACTGGGCATGTGCCCTACTATCTGCAGGTTCCAGGCATGCTCTCCCACCCAGACCTGAACCTAAAGCTGGAGGACCTGACTGAGCAGGAATCAGGAATGCTGTGTGCTTTGGTCATACATTCAGACTCCTCAACAATGGCAATGTTGGTTTGATGTTAGGGAGATATGGGGGAGAGACTGGCGATTGATCCCCAGTGCATGACAGAATCATGCCATGCTTCCCACCCCTCTGGAGTTTCAAGTTGCATCTAGCAGTCTGACAGCTGCAGCTCGAACTCACCAGTAACTCTGGGAATTTGGTTGAGGCCAAGCTGACTTCACCCAACTGTATCATCCATGCTTCCTCCTTTTACAAAACTACTATAGTTTTAGCTTAAATTAAAAGGAATCATTATGAAGGGGATAATATGTAATTAAATAAAAGAGAAGGCATATATAAATGTGCATTACACACACACACACACACACACACACAAATGTATCCAGCCACTGTTAATTAATATAGTTAAATGGTGACTAGATCCAGCATTATACAAAATAAGTGATACATTAGGAGCAAATATTTATTCAAAGGAGTAAGGATGGTTAAACAAAAAGAAATTTAATACCACAATCAACATGATCACATCATAAATGCAAAAAGACAGTTGATAAAATTCCACCACTGTAAGTTATCAAAACTCTAAGTCAGCAATAGAAGAACTTTAATAAGACAGACCAGTTCTCAAAAACAAGCAGCAAACATAATTCTCTATGGTGAAATGCTACAGCCATTTCTTGTAAATCAGAAACAAAACAATAGTATCTATCATCACTATTTACATTCAAAATTGTTTTGGCTAATCTAGTCAAGTGAATTAAAAAAAGAAATAATATTTTAATTATGTGATTCTATACCTAAAAAATTCCAAAAGGCTGTGGAATAAAAACTAAGATATGTTGGAAATGTGGTAGAAATAAGATAAAGAGATAAGTTAAAATAAACTAGCATTTATCTAAAGCCATCTAAAGTAGAAAAACAAAAATATACTTTATGCATAATAGGTATAAAATGCTACAATGCTTAGAATTAAATGAGTAAGAAATATAGAATTTACTTTTAAAAACTATAATTATTAAGCGATATAAAGCAGGATCTGAATAAAATGAAAGACATATCATATTGGATTGAAATATTTAATACCACAAAAATGTCAAGTCTCCTAAAACTAATATGTAAATGAAATGCAATTTCAATTAAAATTGTTTTGTTTTAATCAAATATTTAAGAATATTCCCTCAAAAGACAAATGCTAAAAGGAGCTAACCTTCCTAGATACTAAAGTACTATATGAGACACAAGCTACATGGTATTGGCATAAGACTAGATCAATAAATCTGAGAAAAATAATTAAATTATTTGAAATATTATCCACATTTAAAGATGTTTTTAAAATAGTGTCTCACAGCTTATATGTATTGAAGTTGGAGTTCTAGACCTTTTGTTTCATCTAAAACTCATACTGTTAACCATTATTCCAACTCATTCTCCTGAGAGATCATGGTGTCATGCTCTAATTCCTCTTACAGTCCCTACCAATGTTAGGCACGTCCCAAGACATATGTGGAAGTGGCCTTCAGAAGTTTAAAGGCCCTTATATAGAAGATGGACTCAGGGTTTTCTAGATACAGAACCAAATATGAAAACAATAAGAGGGCATATATGAAAATAGAATAGGCTTCTTTGAAAAAGTAGTGAGCATCGTGTTAAAGAAGTCACTTACATAACAGATCTGAGATGGTAAAGAGATTAGAGAATGAGATGGCACTGAAAATTCCTTCCAACTCTAAGATCCATTGACAAATTTAATGTTAGTACTTGTCTAATGACATATATCCACTCAAATGTGCTCAAATATTGAGTGATCATAGGTTTGCCCAAGGGCGGGTATCTAACACCTGAACTCAAATGACTGTCTTTGGCCAGGCGCGGTGGCTCATGCCTGTAATCCCAGCACTTTGGGAGGCCGAGACCAGCAGATCACGAGGTCAGGAGATGGAGACCATCCTGGCTAACACGGTGAAACCCCATCTCTACTAAAAAAAATACAAAAAATTAGCGAGGTGTGGTGGTGGGCGCCTGTAGTCTCAGCTACTTGGGAGGCTGAGGCAGGAGAATGGCATGAACCTGGGAGGCGGAGCTTGCAGTGAGCCGAGATGGTGCCACTGGACTCCAGCCTGGGAGACAGAGCGAGACTCCATCTCAAAAGAAAAAAAAAAAAAGACTGCCTTTTCCTGAATGCCCACATCCGCAGCTTATTTGTCTTAGCACTTGCAGTTCAACCTGCCTAACTATCACTATGGAATATTACACAGGTAAATCCAGCACAGAAAAACTTTCACATTCCACACATGGGCTTGAACTCATTCCAGTTAGCAATATTTCTAGCCTTCAAGGGACTGTAATTTCCATATGATAGTCATAATCTGATACACATAAAGAAGTACTAAGTATAAAATGACCTTATTGGAGAACTGTGAGCTATAGATAAGCTAAAATGAAGAAAAAATACGGAGAAGCCTTGAAAGCATTTTGTAGCATGAAGCAACTTAATTCATCCCAAATGTTATGCTACAGTAAGTTATACGATTCTGCCAGATGCTTCTCTTTAGAAGATTTTTATTATACCAAAGAGAGCAATTTCTTTTAACGAGAATATTTTTGAATAATATTTATTCTTGAAACCACTGCTTTCTTTGTTTCATATCTAATGAGAATAATTTCCTTTAATTCATAGGCATTTTTATTCTTCTGATGGTTCAATCAAAATACCAATTAACTACATGCATAATATGAGAATGAAGTGGGAAGCTTCCAGCTCAGTTTCAGAAAATGTCCATCCATCATAGCAAGCATGTGATTTGCATCTTAGAGGATCCACAGGTAAAGGAGTATAAGCAAAGCTTGTGGTTAATGGTCCCAGTTTAGTATCATCTTTGGATAGTGAGCTAATGTGAAGTTCAAACAGTGAAAAAATGAAAAGTACTAAATAGTATATGTCTCTGGTATCATAAACTGTAAGCAACATGCAGACCTTAATCTCAATGCAGAGCATGGAATATTAGGTCCTGGTTTCAAAAAAAAATGTATATAAAGTGTCTAGTGATGCAGTCCATGTATATACAGAATGAATGGATCTGTTTACAGAGAGTATAAATTTAGAAAAATGCCATCATTTAGTATTTGAAAAAGTAAAATCAGATAGCAATTTCCCTCTAAGAGTAGTAAGTAATCCAAAATAAAACTCAAAACAGAAAAATTAAACACTTCTCAAATAGACAGTCATGGAGGTGAAGTGTGGAGGACAAAACACAAGGGACAAATCCACTGCTAAGGGATAAATGCTTTAGATAAATGATCATGCAAGCAGGGACTCCTCACAGAGGTGAGTCACATGAATACGCAGGAAGCTTCTGAGCGCTTTCCCTCTGGCTGGAACAGGAGCTGAGCAATCAGCATGTAATCAGGAACATCTGATCCCTCCTAGCATAATTAACCTGCCTGAAGTGTGCTACAATCTTTGCAAATGTCACCATATGTTATAAAAAGTCATAGAGTTATATACTGTATTGTGCAACACTGATTTTCAAAATGTGACATTATTGCTGCAAGTCATCTCTGATATCAAGACATCCAATTCCTTAAAAACTAAAGTATCTTTCATTATATTATAGTGATTGTATAATCAGGACCTGGTTCAGAGTAAGTGCACAAAAAATATATCTGGAATCAGTAATGGTCAAACATGTTATTGTAGAGCTAAGCATGGTGACATGCACCTGTGGAGCCAGATACTCAGGAGGCTGAGGCAAGAAGATCCTTCGAACCCAGGAGTGCAAGGCCGGCCTGGGAAACATTGCAAGACCACATCTGTTAAAATTTATTTTAAAGTTAAAAATTAATGTAATTGAAGCAGCTATAACTTGGCATCAACAAATTTAATGATTTTTCATTATTTGAAACAAAATAGGGCTGGAAGCTATGACTAATGCCTGTAATCCCAACAACTCAGGAGGCTGAGGTGGGAAGACTGCTTGAGGCCAGGAGTTAGAGACCATCCTTGGTAACAGAGTGAGACCCAGTCTTTACAAAAAAAAAATGTTTTTAATTAGCCAGGTGTGGTGGCACACACCTGTAGTCCTAGCTACTCGAGAGGCTGAGGCAGGGGGATCACTTGAGCCCAGGAATATGAAGTTACAGTGAGCTTTGAACAAGCCACTGCACTCCAGCCTGAATGAGAGAGTGAGACCCTGTCTCTAAAAAGAAAAGCAAAGAAACAAAATCAGTTTCAAATTCAGGGGGAAAAAAGAGGCTAAAATATAAGAATAATAAGCACATATATTTATACAGCAAAATGTAGGTATACTCACAACATGGACAAGCATATATTGGTATGTACACGGAGTGAGGAAATAAATGTCATGTAATGCTTGACCTGAAAACCTTCCATATGTAACTAAAAACTGAAATAATGAGAACTAAACCTGGCAAAATATTAGGAATCTTATGTTCCCCCAAATATGGGTCTTTACAATTGTCTGTGGCTGCAAATCCAATATTGAATATAACCATACTGAACTAAGTACTGGAGAGAATAAGTCAAGAAAGTTTGTATTCTTACCTAGAAAATCAAGCCTTCCACTACTAGAAGATCTTGATTAAGATCTCTCCTCTCCACAACCTCTTAGACATTGTAAGTGAGGCAACAGTAGCTGTAGCTGCCTTCCCCATCTTGCAGGCTAGGCTTACACAAAATCTAGTTCCAGTTTCCTCTCACAGCTCTGATTTATCCATCTCTCTCTGTTTTGCTGGAATTCCAGCATGCATAGCAGCTCTAGCCAAGCTGTGTTTGGAAAGTCATTGGATGACTTAAGCTTGAAAGAGTAATGACATCACAGGTAGTATATGTTTTGGAGAGAGTGCCAGCAGGAGTAATGGAGCATTCCTTGGAAGCAGGAAGATACTATGGGAGTAGTGAGATGGTAATATGGTAATAATGAGCACAGCAAGATACTAGGGTAATAGTCCAGGTGAGAAACAATACAGAACCAAATGAAAATCCCTGGGGTAATAACAATAGGAGATGGAAGAAAATAATATTCAAAGATAAAACTGAATGAGGGAACAAGATTTGATATCTAAATGTTTGCACCAGCTAAGAGATTTATTACTTAGATCATAAGGGGAAAAATTCTTCTCATACTTTTACTGCCCCAATTTTCTGCAGCTCTTTGTATCAAAATTACTCAAGATTTATACATTATCATTCTCTCCAATTCTCTTTCCAATTCTCTATAAAACTGACTTTTATCAAGATGTCACCTATACTTCACCAAATTAATCCTGCAAACTTCACCAGTGACTTCCATTTGATTGCCAAATCAGTTGGTGAATTTCAGTCCTCGTCATAGGTGACATGTCAGCAACATTTGGCAGTCTCTCATTCCCTCCTCCTTAATACATTTTCTTTACTTGATTTCCAATATACTCTACTTTCTTGGTCTTCCTTCTGCCAACCTTACTGGTCATGTTTTTCTCAGCCTCTTTGGCTGTTTCCTTCTCTTCCTCCATCCTTCTAATTGTAAAGGTCCCAGGGCTCCTGCCTCAGTTCTCTTCTTCCCTCTGTTTCACTCACTTTTTGATGATCTCATCCAATCTCATAGCTTTAAATACCATATGTGAGCCAATGACTCCCAATTGCATATCTCCAGCCTAGATCTCTTGTCTGAACTCTAGACATGTCTAGACTGTGCTCAAAACAGCAGTTTAATGAGATTTCTAAGACATGAGACCATGCCAGTTCATTGCTGACAACTTTATGACTGTTCCCCACTCCACTTCAAGTAACAACAGCGTTCTTAAAAAGTCCCACAGGGCCCTGAATGATCTGACCCCTCGTTACTTCTCTCACTTCCTCTCCTAATTCTCTCACTTTCTCTGATTCCAGTCTGGCTATGCTGGCTTCCTTACAGTCCTTCAAACACACCAAGGACATTCTTGACTTACAGACTTTCCCCCAACTCTCAGGAATATTCTTCCCTAAATGTCCTCATGGCCTCTTTCAATTCTTTGCGCCAATGTCACCTTCTCAATGAGGTTTTCTCCAGTAGATCTATTTAATATAACCCACTCTCAAGCCCTATGTAGAAGGTTCTACTTTTTTTTCCCCACAGTACTTATCACATAATGCATTGCATAAATGACTTATTTATTATGGCAATGCAACAAACATAATTGCCAGTAAGTAAACCTAAGAGTTCTTGATGAGGGACAGAGGAACCTGCCCCCAATCCTGGCTGGAGGGGCTGCACCTGAACTCGGGCCCCATGGAAATCCACATGCCCAGTGGCATCTTCTCCTGGAATGAAGGCCTGAAAATTCCCAGGGTTACCAGGTATCGAACATCTGGCTTTTTCAAAAAACAATTCTAAAACGCTGCCCAGATATTCTGCTCAAATAGTCATTCCAACAGCCAGCAAAGTTGTCCACATGCCATCACAGTAAGAAAGAAAAGCAACAGAGGGTGATGTCCCTTCACCGCAACCCAGATCCACTGCATGGCCAGCAGAAGGCCCTGCCAGACTGTGGAAGAATCGGCGGACCCATACTTCTCTCGGTGACCGTTGCCTTACAGTGTGTATCAACAAAGCCTATTCTACCCCTGCAAGGATGTAGAATCTGCCCTTATTCCACACACAAGTAATATGTTTATTGTTTCTTTTATATTTTTTTCTCAAAAGAATGTAAGCTCCACAAGAGCAAGTAATTGTGTTCCATTCTAAGTGACAGCACATTGCCTTGTACATAGTAGATACTAAACATTTGGTTCAAAAATCAAAGAAGACTAGAGATTTTTTTAGCCAGTGGGCGGGGTAAATGATTTCATTAAATAAAATAATAGAGAAGGAGGAGAAGGTTTAAGAAGGAGTAGTGACTTAACTTTCTGACTTAGATTTTGTATTTCTGAGATAGAAATGGTCCCTTCTGAGAAATACTACAATTGTCTATGCCTTCCAGATAAACCTACCTGAAATCCCTGAGCTAAATTTCCTGGTGATCTGATTAACAAAAGACCATATCCTTCCCATCTGTATTAGTTAACTATTGCTGCAAACAGATGATCCCAAAATTTAGTGGTTGATGACAACAAATATTTATTATTGCATAGATTCTATTTGTCAGAAATCAGACAGTAACTTACAGGAAGAGTCTCAGCTGAGGATCTTCTACAAGGTTATGATCAGGGAATCTGCCGGGGATGCAGTCATCTCCAAGCTTCACTGGGTGAGGATCTGCTTCCAAGCTCAATCATGTGATTATTGGCAGGCCTCAGATATTTGCTTCCAGGCTCACTTATGTGGGCCACTCCACAGGGTGCCTCATAAGAGACTCAATATTTAGACAATGGGCAGACCATACATAAAAATAAAACTCTGACCCACAAGCTGCCACAACCAGTTTGGAAAGCTAAACCATAACCTCTGCAGCAAACCATCCAGGAAGTCAAACCGCAGCCTCTGTAGCAATCAGCCCCAAATGGCCAAAACTTAATCAATAACTGATAACCTCCAATTTTTTGTTTGCTGTTTCCAATGTAGAGCCAGCTAGACAAACCCAAACATGCTTCCCCTAACCAACCACATATGATGCCCTGCTTCTATTTATTCTTTTGACAGTTTCCCCATGCCAACAGCCTCTAACAACCTGAACCCTTTCTTTTTTTCCTCTATTAAGCTTCTCTATTCCTCTGCCTGCCTTTGATTCTCTGCCAAACTCAAGCAGCGATGACTGACTACCTTGCTGTAGCAAGCTCTGAATAAAGAGGCTTTGTTTGTTCTGATTTAGGTAGTCTTCATCTATTTCCACACTCAACACATGACAGCTTCTCTCAGAACTGAGTCAATTAAGTCCAGCCTACACTCAAGTGGAGGGTGTTACACAGAGGTGTGAATACCAGGAGGTGGGGATCATGGTGGAGGCGGTGGGGGACAGGTGGTAATTGGAAATGGCACCATATAGTACTACCTAAGTCTTTGATAAACATCTCAAGGCTGCTAGACCCAAATTTGTTTTGGATCTTAAGTATAAATTTCTACTTAGATTCCTTGAAAGGGACTACTCCTAGATTTGTTCTATTTTCACATATATTATAACTTAACACTATTTAAATGAATGGTATATCTTAGAAAGAGCATAATAAATATCCTTGAATATTCATAGGCACATTTTGGTCTTTGGCTTAGGGACATGTAAGCAGACCTGTGCTATGTGACCATAACCAACCATCTGCCTGGCATTAGTATTCCAAGGCTGCCACTGCTCCCAGCTTCCAAGAACTAACATACAGGGCCCACAAGCTTAATGTTGTTATGCTTTGGCCCCCAGAGTATTAAAAGTATTGAATCTAAATGCCAAGGGGCACTTCGCTACTGCCCTGAAAATCCTCACCAAGCTCCCTATTGGCTTGCACCTGATACTACACTCATTTTTGTTATTTTCTGGTTTTTCTATGCATTTGTATTTTTAATCACTGTGTGAATGTAATGGCTTTAGAAAGTCATATATATGAAGTACTGGCAATTACAAGGCTATATTTAATTTTTGTGATTGACAGATTGAATCATTAATTCATTCATATTTATTTACTTATTCAACAAATGCTGCTGGGTACATGATGCTGAGTTGCTACCTAGAGTTTGAGACATAAAATAAAAAAAACACAGATTACAAATAATAAAAAATGCAGTACATGATATAAAGGAAAATTACACAATAGCCTGATAACATTAAAATGGAGTGGGGCACGAAGTATTTTAGAAAACCAAGGAAATTGTTTCTGCCACTAGTGTCATGAGCTGAGATCTAAAGATCAGAGCAGAAGGCAGGGATCAGCAAGTGTGAAGGCCCCGAGGTAGGAAGTAACTTTGCACATTAATGACACTAAGAGAATCCAGGGTCTGGCACACAGTACATATGAGGGATGATGGAGGAAAGCTGAGCCCGGAGAATCAGGCTGACAGACAGACCCCACAGAGCTTAGGAAGCTTAGCTAATAATGGCAGAGATTACTTAAGAGTAATTATATTAGTCAGATACAGTAATTAAACATGGGAGCTCATTAAACATGATTCAGATGCAATAATTAAACATAGATACTATAATTAAACATAAGCTGAGTATAGCAATTCAAATGGCATTAAACAAGAAAGGTCAATTTGGGTGCCTAATTGGATTGAAAATTTTAACTTTGGAATCAATTATGTGAATTAGTTGGCCTTATTAATTAAATCTTGGAACCTAACAGATCTTTGAAAAAGAATGAATATGAACTTAATCTATCCTCCCAAAAAAAATTTCCCCAAAATATGAAACAATCCAATTTGAAAACAAGAAATGTGCTACGGCTAAGGCCATAACACCAATGTTATGTTTCTATTTACTATTATATTTCAATTGAATTTTATCAGTATTACATAAACTATAGACTTGTTCACCTTTTAGGAAGAATTTTTGAAAAGCATGAGGTGCTATAAACTTGTGATAGGTGGGAACTAAATCAAGTTTTGCTTTCAGATCTGATCTTTTTCCCTTTCAATGTGCTTGCCCTACTCCAGCCTCTCATAAACTTAAATATGTATACATTTTAATATGTATTTATATGTTAAAAATATTTTGTAAAGAGGAAATTCTTGAAGACAATGAAATGTATTTTGTGTTGCTTTCTAAAACATAAAAACATAATGCATTGCTCAATTTCAAAAGATAATATTTGAAAATATCCAAAGTAGGCATTACTCATGTTGCTATTCCTTTTTATACAAACAGCACTGTTCAAATAATACTCCAAACAAATGTATTTTTTTAAATTTTTAAAAGAAGCCATACTTTCTACATGTATGCATAACTGAGTCTTTCTATATTGTTTACATACTATCCGTGGTCTTTGATGTGTGGCTGCCACTAACATTTCCATGTTGATGCCAGACCTCTACCACTTGATCTGTGACAAGTTATATAACTTAGGCAGGATTTTTTTTTCTCAGGTTTAGTGAGTACCTCAAATTGAAAATGTCCAAACTTGAGTTTAGCATCTCACTTCTCTACCAAAGTGTCTAAATCCTACTTCTCTTTTCCTAATCCAGGGTCTCTCAATCTCCATGTTTTGGGTGGGATAATTTTTTTGTTGTGAGGGCTGTCGTGTGTATTGTAGGATCCTAAACAGCACCCTTGGCCTCTACCCATTAGATAGCCATAGAATCCGCAACCCACTCTGAGCTGTGACAACTAAAATTATCTTGAGACATTGCCAAAGGTCACATGGAAGGCAAAATTGTCCCCAGTTGAGATCTACTGGCTAATCTTTTTCTTTTAGGTTAATAGCACCAGCATCCATCCAGTTTCCCAAGATACACTGACTACCATCTTGGATTTCTCCCTTTCCTTTACTCTTCTCATCACTCCATTTAGAAGAGATGACCCTTCACCCCAGCAGCTTTCCTAAAACAAGTCTTCATCATCTCTTATTAATTACAGCACTCAACTAAGGAGTCTCCCTACTTGCAGTCTCACTCTTTCAGCCATCTTCTTTCTCCTGCCAGTATGATCATTCACAAATGCAAATCTAGTTGTATCATGTCCTTGCTTAAAACATTCCATGGCTTTTCAGCACCTGCAGGAGGAGTACAAGAGTATCTCATATATATTTAGTAACTTTCCCATGTCCCACTGCCGATAAGAAGTAGAGCCTGGATTGTTCCCAGGTCTCTCCCATTACAAACCCTGAGTTCCTTTTTGCTAAACTGTATTGCCAGCCTTCATCGTTTAGCCTTTTATCACCAGCACCCAGCACTGTTTCTAAAATATTACAGATGCTCAACAAATATTTGTTCAACAAATATTTGTTGAACAAATGGACAAACACTATGTAATTTGTTGAACACATGGACAAACACAATTGGTATAGCAGGACAAACACTATGTGATTTTTAAAATTATCCAAAAATTAATACTTCAAAGAAGAGAGCATTTCATTTTGCTTTAGGCCAGTCGTGGATCGGTCGTGGATGAAAAAGTCAGAAATGCCTTAACAGAAGTTTTGAGATTTTTATCTGGGTCTTCACCAAACAACTGATGTGATTTCATGAAGTGGAGTTTCTCTGCTACACATATGTTTGTTGTTTTTTAAAAAATTATTTGTAACATCTCACATTTATCTTACTTTATGCTAAAGTCTTTGAAGAAAATCTGATTCCCACTCAACACATAGTTCTCCTACTCTAGTACGCTGTGTAACAATTAGGCAAATATTAGGCTATGGTCCATTTTACATACCCATCCTTACTCCCAGATCTATACCTCTGCAATCATTGTTTCCATTCTCATGATGGACACATTCTTGAATAGCAGTTTTTTGGGTAAATCATTGCTTGCCATTCAGCTTTAGGTGACAGTCATGCATGATGCCAATATGGCTATTCCAAAAACTTACACTTTACATATACAGAAAGCACACGCAACTAGGTAGAAATAGGACAATAAATTCATCTGTCAATGTAAGTGCCTTAATTACCCCACGCTGCCTCTGTTTTTGTTATTTTTGGAAAAAGAGTACAAAAGGCCTTATTGCCTTTCAAACCAGTTAGTAAAAGTAGTGAGAATTAGGCAAGTATGGTGAACTTTGAAGGGGCAAAATACAGCACAGGGGCTGACTCTATGGAAAGCACTTCTCAGCTGACACAACGATCGCTAAAAGGATCCTCGGGTATACGCACATCGCCTCTGTTGTGACTTCTGTTTATTCAGGGCTCTAGTCAATGATACAATGCTGTGCTGTTCAGTTAACAGACTCCATAGTTGTTTTCACCCCATAAAGAGAGATTCCTCTGGGAGTTGAACACCGGATACCAGTCTCTCCTGACAGACTAACACGTATCTACATTAGGCAATTGACTCCATAATTTTTAAAAAATTTATCTTTAGCTGACAGGCATTTTGAATTTTTTCCCCCAAAGTCAAACATAGGGCACTGTTTATTTATTTTTGTTTATTATTGTTTTAGAACTCATCCTTAGTAATATTCTTATCGATATTGCGTATCCTACCAAGTAATAAAGATCAAAACTTATAAATATTTTGTTCTCTACTTAGTAGAGTACACATTATAAAGTCACCTAGTATAAAATATTTGTTGGTTTTGACTTTTATTAATTTTTAAATATCTTTTGAGATATATGATTATATATGATTAAATGCCTTTTGAGATTTTATTTTATGATTTAAGCTTATTTTTATTACAAAAGTGATATATTTAATTTAAAAATCCCTTTCAACCATATATGAATAACATTACACATACAACTTAACTAATTATAACTTATATTTAGTTCCATATATTTTCTAACTTTTCCAATCTTGAAGGATTAAGATTGTTCACAAATTTTAGTATACATACATATGTGTACACACACACACAAACACACACAGAATTTTCCCTAAGAATTGTCCTAGCATACAACAGTTACTCTACAAGCCATCTTGCCAAAATTCTGCAAACTATTTTTAAGTTCATTAATTTTATTTTTAAAATGAAAGAATGAATACAACCTTCAACATACATAATCTGAAATAATCTAAATCTATATGTAAAAATTGTCACTTACTTGATCACTTTCTTATTTGTACCTGATACATGGAGACCATTCATTTAATCTGCTGGTCTCTCAATAAATATTTATTAAGTACTCTGAAGCAAGCAAAAATCAGATATTGATTCCATTAATTGGATTTCAGTCCCAAAGTAGGAGAAAAATACATAAGAAAATTATTGCAATACTGTGTTACAGATACAATTATAGAACAATAAGCAATGCTTTGATAATATAATAAAGGAAATCGTTGATTATCTCTGTATGAGTTTATATGAGGTGAAACAATGGCAAAAATGGTCCAAGCCCCACCTGGGCTTAAGCCTTAATATTGGGGTAAAAACACCCAAGCAATAAAGAAAGAAGAAATTACCCTGTAAATGTGAAGAGCCAGGCACAGTGCTAAATGCAATGCAGTAAATATAATTTGCAATAGTATTTTGTTTCCAAAACATTGTTACTGTAGAAACATTAGAAACTATTAAAAAACGAAGTCAAATATTAAAATACTCACAATTCAACTAACCAGAGACAGTGTATAAAGTATATCCTTCCTGACATCATGTATGCGTGTATATATGTATGGGTTTTAATATTTCATATTATATAAATATACTGTGTTCAGTGATTGAGTTTCATGAGTGATATAAATATCTTTCTACAATAGTAAACAACAATCCACAAAATAATTTCACCATTATTCCACTATACAAGTATCTAATTATTTACTTACCGAATCCATTATTTAAGCATATTTGTGAATTTTCCATTTTTTAAAAAATTATACAGTGGTCAATGTAATGAGTGTCTTCATACAAGCACATGCCTGTGTTCTTCAAAGTAGAATTTCTGGATCTACATGCAGTTTTAAACATTATGGGACATGTGTTGCCCTACAGAAAATTTACATTAATTTTCACCGTGTGGAACCAGGAATCCACCGATATTCATGTTAGGAAGTAAAACTGCCCTGGTAAATATCCAACTGAAATCTATAGGTGCCTCTAAAATCTCAGTAGCTGGTAATGCCTTCTTAAGTCACATCAGAGATGCATTTAACATATGAAGTAGAGCAATGGTTACCTGAAGATGGGGGGGCAGGGATGTGAGGATGGCTAGGAGAGAAGAATGACAAAGGGACATGAGAAAATTGTTAGGTTTAGATTTTTTTTTGAATGGATATGTTCACTGTCTTGGTATTGATGATGATTTTACTTGCTTATACATAGGTCAAAATGTATCAAACTGTACATTCAAATTATGTGCAGTTAATTGTATGTTAACTATGCCTGAAAGCTGTTAAAAATTCTAGGTCTAATATAAGATGTGATTTAATTAATCATAACTTGCCTATGATGTTTTAACTTAGAAACTGATGGAACTACTAGACAAAGAGGAAGGGAGAAAGAGGGGGAAGCTAGGGAGAAGAAAAGTGTTCTCAACATTGTTCTGGAAAAGGATTCTTTGATTGATTATGTTTTTTTGTTTTTGTTTTGTTTTGTTCATGGAGAATGGGGTATCCATTCCCTCAAGCATCTATCTTTTGAGTTACAAACAATCCAATTACATTCTAAGTTATTTTAAAATGTACCATTAAGTCATTATTGACCATAGGCACCCTGTTTTGCTATCATATAGCAGGTCTTATTCATTCTTTCTATTTTTTGTACCCATTAACCATCCTCATCTCCCCTCTACACCCCTACTACCCTTCCCAGGCTCTGGTAACCATCCTGCTACTCTCTATGTCCATGAGTTCAATTGTTTGTTGATGGAAATTAAGGCTGTGGGGGCGGAGATAATCTTATAAGGGTTTATTAAAAGCCAAATGTGAGGATCAACCTGGAAAGACACACCAACAAAGTTGGGGGTGTTTTGGAGTCTGTCACAAGGTGAAAGGTTTTTACAGGAACGTTTGAAAAGTGGAAGAGGTAGTCCTCATTACTGGAGTTGTCATCTTTTTGTTAGAGAATACAATACAGAAGTTACAGTCCTTAGCTACAGATGACATCAGACAGACTGAAAAATGTCTATGTGCAAGACAACCAGTAGAAATTCATGCTTCGGATATTCTTAAATAAATCAGTGTCTTATTGAGTGTCAGCAGGTTATACGTTGATCAGCACGTCAACAATTTGAGGAATTTGAGATAAGATTCTTTACCCAGAGACAGAATGCCACCATTGTGTCAAAAGATCTCCCCAAGGTCAATTAATTAGGAAGCCTGCTTATTCCTAAAGTAAACAATCAACTGTGAGGACCTGTAGGTTATCAATATGAGCAATACTCTGTAGAAATTCCCTTTAAGTTGACCAAACTATAGTAGGTCCTCCTTACATGCAGTTTCAAGTTCTGTGGTTTCAGTTACCATGGTCAACTGGAATCTAAATTAAATGGAAAATTCCAGAATAAACAATATATAGGCTTTAAATTGCTTGGCATTCTGAGTAGTGTGATGAAATCTCCCAGCATCTCACTCCATCCCTCCCAAGGCATGAATCATCCCTTTGTGCTGTATATCGTACCTGCGTTTAGTTGCTTAGCCCTCTGGGTAATCAGATCCACTGTCCTGGTATCACAGTGCTTGTGTTCAAGTCACCCTGATTTTACATAATAATAGCTCCAAAGTGCAAGAGTAGTAATGCTGGCGATTAAATATGCCAAGAGAAGCCATAAAGTACTTCCTTTAATTGAAAGGTAAAAGTTCCCCACTTAATAAGAAAAAAATAAAAATCATATTCTGAGGTTGCTAAGATCTACAGTGAGAATGAATCTTCCATTCATGAAATTGTAAATAAGAAAAAAAAAGTGCCAGTTTTGCTTGTGCACCTCAATTTACAAAAGGTATACCCACAGAGCATGGTGAACGCTTATTTAAGATGGAAAAGACATTAGATTTGTGGGTGGAAAACATAAATGGAAACATGCTCTTATTGATGACAGTTGAGATCAGGACTATCAGAGGTTTCAGGCATCCACTAGGAGTCTTGGAACCTATTTGCAGATAAGGAGGGACTGTATTTAAAGCAGTGTTTCTCTGCTGAATTGCATAGGAATAGCCTGGATCTGCCTATTAATATATTCTAGAGGCCAGACCTCCTAACTCAGAACTCCAGAGTAGGAGCAAGGAATCTGTATCTTTCTAGTTCCCTTAACCAGTTTCTTAAGAAAAATCCAAATCTCTTTAATTCATTGTCCAACAAGCAACCTACTTCTCCATGACTTAGTCTCCTGAGAAGATAATTTGTTATCAGTCATCAGGAGAGTGTGCCATTTGAAAACACATGTTTAGAATTCCTTAATTAACACAGCACATTTTCCTTAATTAATATAGAACATTTATCTTTATAAATCTTTTTTTTTTTTTTTTTGAGACTGAGTTTCGCTCTTGTTGCCCAGGCTGGAGTGCAATGGCACGATCTTGGCTCACTGCAACCTCCGCTTCCCGGGTTCAAGCAATTCTGCTGCCTCGGCCTCCCAAATAGCTGGGATTACAGGCATGCGCCACCACACTAGCTAATTTTGTATTTTTAGTAGAGATGAGGTTTCTCCATGTTGGTCAGGCAGGTCTTGAACTCCCAACCTCAGGTGATCCACATGCCTTGGCCTCCCAAAATGCTGGGATTGCAGTCATGAGCCACCGTGCCCAGCATGTTTTCATAAGGCAAAGTGACCAAAGTGCACATAGAGTTAAACATGAGTCATCAATAGAAATATCTGAGATAGACTAGGAAAGGGTAATATTAATAAACTAATGTGAATCTCAAAACTACAATACTATCAAAATATTTATCAGATATGTTTTTATTCAGAATGTGAGTAGACCTCATGTGCCTTTAATGAGAAAAAAAAATGTGTCTGTAATTTGAGATGAATTGCTCTTTGACCATTTCTACAGAAGTTTTAAAGCCACATGCATTTTTGGGGTACTTACATTTACCTAGTGGTATGGTGAAATTCATAACTGTTGGATGAAACTCTTTTTATAACCTTTATATATTAAGGCAGTCAGCAAACTAATAATGCACTCTCATAAAACTCTTGCCAAATATAAATCACTACTGAGAACCCAGCCTGACATTTGAATTACTTGAATTTATATCAATGACTTACTGAATATTCAGCAATGTTAGAAATATACTCAATATTAATAATGACTTTGAAGAGAAAGTCTTGCTTAAAATTGCTGGATAGAAGACACCAACTTAAGTGAAAGCTCTTTTCAATTTTACCACGAAATTTTATAATTTCATTAAAATTAAGAAAAGATTTTTCCCCCAATTGAGAACAAATGGTTTCTAGCCTTCTGTGTTAAAAAAAAAAAAAAAAAAAAAAAAAACTTATGGGAATTTTGTTTCACAGATGTTCACAGTTCTTTTTCTAATTGCTTTCCCTGGAGCCTAATATGAGTAGTCAGTGATAACTGGGACAGGTTAAAATTGTTTTATTGATGTTAATTAAGTAAAGGTTGAAAACTAAGTTTTTTCAAGTATATTTTATATTCTCCAGGAAATTTTACTTTTCTTCAAAGTTTACTCATCTTGTTTTGTTTTCGTTTTGTTTTGTTTTTCTACATAAAAGAACAATTGAAAACAGATGAGAAAGCTAGTTAAACAGAAAGATGATCTTGGTATACAGTAAAGAGAAAATAAAGGCAGAATGAAGAAGTATATCTTGTGAAAAAAATATATACTACAAGTTTACATACTATAAGGTTACATACTACAAGATTCTATTTGTATACCTTCTTGAAATGACAAAACTATAAAGATGAATAACAGATTGGTAGTTGGAGACATGGACACAAGTGAGAGATGGGTATATTGATGAAGGGTAGGATGACACTGTCCCTTTTAGGTAATATATTAGTACTATATCTTCATTCTGGTAATGATCACACAAACTGAAACATACAATGAAATTGTATGTTTATATAACATACATACTTCATATACATACACACAAGTACACATGAAAATTGTTAAATACTGAATAAGATTTGCAGTCCAGTTCAGAGTATGTCCCCTTGTCCATGTTCCAGTTTTGTATTGCACTACAGTGTGTGAAATGTCACCAACTGAAGGAAGTTGTGTAGAGGGATAATGGGACTCTATGTGCCATTTTCTACAATTTCCTGTGAGTCTACAATTATTTCAAAATAAATTTTTTAAAAAATCTATGTATTTTATAAATTTGAACATAGTAATCAGTAGCAATAAATTAAGTTTCTGGTGACTTTTGACTGCCTGGGAATGTAGGTGATATGTTTGAGATGATCAGAAGAATACAAGCCATGTGGAGTATACTAAAATGCATTTGAGAAGGGCACTGGGGTGAAGGGCAGCCACATAAAAGATTTATCCAGTCATGCTACAGAGATGCTATAACTCAGGTAAACAAAAGGCCCCTGGGACTGCTGATCAATATAGACATTCTCTGCATTGTAACATGCTGTGGACGGAACAACACACTGGGATTGCAAATATAAGTCCTGTTTTCAGTCACAAGGGCAGTTTTCAGCATAATCCAGAATGAATAGCACTGAGAATTGATTAATTTCATGGCAGGTAGTGATCTCTAAGTAATATCAGAAAGAGGCAACTAGTAGTGTAGTAATAACAATGGCTCAGCACTTCCTATGGCCTGGACACTGTGCTGAATAAGAGCTTGTATATTCACAAGAAACGTGTGTAGTAGTTATTGTTATTACTCCATTTTGAAGATGTGAAACCAGTCCCAGCTGTGTAATGTGGTATATCCAATGTAGAGGATGGTACAGAACAGAGAGAGATGTCACCCAATGGCCTCACTCAAGAGTTGTATTAGTCCATTCTCACACTGCTATAAGGAACTGCCCGAGACTGGATAATTTATAAAGCAAAGGGGTTTAGTTGATTCACAGTTCCACATGGCTGGGGAGGTCTCAGGAAACTTAAAACCATGGAAGAAGGGAAAGCAAACAGGTCCTTCTTCACACGGTGGCAGGAAGAATAAGTGCCAAGCAAAGGGTGAAAAGCCCCTTATGAAACCATCAAATCTCACGAGAACTCACTCACTACCATGAAAACAGCGGCATGGGGGTAACCGCTCCCATTATTTGATTACCTCCCACTGGGTCCCTCCCATGACACATGGGGATTATGGGAACTACAATTCAAGATGAGATTTGGGTGGGGACACAGCCAACCCATATTCAGAGTCCACACTCTTGATACCGCACTGTACTGATTCTCAAGTTGTACTGATTCTCATAGTGGGAAGGATGTTTTCCTTTTGCTCTGTCTCCACAGTCCTCACACACAATGCCTGGCACAGGAAAGATGCTCAATAAATTTATCAGAAAATCAATGGTGGTAATATATCTGAGTGTACGTGTGTGTGTGCATGCATGTGTATGTATGTTTTATGGCAAAAAAATCTGTAAGACTATACAGTAAAAAGTTAACAGTAACTATTTCTGGATGCCAGAGTTATAGAAAATTTACTAATTTTTTGTTTCTGTGAGCCTATACTTTCTACTTTTTACAATAAATATGTTATAAAATAAAATAATAAAAGTAATCTGAAACTTAAGAGGCCTTATGAATCATTGTTTCAAGAAGAATCAATTTATATATATCAAAAAATACAGCTGAATTTTCTGCTGTTTAACATGTAAGAGTGACAATCTCATATTTTACTTTAGTTTTTAAATGGCACTTAATTCACTTCTCCACTCCAGGAAAAAAAAAAAAAAAAAAAACCTGTCTTAATACAATTAAAAACAGTATCATTTTGCTTTTCATGGAAAGATAAACAGTGCCACTCTTCCAGTAAATCTTTATGCCCAACACATTGCACATGTGTTCCAGTGTCTAGGATCATGCCTGACATAAAATCAATTTGTAATAAATGTTTGATAGATGAATGAAAAGGCTAAAGGGAAGCATCCTGGAATCAGGATAGCACTGTGTATGCTGAGGTATTTTTCATACTAGCATATAACACTAGTATATAATCTTATTAAGAAGTTCTAAGAAAAAGGGATCACCACTGAGTGAGTAACAATTTAAAGAAAGCAACACAGAGGAGGCTCCTTTAGCAGCAGCAGCAATTACCTTTCAAATTTCATGACTGACTCTGCAATCAGAGAACAGGATTACATACAGGCTCTCATTATTGGCCTCAAATTTACTTAAGTGTATATGTTTCTTTAGAGGATAGTTGTATAGTCCCTTATACAGTGTGTTAGAAAGAGTCCTCTAGGAAACAGACGCCAAGATGGGAATGACTAATTTGCAAGAATGTTATTAGGGGATGTGCCAATGAAAGAAAATTGAGAGGGAGCCAGGAAATGCTGGCAGAGCTTTCAGACCATGCTACAGGCATGACCCAGGCTGCAGGAGAGAGGAAGGGAGGGTTAGAGGAAAGGTTCTAGTCTGCTGTGTAGTCTAAAGAAGATTCAGCAAAACTGTAAAGGCAGCCTGGAGCCAAAGTCAGTAGTCATGGAAGTCCCGTGTCTCCTAGGAACAGGCCAGACTTAGCATCCCTGCCACATCACACATGCCCGACAGGGGGCAGCACGGAAAGGTGTGGCCTCAGGAGGAATGCAGAAATGATGTCAGAGCTCTGGGCCTGGGCCCTCAGTCAGGTCAGCTTCCTGGAGTTGGAGGTCTGCAAGGCCATTGCCATCACTACTACACATAGAATGTAAATCTAAAAGGTTCTATTAAATAAAACATTCAGAGATAACTTTTTGTTTTAAATAGTGACAAGAAACATCGGTTTAATAACAGGGTCAAGTGTGGAATGTGAAACCTGCTGTCGATGACAGTGCTCACCTATAGAACTTCACCATGCACTTTTTCCATGAAGCAATCAGCATCTTTCATGGCTGATTTATACAGAGGTGCACATTATATTTATTAATGTTTGCCACATGTATACCCTGCACAAAAAAAACAGGGTAAGCCCTTAAATATTACATGAATGAATGCCATAGGCATGTATTTCACACACACACACACACACACACACACACACATATATATATTATCCTTAGCAAGCTGTTTCTCTTATAAATATTTTATTTCATTACCTTGTTTTAATATCTTATTTTTAATGGATAATAATGATTTTATGGATGTTATAAAAGATTAAAATAAAGTTAATATTTTCAAAGTGTCTGATGATGACTGATAACTTGAATTACAGAAGCTTCCTAATTCTTCTCCACTTTTACATACATCCACCCATGCTCTGTGACAGACACATGCACACATTCTCATGAATTCTATACCTCTTTGAAGTCTTGTTTCTGATCACATTTATATCCTTTCCCAAACACCTAGATCATGTTGTCTTGTAGAGTAGATTTGGGACTTTTTATGTGCTATACCAGAAGCATATATTTAAGGTAGAATCAACCTTTCTATGTCTTTTATGTATCAGATTACCTACCTGCTTGCTGGGCTAACAGTATGTGCTCATTAAATATTTTATTGACAGAAGAAAATAAAACCATTAAACCATTATGTTAGATCAAGAATTTGCAGTTCTTTATTTCATTTTGTCATTTAAAAAATATAATTTATATTCTTAATTATTTAAAATCATAACAGTTTTAGATAGGTATAATCTAAACGTAGATAACTATATATATAGTATAATCATATTTAATTTTCTGATGTTTAAATTATACTGATAACCATAACACAAAATTTATTTCATTGTAAATTTTACATATAACAACAAACAGTAAAAACACATTTCTTTAAATGTTAAAAAAATATATATTTTCATCCAACCATAAGAAGGGTTCCTTTTCCAAATCAGGAATCCTTAAAATGGCTTTAAAATGCATATTTGTTGAAGATAACAGGTTGCATATTTTAGGGAAAGATCAACTTTTAAGGTACTTTGCTTCAAATAACCTGAACCATCTTTTTTCCTAATATAAGGTTTCTGGGCTACAGATTTGAAAACCATTTTTATGAGAGCCACTGCTGAGTTTAGCCACTCCTCTTTCATATACGTATGTTTAATACAGCATTTGGAAATCAAAGAACTACAATATTCTTGCTTTATTTTTATTTTTGCTTAGGAAATGAATGAGGCTGACCTGTGTGTTACCTGCTACCAACATGTTACCCAGTCATTTGGGCCAATGATCACCTGGAATCTTGGTCTGCGTCAGTGCTATCCAAAGTGTGTCAGAAGAACACCATTAATGTTACCAGAGGACTTGTCAGAAGTGCAAATTTGTGGATCCCCCAGATATGCTGAATCAGAGTCTCTGACCCAGAAGTCTGCATTACAACAAGATCTCCAGGTGATTTTTTTGTATGCTAAAGTCTGAGAAACATCAGCATAGAGGACAAAGTGGGCATCCCACAGATACATACAAATAAATGTGGATGACTGACTAGACTTCAGTTTTCATTTAAAAATTTCAGTAATACATAACGTAGTAGTAGGATAAGGAAATCCTTTCTCTAAGTGACCTCACACTATCTTACGTAAATTTGTAGTCATTTAGAACAAATTGTAACGAGATCATAAATTCTCATGAAGTAGCTAGTAACAAAGGGACTTGAGGGTCCTACTGTCAGGAAGAGGGGCAGTGTCTGGTTCTTCCCACTGATCTATACTGAGGAGATTAACTGAAGTTTAGCTATATTTAAGTGTCAAGTTCATGGAGTTAGGGTATAAAACAATGACCAAGAAAAGCTTGATGAAAGTCAAGACCACATCACTAAGCCCAAGTGAGAAACAGAGAAGTCAAATTCAAAGGGTAAAATTGGGGGCAGTAAGGGTGAAATCAAGTACAGGTTTCAAAGTCAAGATAAAAAATACTGAGGTCAAAGATGGCACTACAGAACAGTTAGAAAAAAACAGGATATTGAACTAAACTCACAGGAAAAAATTTGAGTCCCTGAAGTACCTGTTGAAAGAGCTTCTTCTAGATGTAGCCTCCCACTCAATTTGTCTTGATTCCTTTTGTCTATCCCAGGGCAAGGTCATGCAACAAGTGGTAAAGCCAGGAAATGAAAGCAAAGTTTCTCAATTCTTCCATTCAGCCATCTTTCAACATATAAACACACAGCTTTATGAGCACGAAACCTGGTATTCCACTGAACTTCAATCATTTAAATCCACCATTGCCCAATGAATTTGGTTTAAAATATCTTTCTCACATTGAGTAACAGTCTTTAAGTTATTATTCCCTAATAAACAGCACATTTTAAATTTTTGCCACTACTCATTCCAGTGTTTTTTGCCATGACTTTTTCAGAGTATCTGTACATAGTCACAAAATAAATGGTATTTAAAAGTATACTGGGTGTTATTTTATTTAAAAGAATTTCACAAATACAGAAGAGTTGCTTTTTAATAATAGCTAGGAAGGTTTTAAAACAAAAGACAGGTTAAGATAACAAAAATATATTGCTCTGCCATCAAACATATATAAGTAAATAAAGCACACAAGACATATTTTCCTGTTACAATGGCTAACAGGAAAAATATAGATATTGATTAGTAAAGGATGCGAATGCAAGAAATAACAGGCTACCAAGAGAAACTGAGGCAGAGATCACAGAAAACTGAAAATGAAAAGAGGAGATTAACAAGTAGAGAAATACCTGGTGCCAAGTAATATGATGAAATAATATTTTTCAAATTCCCATGACTGACAAAATATACTAGTTTCTTCATAAAGCTGTACTATTCTAGAGCCAGTCAGAGTGCAGATTCAGGAGTCAGAACACCTGCATTCGCATCCTAACTCTGCTACTTACTGTCTATGCGACGTTGGATATTCTCTGTTTACCCTCTATGAGAGGTAAACTGAACAGGGTTGTTGTAAAATTTCATATACATAAAGATCTTAGAAAAATGCCTGCATATACCCAAGGCTCAATTAGTGTTAGGTATTGTTCAAAAGACACACATACTATAGAAATATAATGTGAGCCACATACATAATCTTAAAGTTTCTAGTAGTCACAACTAAAAATAAACAGGTAAAATTAATTTTACCAATATATCCCATATAGCCTATGTCATGGGTTGAAGTGTATCCCCAAATATTCATATATTGAAGTCTTAACATATGAATTTTAATTCATATGTTAAGCTCAAAATGTGACTTTTGAGCTTGCCTCAATAGCTCAAAATGTGACCTTTTTGCAAACAGGGTCATTGAAAACAAAATGAGTTAAGTAGGATGAGGTCATACGAGTGTAATGGAGACTCCTAATCCAATATGACTGGTGCCCTTAAAAACAAGGGGAATTTGGACAGAGACAGGTACACAGGGGGGAGGCCATGTGATGGTGAAGGCAGAAATTGAGGTGATGCTTCTACAAGCCAAGGAATGCCATTGCTAGCAAGCTGCAAGAAGCTAGACAAGAAGCATGAAGCAGATCGGTCTTGGACTTCCCAGCCTCCAAAACGGTAAAGATGATAAATTTCTATTGTTTAAGCTGCCCAGTTTTTGGCACTTTGCCACAGCAGCTCTAGCAAATTAATACAGCCTAACATCACCAAAATATCATAATTTAGCATGTTATCAACATAAATTATTATAAATAAAATATTTCACATTCCTTTTGTCATACAAAGGGCCCAAAGTCTGGTGTATATTTTACATCATAGCATATCTCAATTTGTAGTAGTTACATTTCAGTGACTCTCCCAGATTGGACAATGAGGCCTTAAATTATCCATGATGTTAAATTTTAAATTCTAGTCTTTGACTATATCTTCTATCTTACAGAACTTGTGCTTTCATTGACAATGGAAATGCAATTGATTTTGGAATTACAGTTTTTTTTATACCAATCTACACTCTGTTCACCAAATGAGGTTTTATCTTTTTCTTGCTCCACCCTATAATGTACAACTTTCTTACCACTTGCTTTTCTGTCATTCCTATATTACAAAACCTTATCACTGAATCATTCTAATCATTGGTCTCCTCCATCCCCATGCTCAGCTTATGGTATACTGCTAGAGGAAAAATAACCGAACACCAAAAGAAGTGGAGTGCAAAATATTCTAACTCAATGTAGCTTCCAATATCAAGGACTCAACGTACTTATGTGGCGTGCAGAAGCTTATCTTTATCTGCCACCATGATTCTGATTCCCTTCCTGTCTCTGGAAAATTAAGAATTGAGAATTATTGTCCCAAACTCAACAAACTACTTGAGTATTTACATCTGATCACCTCCCACATCCCCAAGACCCATGCTCTAGCAATCATCCCTCCAGGCTTTTCTCTCCAATCAATAGTTTCCTTTCCAATGCTTCTATAATCTTGGAATAAAATATGCTCCAGCCTCATTCACTTAAAAAAAAAAAAAAAGCTCTTCCTTAAACTTGACATCCTTTCTAAGTCCTCTTCCCCTTCCACTTCTTACTCCCACTGCCATCTGGTTTTCACTTCCATTATTCTTCTTTCTGGTATCAACAATCACCTCCATGTCACCAAATTCCTTGGAAGTTTTGGGTTGATCTTTATAGACCTTTCTGTGGTGGCTGACAATGTTGATCTCACCATCATTCTTGAAACACTCCCATCCCTGGCTTCTGTGACAACACTCCACTCTAGTTTTCCTTGTATCTCTCTAGCCACTCCTTCTCAGTCGCTTCCTGTGTTACTTTTCTTCCCTTGGATCCCAAAACTAAGTGTGTGTTGTGTTTTTCATCCTCAGGCCTATCGTCTCTTCACTGTGTTTACGCCCCTGTTCCTCCTCCTTCTCCCAATGACTTTATTAAAACCATAGCTTCAATCAACCAACTCTATCATTTTTGAGTTACAGATTCTGAGTTAAAGATTCCAGGCACTCTTTTAAGAAAATGTATATTTAAGAGCCTGCATTCCTTGAAGTTTAGAGAGGTCTAATCTATACACTGATGACCCTCAAAATTATTCAACCTATACCACTCTTGAAATTACTGACTAAATTTTTTACCAAATATCTCCTCCTAGATAGGTTCTAAATTATTTCAAAATATAAGTTGGGCCTCCTGTTAAACTGCCTACATTTGTGAATGGCATTTACCACCAATCCAGTCAATCAAGCCATAAACATGTAATTCCTTTGCATTTAGAAATCATGTTGTTTCCATGACTTTAGCCTCTAGTATTCACTCTCTGCAATATATCCTTGTGTCAGCCTTAGTTCAGTCTTCATTATTTCTTAACTAGCTCTCTTCAATGGGATCCATGCCCCTAGACCACCCAACTCCAATTCGAACTCAGTGTTCCCTATAGCTTCCAGGATGACTCCTTAGAAAAGCATCCAATGTTCTTAATCAAGATCTCACCCTCTTATGTCTCTAACTTGTAGGTAACTCCTGATAAACTAAATATGATACCATGTACTGGGTGAATAGTGTTGATGTTCTATAACAAAACAAAATTTCCTATGAAGTGCAAACCTTTAGAAGAGAATATCTATGTATTTTATTTTTAAGTTCCAGGACATCTGCAGTATGTGCAGGTTTGCTACATAGGTAAATGTGTGCCATGGTGATTTGCTGCATCTGCCAGCCCATCATGTAGGTATTAAGCCCAGAATGCATTAGCTATTTTTCCTAATGCTCTCCCTCCCCTAACCCCACCCGCCAACAGGCCCCAGTGTGTGTTGTCCCCCTCCGTGTCCATGTGTTCTCGTTGTTTAGCTCCCACTTATAAGCGAGAACATGCAGTGTTTGGTTTTTTTGGTTTGTTTTGTTTTGATTTGTTTTTGAGACGGAGTCTCGTTCTTTTGCCCAGGCTGGACTGCAGCGGCGCTATCTCGGCTCCCTGCAAGCTCCGCCTCCTGGGTTCACGCCATTCTCCTGCCTCAGCCTCCCGAGTAGCTGGGACTACAGGTGCCCGCCACCACGCCCGGCTAATTTTTTTGTATTTTTAGTAAAGACTGTGTTTCACCGTGTTAGCCAGGATGGTCTCGATCTCCTGACCTCGTGATCTGCCCACCTCGGCCTCCCAAAGTGCTGGGATTACAGGCGTGAGCCACCGCACCCGGCCGCAGTGTTTGGTTTTCTGTTCCTGTGTTAGTTTGCTGAGGATAATGGCTTCCAGCTCTATCCACATCCCTGCAAAGGACATGATCTAATTCCACTTTATGGCTGCATAGTATTCCATGGTGTATATGCACCACATTTTCTGTATCCAGTCTATCATTAATGGGTATTTGGGTTTATTTCATGTCTTTGCTATTGTGAATAGTGCTGCAATGAACATACGTGTGTGCATGTATCTTTTTTTTTTTCCTGAGGAGTCTCGCTCTGTCACCCAGGCTGGAGTGCAGTGGTGCGATCTTGGCTCACTGCAACCTCCACCTCCCAGGTTCAAGTGATTCTCCTGCCTCAGCCTCCTGAGTAGCTGGGATTATAGGTCCTATCTTTATAATAGAATAATTTATATTCCTTTAGGTATAAACCTAGTAATGGGATTGCTGGGTCAAATGGCATTTCTGGTTCCAGATCTTTGAGGAATCACCACACCATCTTCCACAATGGTTGAACAAATTTACACTCCTACCAACAGTGTGAAAGTATTCCTATTTCTCTGCCACCTCACCAGCATCTGTTGTTTCTTGACTTTTTAATAATTGCCATTCTGACTGGCGGGAGATGGTATCTCAATGTGGTTTTGATTTGCATTTATCTAATGATCATGAATGTTGAGCTTTTATCATGTTTGTTGGCCACATGAATGTCTTCTTTTGAGAAGTATCTGTTCATGTCTTTTGCCCACTTTTTAATGGGTCATTTTTCTTGTAAATTTGTTTAAGTTCATTGTAGATTCTAGATACTAGACCTTTATCAGATAGATAGACAGCAAAAATTTTCTCCCGCTCTGTAGGTTTCCTGTTCACTCCAATGATAGTTTCTTTTGCTATGCAGAATCTCTCTGTATTTTAAACATAAAGTTAATTCTATATAAATACTTAGAAAAAAATTAACCATTCATTTGACTTGCTTTAAAGAACAGAAAGCCAGCTTTTATGGGTATTATTTATATTTCTTCCCAAAAGACAATGAAAAAAAAAAAGAGTATGAGAACCAAAATATAGCAACACAGGGACAACTTGACATAGTGAATAAAACCCAAGCCTTGGAATCTGAAGGACTTTGGTTTAATTCCTTGCCTTGTATTTTACTTTATATTTAATCTCTCTTAAACTCGTTTCCCTTCTTTGTAAAATGAAGACAATAAAGCCTACTTTTCAGGGTTGTATCAAGAATGAAATCAAATAATGCTTGTGAAGAACTTGGAAAACACCTGAATACTATACGTCCTCCGTGAATAGGAACACAATGAAGAAAATAAATGCATAATATGTTGCTAGAGAGCCTGGCCACCATCCCTTTCGGCCCAGGACTGTGACTGTGTCAGAATGACTCTATTATTTTACCTACTGCAGGACTTCTTGGGTAACAATGAAAGACTAAGTGCAATTGAAGTTAGAAAAAAATCCGTGAAGGATGCCAATTGACTCAATTAGAGTAAGTTCTTAGACTCCGGGGAAGATATTTAGAGCAACAAGGAAGTATCACTTCTTTGACGTCAATTATGATAAATGCCTGAGCAAGCTAGATCTGGTTACCATGGGGGTAGTCACATGTCAAATCATACCAAATTTCTTTAAAAATAACAAAGTGAACTAAGAAATTCAGTTTATGAATCAACAGAAAGTTTGTTTCTGTAACATAAATTAATCTTCACGGGCCCTCTACTCTGAAAGTATTTGCCTATAGTAAGAATGTCCCAGACTTCATAATCAAAGCTTCACACTATTTTCTTCTCACATTTGAGGTGGAACTGGAAAAACATCTTGCCCAACTCAATACACTTATATCTGTTTACCTATAGTAATTATTTCTTTAGACAAACTTTAAAATATTCCACACACCTGGGCTGGGAAAGAATCAAGACAGAGGTACGGAAGAAAAGATAACCCACATTTTTTCTAAATTTAACATATTACCCACTAAAATAAAATAAGGTAAAGTTTATGGCAGTTTTTCATATACTCGCTCATGCAAAGCATGTAGAAAATGCTATTCATACTTTGTTCACATTTATCTTTACTTTCTTTAAGCATCATTGCCTTTTTGTATTTTTCAAGTAAGAAAAGAGTTCAAATTCAATTAATTTACTTATTTTGTTTTGCTGAGTCTCAGCTTAACATACAGATTAATTCATCCCAAAAGCTAATAAATAATTTTTTAGAAAATAGGACATTGAGGTATAATATGTTAGCTAACGGGCTTTTTCTCATTTGGGGTATATTATTTCCTTTAAAAATTTGTCGTTGTTTAAAAAATTTTTTGAATCCAATCCTCAACTTAGAGTTCTACATTGAAGCAATAACTAATATATTTGGAAATGTCTATTGTAAGCTGGACATGGTGGCTCACGCCTGTAATCCCAGCACTTTGGGAGGCTGAGGCGGGCAGATCACTTGAGGTCAGGAGTTCGAGACCAGCCTGGCCAATATGGTAAAACCCCTTCTCTATTAAAAATACGAAAATTAGCCGAGTATGGTGGCACATGCCTGTAGTTCCAGCTACTTGGTAGGCTGGGGTAGGAGAATTGCTTGAACTGGGGAGGCAGAGTTTGCAGTGAGGTGAGGTCACACCGTTGCACTCCAGCCTGGGCATCATGGTGAAACTCCGTCTCAAAAAAAGAAAAAAAAAAAAAGAAGAAGAAAGAAATGTCTATTGTAAATCAAAGAAAAGTAGTAAAAGGCATTGGCAATAGATCAATAAGGAAAAATACAAAGATTTAGAAATGAGAAAACACAAGAAAGTCTTTATAATTTATACATATATGTGACTAGACTTGAGGTTTGATATACGAAATACCAGGAGCCAGAAGGTACACCACTGTCCACCTGGCTTCTAGGTGAGCAGCCCCTTTCTGTGCTTGTTTTATCTCAGCTTCGCTTTTTACTCCTATGTCAAAGGCAAAACAGAGATTGCTTCTGGGCCTTGCTGTTTTCCTACATTTGCCTTTGTCATGAGCTCTTCCTTTTTCTCTCTGCCTGTTGATTCAATTATAGTGCTATCCTCTACTCAGGCATAAGACAATTCCTTTCTATCAAGTATAAACAAATCAGGCAGTCACATTTACAGAGGGAACACAGGAGAAGCAATGGCTGACAGCCCGCTTCACAGAGGAGTTCTTGAAGAATGAGTAGAGTCTTCATCTCAGTCCAGTGCTGTGCTCACTCTTTCATGGTCTTGGAAAACAAAATCCAATTTAGGCATCAAAGTTAAACTTCATTTTTGTAGGTCAAGATTGCTTCCCACCAAAGGTCCCCTTGAATTCTCTTTTATGGCCAATACTGTTTTGTACCACTCCTTTCTCTCTTCGCCTTAGCAGTGAGACCTTTGGATAGGTGGATTCAATATTCCTCTTATCTGTATCAGGGTTTCCCAGCTCTTTTTTAGCCATTTCTCCTGTTCGTCCCTATTTTCAGTCCTGTAATAGCTTTTCTTGAACTCAACTATCACTTCTTGTTCTTTCCAGAAATATGAATTCATTTGGTACCTACTTCCTTTCATCCTACATGACTATATCCCTTGTCCACAGACAGTAAGCACAATAAAATAAAAGATCCACTGTTGCTTGGGAATGTCTTTTTCTGGAAAACATTTAACATTTTTAATGTCACCCATTCACAATTAAAATGTAAATCTCTAGGCTCTCGCATGAATTTATCCCTCACTCTTTTAGGGGAAGAGATATTTGAACCTGACCATAGAAAATAATGTAAATACATTTCATGAGAAATACAACTTTATAACTCCTAAATCCAATTTTAACAAACTTTTCTCAGCCTCTTATATTCCCCTTCATTCCCAGGTCCCAGAAATACGTAAGAAGGTTTCCTATGAAAACCTTGTAACTGTCCTTCAACCTGCCTGTACAGACCTCAACCTTTCTACAATATATTTAAGATGGGATTTTCTAACTTATAGTAAAAGGTCAAACTTCTTGAATAATTTAGCACATTAATTTTAATTAAGAAATGAGTCATTGATATAAGGCACATTCATTAACTGAAAGAAGAAATCTTGATTGTTTTTGTTTTGTTCATTTGTTTGTTTTAGAGACAAGATCTCCCTCTGCCACTGGAGTATAGGGGTACTGGATCATAGCTCACTGCAGCCTCAAATGCCTGGACTTGAGCAATGCTCCTATCTCAGCCTCCAGAGTTGTCAGGTCTACAGGCACGCACCACTATGCCTAATTTTTTTTTTAATTATTTTTTGCAGGGACAGTGTCTCGCTTTGTTGTCCAGGATGGTCTCCAACTGCTGGCCTCAAGCAATCCTCCTACCTCAGTCTCCCAAAGCACTGGGATTACGGGCATGAGCCACTGCACTCGGTCCTGGAAGCAGAAATCTTTTCAGTCAGAATTTTAGCAGGAAAACATGCCACTGGGAGATGTACTTGGTACAGTGAGGCAGATCATCTTACCTGTAAATTATTCTTATTTATCCATGGTATATCCATGGCTATAAAATGCCACTATAAGTCTACTGCAATCACAGGACAAAAAGACTTATTGTATGGCAATTTGATTTTGTTTTAAAAGGAGATACACACAAAGACACACACACAAATACACACACACTGCACACACGTGTATATACACACACACATAATGTATATAAAATATATTTATATAATGTGTATACACTATATATGTTTTTAATGAAAATAGGATTTCCATATTATATAGATTATAAATCATAGGCTTAATTCTACATGTTCTTGACACAGTCATGATGCTAAAGGATAAAACAACATATCTGTGCCATTTCATTAAAATCAAAAAGAAGGGAAAGATATATGTAAATGGTGCTATCATTCACACTGCAATTTTTTAAACAATAAAATTGAAGCATAAATATTGGAAAGATTGGAAAAATGATTTTTGATGTATCATATAACTTGAAAATCCCAAATACTAAGAAACTATACAGAATACCTAACGCTGTTAAATAAAAATAAAAATAAATTGTATAGATCCAACGGCAACAACCAAAACAGAAAATAAGCAATAAGAATGTGCAGAAACTACAATGAAAAAAACTATAGAACTACTGAGGGAGATAAAAGAAGACTCACATAAATGTAGAGATATCATCTTCTTCTTGAATAGGAAGACTCTACATTGTAAAGATGTCAATTTCCTCCCTAAATGAAATCTATAAATTCAATGAAATCCCAAGGGAGTGAAAAATATGAAACTGACAACATAATTCTAAAGTTTATCTGCAAGTGTAAACCTCTGAATACCTGGCTTCAGTGTATCAGTGGGGAGAAAAAAGATAGGCAATTTTCAGGAAGTAGCAGTGGGAAACTAATTATCTTCTTGGAAAATATAAAGCTGAAACTCTACCCCACAGCCTTCACTACAATACATTCAGGTAATTTAAAGATATCAGTGTAACGTAATATATTAATAAAGACATTGAAGCAAAATATTCATTAGTATTTTAATTGCTAGAATAACCAGATAGCATAAAGGAAAATGCTAATGATGAAAACATGCCCACCAACAGGAGGATGTTTAAAAATAATATACTGTATCTATAAAATGAACCAGCACATTGATATTTCACATAGTAGTACATGGGTATTTACATTAAGTTGAAAAATATCTCTAGGATAGTAGGTGTAAACAAGCAGAAAAAGCTATCTGGAGAAATATACACCAAAGGTTAATGCATGTTACACATGAATTGAATAATTATATCCAATTCGTATTTTCATTTTATACTTTTCTGTTACTGGAAACTTTTACATGAGTTTATATTAGGCTTCTATACAAAACAAAAGGGCTTTTTCTGGAAAATACATTCATTAAAATACCTAACAGAACATTAAAATAGAAATTAAGGTTGGAGGCCTTAGTCTGGGTTCTCCACTTAATGGGGATGCAAATCTGGCCAAATGACTTCCCTCTGTCTTAATACGTTAATCTTCCATTCAATTCTCAAGTCTTACTCTACTGCAAAATTCTGACTTCAGAGCATAGCATCCTATGCACATATAGGGATTAAATTATACATTCTGCAACACACAAAATGACAAAATGAGGGAGAACCAGTAGTTAAAGAGTCTAAGTTCTTCAAGCTCAGGAAACAAATGTTGGCGACCCCAGAATGGAACAGTGGCAAGAATGTTGTTGTGAATAAATTATTCTCTGTCTCTTCAGCCTAATCATGTGCATTTATTAAATGGAACACTTTTTTTAACAATGTAATCTACTTCTATGCTACTTTTCAACATTAGTTAAGCCCTATAGCCATCACGATGCTCACATAATTGGTAATACTGGTATATAAAACTATATTAATTTCAAGCTCCAGTAGAAACACAGAAAGACATCAGTATTTATCAAGTGAAATAAAGATGGTAGGAAAAAAAATTATTACTCCCAAAAGTATAAACAGGGTACCATAAATAATAGAACGTACTTGATCGGAAGAGTGAGCTAAATTAGGTGATTTGTTTTAAAAGATTTATGAGACTTATGAGACTTTGGTCAGCATTTATTTTTCTTCTAATTCAACAAGTATAAACTCAACTTATATCAAGGTTATAGAAAAAAAAAGAAACTGTTCTTTCACAAATCGACTGTGTGACCTAAGCTAATATCTTATCTTTTCTCAGTCTTAGCTTATTTAACCATCCCCCATTCCCCCATAAAAATATTAGGTAGGAATAGACAACTTCAAAGACCAGTTGTCATTCGAAATCTTGATTCTGTGTTTTCCTTTTTCCACTTAATACCCAACATATTTTATATTTACTGAAGTGTCTTATGCCTAATCAACCTTAGCAATTTTAGAAATAGATTATTGAATAATAAGAGTTTTTACTTTTATAAATATTAACAAAATAATCCACACTATCAAGAAATATCAGGATTCTCAAAGGTGAAGTTTGAGGAAGCCAATAAATGATGTCCTCATTCCCTATGCAAGCTTGACACCAACTGAGAGATAATCTTAGGAGTCAGGCAGATGGAGAGCAAATGTGTGCTTTATTATTCATAAAAGCAATATTGGTGTTTAAGGATTAGGTTTTCAGCTAAATGAACTTGCTAATTATATCTGCCTAATTTACTCTAAGTATGAGTAGGTTGAGCTAAAGATGCTCAACTTCTTTTCCAAAACCACCCATCAGGGAAGTCATTATCCTCATCTGAGAGTAAAGAGTAAGGCAAAGAGTGGAGAGACTCAAATTCTTACTCTAGTAGATTTCTTTCCTCATGGTTACATGTAGCCCAAGGAAAGGAAGATTCTTTGCCCTGAAAGTCCCCAGATGTTGATGTTGAAATTTCAAACACAGTAAATTGGAAGTCCAAATATCAGTTAAAGTTCTTCAGTTCCTTATTCTTCATGATGTCAACCAGATGAACACTCAACCCCTAGGTTAAACTGGATTTTTTCAGAAACTCCAACCTGAGTTGTCTTCCACAAGGAACCATCTTCAATTTAAAATTAGTTTGACACCAAAATCACACATGTTTCTCACCATTTAAGAGTTGGCAGAGTGAATAGAACATACAAGACTATTATGACAGTGGCTCCACACTCACAAAATTTAGAAATTTATGCAATCTCTAGCCATTAGGGTAGTTGTTCCAGGAAAAATGGCATTCCTAGAACCCAGTACTTACCCACTACCAAAGACCATAACACCCAGTGACATCTGAGGAATAAGGAATAGATTCTCAGCTTCACCAGTATGACATCCATCTATGTCAGATGTCCAGGGGATGTACACTGGGAACTGAAAATCAAGAGCAATTTTGCACCAAGAGGGTACAGTGGGCCCTTAGCATTTGCAACACTGAAGGAAGAAATTCATCTATGTCCACTGTCTTCTCTCAGAATGGTATTCTTGTTTTCCTACAAATTTAGAAATACAGAATGACAGCAAATCCAGTCATCAAGTCTAATTTGTAGCATCTTTGTTTTCATTTCTGCATAATCAAAACTTCTTGATGCTCATTTTCATTTGAGCCCCATATTTCTAGCATCTTCAGGTTTAGTCGAGGGTATGCTCCACTCTAGGCCATGGAGGCTGTGATAACTAACTCTCACCAGAAAATTGTTAATCCCTAAGAAACCTGTCCTCTTTGGCCTATTCCAACGCGGGTTTCAGCTGAACTACCTCGGCAGAAGATGCAGATAATCTTTCTAAATTCTCTTACCCTGGGGAATTAGGGAGGACATAGTCCTGTGTCAGGATCCTCAGGTGACCATTCAACAGCTTTTGATTGTTTTAGAAGTTAGGCAGCGTTTACTTTTTGCTACATGTTTTCCTGTACTATGGACCATGCCTCAAATATATCTTTTCTCTCTACTGTTTTGTACTTCTTTCAAGAGTCTCAGGTAAGTTTAAAGTGACTGACTTCGCTTTGAGGTTCCACATTTCCTTCTCTAACACAGGTAGGGCAGTGCTGCTTGCTGTGTTCAAGTGCCTTCTTTCCATTATATTTTCCTTTGTTTTTTGGCCCAGATATTTTATTTTCTAATATAACCCTCCTGTTTTCATCTTCCGTAATGAAATGAAATAAACACATTCAGAATACCAAAAATTTGGGGTGAATAGATAAACCAATCTTAGACTCAAACTATCAGTGTTACCTGGATCCTCTCTATTAAGCCTTGTCTTTCTTGCTCATGTCCCTTCCCTTAGATCCCCAATTCCATAAATCTCTTGGGCATATTCCCTAAGGACACAGGCAATTCCTGTAATGATGACTCACGGTAAATGTGTCATCTTGCACACTAATCATCTAACGATTCTATGATCATTTTACTATGATATCATTTTAACATCTTAAATATGTCCAGAGTTTTCATACTTGATATAGCCAACTCAATCTCAAGGGACCTACTACGATCTTTCAAGCTTCAGTTTTAAAAGGACATCTCTCCACAGTGTCCTGGACCCATTTAGATCAATTGTACCAGTTGGCTTTCTGAGGTTTTACCTCCCCTAGACTTTACTATTTCTAGCTAGTGCTTCTGATATAGTAAGAACTAACAGAGCCTCATTTTCTAATGTCTACAGTATGAAATTTTAAGACCTTGGTTGGCCCTCCTTTGCCTTTCTTCACCATCTCAACTCCCTTTCCTATCTCTCCAGGTGGTTCGCTAAGTTGTCAAGTTCTTCATAATAAAAATCTCTTTCTTCCTTCAGCTTAATCAGCCTGTTTTCCTCCCTTTTGTCTTATTCTTTTACTATTTCTCCTAATAGTAAGACTGAAGAGTATTTCCCAAACTGTTTGGTTCCTCCTTGAGTCCATAAACAACTCATTTCTACCAACAGACACAGAGGCTTTTAATTGCCAGTTCACTCACTTTGTCCTACTTGCAAAGAAAGGGAGATAAAGCCTCCCTTTGAGCGTTGCCTACCCACAGTTTTAAAAGAGTTGCAGCTCACAGTGGGGCTCTGTGGCACACGTAGTGCTCAGCTACCTTGAGATATTTTTTAACCAAAGCACTATTTGTTTTGAGGTCTAAAACACTTATTTTTTGGTGTTTTAAAGCATGTCTGTTCCTTGAGTACATACTAGGTTCTGCCTCCCTATGTAGTTCAGTTTACCAATAGGCCACACGCTCTGGCTTCCAAATGGCTAGTGATTTTTAAAGACATATTCTGTATACCTGCCAGTACAAAAACAGTCATACATGTTTGGTGAAAGACTTCCTAAAGCATAGCGTCAAGGTCCATGTCATTAAACCTAAGGTATGAAGGTAACTGGCCAGGCCCCATCAGTTAAAAAACAATCACACAAATTAAAAAATCTGTGTAATGTAAACCAAAAACCAAAGTGGTACACTTGCCAATACCTAAGGCCTTAAGTCACCCATTCTGGCTATGCTGGTATATTCATCCCTAAATTCCACTCTGTGTCTTGCTTAAGTTTTCTGGTCCAATGCACAGGATAATGAATTTCAGTGATTCCAATAAACAGGTCCCCTGTTTCCTGCCCAGGTTCAGAACTAAATGAGTTAGACTGAAGAATCAGGCAGAGAGGGACAAAAAGATGTAAGCTTTGAAAAAACAGATGTTGGACCTATGGTTAAATTACTGGATTAAGAGAATAAAGCTGTAAAATGTCAGGGAAGAACATATATCTCTAATTGTTAAGGGATATTCATTTAAAAAAACAAAAACAAAAAACAAAAAAACAAACAAAAAAAAACCTTCTTGACCCCCTTTCTTTCCTCCTCCCACATTTTCCCCAGAAGAAAAGGTGTGAATTTTCTGATTGGTAAACTTAGGAGCAGGAACTCAGCATGGGTACCTTGGCTCTATTCTTCTTCCACTATTTTATGACAGCCAGCCCGCCCAAAGAGGCTTCTCCATTCTGTAATTTGGGGACAGGCCCTCTTTGGGGAGATCTGATACTGTGCAGAGATGCCATTGACTGTAACTGGGTCTCTCCAGTTAACTGGGCTGAATCTCCCTACTTTAGTGGCAGATTGCTAGCAAATCCACCTAGCTAAAAAATCTAAATTTCCTAAATTCATTTGCATCTGTGACAAGATAATATTTTCTATATCTGTCCTGATTTATGTCTATCTCTGAACTGCTTCTATACCTGGGTAGAATGGGGAGGGAAAAATAAGACGGTATTATTTATTGAGCCCGTGGAGCCCTGATTCTGTTCTCCAATCACCTACAAACAACAAAGAAGCTAATACCCAATATTCAAAATAACATCCTATGAAATGTTACCTGAAAAAAATATCCTTCAGAGGCTGCCCTTTACTGTTATCTTAAAATCTCAGAAGTTAGTCTTCCAAAGAGGCATTGCAGTTAGAGTTCTAATAATATTATTTGAAAGAAACCAAGAAGATCCTAATAAATGAATATTAATACAGTCCCTAATCTTTGAAGTGTGTTTGTTGTTTTTAATAGAAATATAGCTACAAGGAGTCATTCTTTGATTTTTAAAGCATGAATGAGTATATCAGCTCAGTGTCTCCTAGAGAGGGAAAACACAGTAGGTGAGAGAAAATTCTGTGCCTGGCGATAAAGATGATCATTGGAAAAGGTCACAGAAAGGGAAAAGTGAGGTGCTAAAAACATACATTCCAGCCTTTACAATGTGGTGTAGGAATGGCCCTAGCTTATCTGGTTCACTGCACAGGATTTTCTTGAATACATATTACAGTGTTTAAAGTCATTTTTGCATTAATGTACCATTTTCCCACCTTTAGTAGCAAAAAGAATGATTCAACAGTAAGTAATCATAGCCCCAAAAGGTCCACATTCTTACTGACATTTTACAACTTTGTAGGAATGTCCTCTTATATGTTTAAATGCCTTTTAAGTCCTAGTCCTCTTTGAAAGAAAAAATATATATATATATATTTTTGAGATGTAGTTTTGCTCTTGTCACCCAGGCTGGAGTGTAATAGCATGATCTCTGCTCACTGCAACCTCTGCCTCCTGGGTTCAAGCGATTCTCCTGTCTCAGCCTCCCAAGTACCTTGGATTACAGGTGTGTGCCACCACGCCCAGCAAATTTTTGTACTCTTAGTAGAGGCGGAGTTTCACCATTTTGGCCAAGCTGGTCTCAAACTCCTGACCTCAGGTGATCCGCCCACCTTGACATCCGAAAGTGCCGGGATTACAGGCGTGAACCATCATGCCCAGCCTGAAAAAAAATACATTTAAATAATTCTTTCTATGTATTTCAGATCTCAAATTCATTTAGCTTTTATGACAAGGAAAGTATAATAATGGGATGGAAAGAGTTTCAATCTTTTGGAAATTTGCCTTCTGCAAGTCTAAGTTTTCTCTTCTGTAAAAAGTGTGGCTGGACAAAATAATTCCTGTCGTACTCCCAGCTAGGACCTGCTTCAGTGTGAACCAGAAATAATTTATTAACCCATAGATAATACTTAAAAAGATAATCACAATCATGATGCCTCCTGAGCTCCTTCCACGTGGCAGAAGCCAGGGAAATCATTTTACGTATCTATTATCTGTAATTGCCACAATAACTCTCCAAAAGATATGTCATTATCTCCACTTTAGATGCTAGAAATGCACTTGAGCCCATCATCTAACTCTCTGCATCCCAGTGTATATTTCAACACTGCTACTTAAACCGTGTCAGGTGGACTAGCTGCTTATTAGAAATGCAGAATCTTGAGCCCCCTTCTCAGACCTACTGAATCAGAATCTGCATTAGAACAAGATCCCCATGGAACTGATATGCACATTCACATTTGACAAGCACTGAGAAGACAATACTACTCACAGAAATGAAAAGAAATGGACTTAGTTATTATCTTATTGATATTTATTGATAAAGCAACTGAGACAGAGAAATTCAGCTGCTTAAAAGTTATCATAAAACTGCAAAGAGGTAGAGCCAGGGGTGATATCAAGTACTGTCTGAATTCAAAGCCCATATTGTTTCACATACCATGCTGTTTTCCAATTAAAATTACTTACTATTTTACTTCAACTGATAAATGATTGATAGATGACAGATAGATAGATAGATAGATAGATAGATAGATAGATAGATAGATAGATAGATAGATAGATACAAATGGTAGGTAGCTACGGTTAAACATAGCTACATGATATGTATGATCTACCTGAAATAACACATGAGTTATGACACTTGAAATAGTCTACACTGCTCTTCACTTGAAACTAATTATAACTGCATTTAATGCCATTCTTTCATATATTATTAGTAGTAGTAAAGCAGTAATAATAATTATTATAAACTATTGTGATAACCTAATGGAAAAAAAAAGCTATAACTAGGACAAAGCACTTAAATAGGCTAAAAAATTTTAATAACCTACATTATATAATCAGATCACGTTATGGCAAAGTTCAGGATGCTGATACATAGTCGTAGATACTGTAAGGTAACATTAACACCAAAACAAATAGTTAACTTCATGCATCAAAATAAAGTTGCCCTATCTATTAATATGGTCTCTTGCAGATTATAGAAAAACACACAAAATTGATTTTATTTAGATTTATTAAAATTTTGTAAATTATGCTTAATAAAAGAGTCCAAAGACATAATGTTCAAGAGTGTTGGGAACAAATAGTTTCCCTTATATAGAGATAAACTCAATTTCCCTAATAGTGGTAAACATTTACTTGTTCTAATTACTTAGAATTATGTAATACATTGATATTGAAGAATACTATTAGGAGGAACATAATATTTTATTACAGTTTTACATCATCTCCTCCAGAAGGCTACAGGCATCAAAATGCTACAGGAAAATGGCGTCCTTGGTCATTTTATGAAATCACATTTTACAAAACTTCAATGAGTCCAAGTAGACAAACTTTATTTTATATTTCAAGTACCTGTTTCAAGATTCAACCCAATTAGAGATCTCCCTAATGTGTCATTTTTTCAGGCCAAGGACAAGAATCAAATAATCCTTTTTATTACTATTCAAACACCATCTATAGAGATTTAGAGTCTGTACTACTGAGAAATCCTTTCCTATTCCTAATAGATACGTCTGGAGAGTGACAATTACAATCTAAGGTGTAAAAGAAAAATTTAAGCAAATTCTTCCTCAAAGAAAAAAGCTCCTCACACTGTCTTCCACAACGGTTGAACTAGTTTTCAGTCCCACCAACAGTGTAAAAGTGATACCATTTCTCATATACATCATGGAATACTATGCAGCCATAAAAAATGATGAGTTCATGTCCTTTGTAGGGACATGGATGAAGCTGGAAACCATCATTATGAGCAGACTATCGCAAGGACAAAAAACCAAACACCACATGTTCTCACTCATAGGTAGGAATTGAACAATGAGAACACCTGGACACAGGAAGGGGAACATCACACATGAGGGCCTGTTGTGGGGTTGGGGGAATGGGGAGGGATAGCATTAGGAGATATACCTAATGTAAATGACGAGTTAATGGGTGCAGCACACCAACGTGTCACATGTTTACATATGTAACAAACCTGCACCTAGTGCACATGTACCCTAGAACTTAAAGTATAATAAATATATATATATAAACAAATAAAAAAATAAAATAAAATAAAAAAGCTCCTCAATCACTATGTCTAAAAACATTATTTTAGAATGTAACTTCATGTGATATCGACCGCCAGAGCAACTGGACAGGGCAAAGGCAGGACTTCAGAAGAACATGGGGCTCCCATAATATATCTTCCTGCGTGCATAGAGTTCTTGCTTGTTACAAAGACCTTTTATACAAGGTAGCCATTTGACCTTCACAAGAAACCCTCCAGGCAGGTAGGCCTGGATAATACTGTTATAAACTGAGATTCAGAGAAATTCCATATCATGTCCTAGACTCCCATGGTCAGTACATGCCTGATCAAGGACCAGGTTTTCTGTGCTTCTACCAATAAATAGTGCCTCTATTTTAGAAATATGTTATTGACTTCATATGTCAAGCTGATATATGATATTGATTTGTGTTCAGTGTAACAAATGTCTCTCCATGCAAGTAACCTTGAAGTACAGAATTTCAAAAGACTCCTTTTCACAAAGACAAGTTAGAGTTCTTTTCTATTCTAAGATTTTAGGTAAAAAAGAAAAACAGTCATCATAATAATTTTTCTTAGGAAACCAGTTATTGCTTCCTAGAAAACCAGATATTGTTTTAGAGTAAAATACACTGTTTGTTATTAGTAGGGCCTTAAGCAGTTAATGAGGCCATTAGCACTTCAAAAATATGCCATCAGTGAAATTAAAAGACTAAATATCTGCTTAAAATTGGATAATAGATTCATGGAGAGTAAAATTGACATTTGAAGGTGAGGAAAACGAATATTTAAGTTCACACACCACATAAGGCACTTCTTCTGAACTGATCAATATGTTACTATTTTCAATGAAAACTCTATGTATTATATTTATCTATATATAAAGGATGTACAGTGGGTTTTGATGTTTCTCCAATTCATTCTCCCTAAATAACGTGGTTAAAGACGTAGTTCTGGTTAAGTGTTAGATACTTTAGAAGTCTTTTTACACTACGCTTGTTCTACCAAATAAGGCACTTGCTTGTTTCAAGGACTTTATTGTGAAGGCTGTGTAAATTTTAAATTATACCCACAGCCTTTAGGTATTAAGTCTGTTTACTTCATTTTTCTCTACCCATCTCCCTTCTTCCACTCTCTCTACTCAAACACTTTTTCCGCACGACTAAATGACTAGAGATAATAGCCTAGGATATATATCCTTCCATGACTTCTCCATGCTCAGTAAAGAAAAACAAAAGTTATACACATCTATCATTCTTCCTTTGACTTCATTTACAATATTTTTGTAAAACAGTGTTAATTATTTTACATTAAAATATGTCTAGCTTTTCTTTAACATCTTCCAAGTTTCCTGTCTTGATCAATCAGGTCTTCTTAACTCCTGTGCTATGCATATATAGTAGCCTAAATCTTCTTCTAGGAGTGTTATTGATTTTTTCCTATGTTGCATGTAGTGTTTCCTTATGTCATCAATCTCTTTGGCCAATGTAGTTTTATGACGTTTCTTATTCCTAAGCATGTGTAGGGTTGTTCCCTCCCTTTTTTCTTTGCTTCAACAGGGTTCTTATTGATTTTCTTGAATACACAAAGAAAAATAGTTTTACTTTTTAAATCCTTTCTATTTCACTTTTATTGCATGACTTGAGGTCAGTGTTTCTCCTTATCTACTTCATTTTTTGTTTTTGTTGCTTTTCTTCTAATTTTTTTTAAAAAAAGAAAAAATTCCTTTCTTGGGTCATTGACTGAAATTGTTCCTCAGAGTAGAGCTTTTATTGAGCTTATTTGGTTATATAAAGTATTCTGCTTTACAAATATATTCAAAATAGTTTGTAATTTATAATACCTGTTTCTAAAAATAGATAGTAATTTAGCATTTCTGTTTTGATCCATAATTAACTTAGTGTGATTTTTAATTTCCAATAGTTGAGGAGGTTAGGTCTCCTCATTTATTACTAACTTTATTTTATTATGATAAAACATGTAAGTTGTAAAATGCAAAATTTCTATTTTTACTAGTGTTCCTATAGTCAAGCATATGGTTGATTATTAATTTTTATAGATATATAAAATATGTTCTACTTTAAAGTACACATTTCTATACATAGATTTTATATGATTTTCATTGATATAAACTGAATCTTCTATGTCTTCAATTATTTCTTCTATTAGATCTGATTTCAAAATAAACATATGAATATCTCCCACTATAACTATATTTTCTATCAAGTTGTCCTTGGAGGTTTAATCATTCTTTCAATGTGTTTTTGGCAGCTATGCTGTTTGGTGTATTCACACTTGTGATACTATATTTTCTTTGAAAAGTAGGTATTTTGTTATTACACAATGTCTCTCTACATGTCGGTAAGTGCTTTTGACCATTTTGTCTGATAATATGACCACTCTTGGGCTTCTCATAAATAGACTACAATAGGGGTAGATTTTTGACAGTCTAGCTCTCTATACATTCTGAATTCAGCCTGTTCACATTTAGTATAGCAATTGGTAGAACTCTTTTTATTTAGTTGGCTTATGTTTCCTTTTGAAAGTTACATTCTTTTTATTCCTGTTCCAGTGTTTTGCTGATCTGGTCAAAGTGCTAATCGTTCACTCTTTCTTGCTCATTTGCTTGCTCTTCGTTGGTCTGGAAATTCCACTCTACTTTTTCATTCTGTTTTATTCTCCCTTTACTACCACTTGTAATTAAATATTTCTCAATTATTAAAAAGTGTGATTTTCTTATCTCTTAGGACAATATATTCCCTGCCTGCTTCCTAAATCCCATTACCATAAGATACAACCTTTATAATACTCTTACGTCCCATGCAGTCTTGCCTAAATTAGACATTTAGAGCATCTGCTATCTGCTCTCTATTATCAACTTGTTATATAACTGAGCCAAAGAAGGTCCCTCTATATTGGTCCTATGTTTTGTCTGCAGAGCAGATTGGTATTGTTGGCTCAGACACCTGCCAATGCCAAATTCAGATTTTTTTACATATGAAATTGTACTAAATGTAGCCCATATATGTAGCTTTTAGCCATTTAGAGACTGCCTGTTATGCACAACCTATGAAACTTCACCCAACATCTACTAGCCGTAAATAAGATAAACCCTGGTGCCATAAAAGACCCCAAACCATTGCTTCCCATGGAGTTCTCTGACCTAGAGACTCTCTGCTGTGCTTCTGAGTGATACCCCCTAGACGCAGAATCCTCCTCTCCCCCAGGAATCCTCTTGCCCTCATCCCCTTCTGGGTGGTGTGTTGCACCATGGTCTCGAGAAGGTCTCATGCTGTGAGGGACTTTCCCTTGCATACAAACCTGTCAGACTGTCACCAAATAAATCCTGCTGGGCACCACTGACACTTTGTGGATTGTCCTTGAACTCACTACACAACTCGCATATTTTGCTTAAAAAATATAGTACATTTAGCTCTAGATTATTAAGTTTTCCTTTGACATCCTATAATTTTCATTAACCATTACTTGGCATTAAAATAATAGCTATTCCTTTCCCCCTATTATTATCCATTTAGGTATAGATGGAGATAGATGACAGCCAGATACAGAGATATAAAGATATTTCAAGTCTTATTCACCCCTGTTTACTCTCTCCTCCTCCTTCTTCCCCTATCTTGAGGCCTCTGATCCATTATAATTTTGTTAGAGTTCATTCTCAAGCAATTATTCCTCATGAGGTAGACAGATGATAACGTATTCCTCAGCCTATGAATCATGGAATTCAATCAATTCCTCTCTGAATCACTGAATATCTGCAATACCTTTATTCTATAAACTACCAGCCAAACAGGTAAATTTTATCTTAGCTGGATATTGGATTCTTGTAGTAGTGCACTTTTCTCTCCATAATCTATAGCTGTCTTTCAACCTTTCAACCTTTTTCAAACATGCCTCAACCACCCATGCACAGGTGATCCACTGCTCTGAATGCTGTTGAAAATCACAAACGCATCTCATGGCAGACACAGCTGCTGGAAGATCGCATGGCATGTGTACTGCTGTGCAACAGATCAGCTTTCTTGACTTAGTTTTCACACCAGGCTAGAGAGGATTTTTGTCTTTTATATTTCTAAGAAAATATTTCTTCAATTCATATGTAAACTTTTTATAGTACTTCGTGAATATTTTAAACTGAGAAAAAAAATCAAAATCCTAAACCACAACGCCTAACAAAAACGAACATGTTCAATGTATTGCCTAATATATAAAAAGCCATAAAACGCCTTTATGTACTCTGAAGCAGAAATGACATTTCTATATCTTACAGATGTTAAGACATAGACTTACACATGCAGTTGCTCATTGCAGACAAAATGTTAAATAATGGAAGATTGATAAATGATAGCACACTGATATGGTGTGATGATTAATACTGAGCGTCAACTTGATTGGATTGAAGGATGCAAAGTACCATTCCTGGGTGTGTCTGTGAGGGTGTTGCCAAAGGAGATTAACACTTGAGTCAGTTGACTGGGAGAGGTAGACCTACCCTCAATCTGGGTAAGCACCATCTAATCAGTTGCCAGGGTGGCTAGAATAAAGCAGGCAAGAGAAGATGAAAGGGCAGACTTGCTGAGCCTTCCAGCCTTCATCTTTCTCCTGTGCTGGATGCTTCCTACTCTTGAACATCGGACTCCAAGTTCTTCAGCTTTTGGACTCAGACTTACACCAGTGATTTTCCAGGGGGCTCTCAGGCCTTCAGCCACAGACTGAAGGCTGCACTGTTGGCTTCCCTACTTTTGAGGTTTTGGGACTTGGACTGGCTTCCTTGCTCTTCAGCTTGCAGTTGGCGTATCACCTCACCCTGAGATCGTGTCAGTCAATTCTCCTAATAAACTCCCCTTCATATATATATATATATATATATATATATATGTTCTGTCCCTTTAGAGAACCCTGACTAATACATATTATTAGATACAATTCTCCAATTAGAATGAATGTTACACAGAACATTTAATAGATGGGAAAGTACTAAATATTGAAATGGTCACAGGTTAATTATATTTTACTCTGTTTTTGGTTGACTCCATCTTAGGTAGACACTCCCTTACCAATGGTAAAATGACTGTCAGGACCTCCAGACTTTCACTCTACTCTATCAGATATATCCAGGGAAAGAGAGCTTTGCTATTCCAACAATTCTTGAAAAGAAATCCTGGGGTTTCTCTTATTAGCTCTAATGTGTCTACCTGTCACCGAAACAAAGGAGGATGAGCTTGTCCAGACTTCCTCACCTGCCCACATCATCTAGTGTCGAGGTTAACCTCACTTGAACCACATGGACAGAGCAGGGGATGAGAAATGTGTGTGCTGTTATCAGATGAAAGAGACATGGGTATGAGGCAGGCAAATAAAACAGATACCTATTTTTAATAGTCGGTGACTTCTCTTTTTTAAAGAAAGCAGAAAAAAATACATTCAGCCTGGAAAAAGTTCTTATCAGAGAAACTATGCTTTATGTTTTTTTTGTTTTCATTCTAACCCCCTTTTACTAATGCAGTAAACTAGTGAAACAATGAAATTAAGCAGAGAGATCTGGACTATCTCCCCACACATTCTAACAGAGGACCCCCTTACAGCTGTTGCAACGTTGGACATAGATAATTCTGGCTGTGGACATCTCTGCTGCATTAATCCTTTAGCCACAGGCCTAATATTGGCCTGGAGATTCTCCAGAAATGTCCAACTGTAACATTTTATTATCACAAAATTCCAAGTATTGTCTGTCCTCTGGCCACTCAGCAGACCATCTTTAGGATCTAATACAGCAAAAACCTCAAAGCGAATGAAGGTATTGCAGAGCAATAGCTATGCCCAATAGCCACATATATGTGAGGCCACTTCCAACCTCCAGACCAAGTTCATCGGCATCAGCTACAGATAATTCTAAACATTAAGTGACAAATAACAGGCTCACTAGCAAAAAGTCCTGGAAGATGAAAATCTACAAGGCCTGGCAGCTAGCATATTCAGAGACATCATGGCCATAAAGAAGGATATTTTTGGAGGGCAGAGAGACCATAACTTAAGCCATCTTATGGCATGAGCGATGACAATGTGAACAAATGAATCTGACAGTTTACCAAAGAGAGATACAGAACAGATTGGTTGCCATATGATGGTGATAACTAGAAATTGTAGCCCAATCTTCATGGGTACCCAAAGAAGAAACAATTAGAAGTTTTTTGTCATTTTATCAAAACTCTCAGCCACTGAGAGACATGACATTTACATTAACATTTGCAAACATAAATTCATTACAACAGTAAAAGCACATAGACTCATGTTCAACTCATAATCAGATTATTCTACTTATGTTAAAGCCTATCTTTAGCATAGCTCTTCATATTTACAACTTAGAAATCTCTAAAACAGTACCATCATATTTAGTTTATTTGTCTGTGATTAATAATGGAAATAAGTTGCATGGTGATTTTAGACACGGAAGAAGAGACCTGGTGATGGTTAAAGCATGATTTGGGCTAGAAGGTAGAAGGAAAAGCATAGGAAAGATGAAAGGGAAGAAATCAAGCAGTTCTTAAGCACCTGTTGACCCAGGCACAAACCCAGTCATTTTGTATCTGTTTTCTCAGTTAGACCTTTCAATAATCCCTTTCCAAGATGTTAGCTTTATCTCACTGATGAGAAAATGGAGGCCAAAAGAAATAACTCACTCAGGGGCTGGTGGTAGATTTGATGCCATGTATGAATCAGTACAAATTGAACAAAGAAATAAATTCTATGCACATAAAGCCCTAAATATTAAATACATACAAATGTATTGATGTTAAAGCACACATTTAAACACACACCACTGAGCATAGATCAGACTGGAAAAGAAAATGTGCAGAGATCCACTTAGTCTTCTCTGTCTGTTACAGAAAAACTCCGAAGAACAAAACCTATAAAAATGAATCAGTAGCATTTCACACATTCTTATAAAGATCGGCATATCATTGTCTCCACTGTGCAATTTCTGTGTGTGTGTGACATTCATGGATCCTAAATTTTCTCCAGTTAAATTATGGCATGTCTCCCCAAAGGTCTGAATCATTTGTTGAAAAGTAAAATGATACTTGAGTAAGAGCTGTGGAACCAATTAAAATCCTACCCCGCAATACTAAGTAAATAGAAAGCCTCTTACTTGTGTCAGACCAAAGCAAATTCTAATATAATGTGCATACAGTTGAATACAGCGTACTCTAACTTTAGCAGCCGAAATCAACAGTGGCTGTGGTGAGCCTTCAAATCAAGATATATTATAATGGTTTGCCCTCGTATAGGAGCTGGGGGTCCACTGCACATGGAATTAAATTAACAAATAAATGGGTCTTGGACATGTTTTCAAAAGAATTAAGAATCCTTCATTTAAAAACGTAGTTGACATAGTAAAGGTAATTAACCTTTTCTAAATTAAATTTTTTGAAATGTTTAACAGCTGTTCTTTCAAAATGATACAGCTCATATGTGATTTCCTCTTGTATTAAGCGATCTGTAATATTCCTAGGATTTGGGGGCAAGTCTTTTCTGAAGTAAGTTAATTCTCTCCTCTTTCTAATATTCATCCAATTTAAAAAGAGTAACAAAAACTCTACTAGGAAAAGAATGCCAAATTTCCTCTTATTTTCTACAATTATAATAATAATAGTAGTGCTATAGTAGTAGTATAAATAGTGTATAAGTAGTAAAAATAGTGCATTTTTATTTGTTTGTTTTGCTATATACCAGATGCTTTAACTATAGGCCTTGAAAGGATACAAAGATTATTTCATTTAATACAAAAACTTTGTAAGTTAGGTTATGGGTATTATTCCCATTTTAAAAATTAGGAAGCTGAGGCTGAGAAAGCTTCAATCATTTGCCCAGTGCCACACAGCAACCAACAGTAGAACTGGGCTTAGACTCCAGGCAACAACAACTTCCAAACTTAAACAATGAAGCCCAAAAATACTGTGAGCTGATAAAATATGTGTTATTAAAATGCATAATCAAGATCTTGCCACTGGTCTAAAGGCCCAATAGCTTACTCTCAAAAACCTCTGGGTAACTAACACTGGTCCTAATTCCGCAGTCCTTATCTGAGCAAAGCACATGAACCAGGCTGTGTTCACATGAGTGGGCTGAGAGAGATGAATAGTGATCATGCCTGAGAGGACTATCCCAAGCAGAGCCTGAAATCACATTGAATATTATGTAACACCAATATTGATGATGGGGAACTGGCTCAGCTAAACTGGTCCCAAGACACAGCCAGACTAGCCGATATACAGAAATGTCATACAAATATAAGCCTGGACATAAAAGGGGGCAATTGTATATAAGGAAAATCTAATGTGACCTTCACTCACTTAGATATTAATGTCCAAGAACTTGAACTCCCATGCCTCTTCTGCAGAATTAGAGAATCTCTCTATTGTATAAGCTGGTTGCATGGACTACTTTCTAAATCATTTAAACATGTAAACTGCTTTTGATTCACCCTTCTAATGTCTGTGTCTAATGCCTCCATTAATCTGAACCTCTAGAACAGGGTTTGACAAACTACAGTCCATGGGCCAAATCTAGCCTTCCTGTTTATGTACAACCCACAAGCTAAGAGTGATTTTTATATTTTTCAGTGGCTGGAGCAAAAATAGAAGAAGGAGAATATTTTGTGACATATGAAATTCAAATGTCAGTGTGTAAATAAAGTTTTATTGGAAATCAGCCATGCCCATTTGTTATATATTGTCTATGGCTGCTTTCTCACTACAAGTGCAGAGCTGAGTAGTTGCAATAAAGACTAGATGACTTGCAAAGCCTGGAATGTTTACTATCTTGCCATTTACAGAAACAATTTTCAGACTGTTGGTCTACAATATAAACTCCATGCTGATAAGACTTTTCCTGTTTTGTTCACTTCTTTATCCTTAACACCTAAAAAGGAGAATTAAAGTAAATGTATTGAGGAATGGAAGGAAGGAGGGAGAAAAGAAAGGAGGGAGGGAGAGAGGGAGGGAGGGATTGCTTTGTCATATACATGAAAATTAGATCAAAGAGTTGCTTGTCAAGAGTCTTTTAGAGAATATCTTAGCATCCTATCCAAGACTTTATTTGCAACTGGCTTTACTACTATTTATTGACCTCTATTTCTTCCCAACGGTTACAGATTCCACTAATATCTAATGTCCATCCGTTGCTTAACCACATCATGCTATGCCTGTTCAGGCAGTGTTTTTCTCCCTTAACATCCTTCTGCCACCCAGACTCCCGTGGTCACTTTTCTGACTGGTGAAATTCTATTCATCCTTAAAAACCAAAATTAAATAGCATCTTCTCTACACGGTCTTCCCCAGCGTATGCAGAATAAATTGCTTCTTCCATTTCACTCTCATACATAGCCACATTGAGCCAATAATTTCAACATATATGTTTACGCATTTTGCTCCTAAACACAAAGGTGAACACCTAAAAAGCAAAGAATGATGACATTTAATTGATTGCTACACCCAACCCTGACATGTAACAGACATTCAATCACTGTTTGGTAAACAAATCAATAACCGGCCAATACTCCAGTGGATTTAATGCTAAAAAGATCCAACCAGTTGATCGGACTTGACTGTCTTGTTTTTTTAACAAAAACCTCTTGTGAAATTAGCCTTTTAAGTAGAAATTTGAACACCCCCCAAAAGGTGTTTTGTGCAAAGATAGGAAAATCAGAATCAGTGTGAAGGCTGGCAAGGTGACAAGTGAAAGGAGATTATTCATCTCTAGATATGCTTATTAAAAAGCAATAAATACCCAACATAACATAAAGAGAAATTACCTAAAGTGACAAAATTAAACCAATCATAATACTAATGTTCTAAATTTATATAGCACTTTATAAAATGTCACTTAAAAGAAAATATCTAAATTACTAGCAATTAAATATATGATCTTTTTTTCAGTGCTTTTAGAAGAGGTTTATATCTAGGGATTGACAAAATTGTTGAGCTTAAATGTTTAAAAGTGACACTGAAATCAGAAAAAATTGGCAGAGATAAACAATTAAATTCAGCAGGGAAAATTACAAGCCATAAAAGTCCTTAATGAACATAAGATAACCAGGTAGATACAGTGGAACAGAAGTTGAATTATCATTCTTAATGAGATGATCTGCATTTAGTGGCGTTATGTTTAATCCCAGGCTTTCTGAGGTTATGCCATAGTTCATCAACCCATAGTTCATAGACATCTTTACAGGAAACACTGGGAGGCCTTATTTCCTATGTTTCTAACCCTCATAGATACTGTTTCTAGAGCCATTTTACCAAGTCTTGATTTGTTTAGTTTGAAGAAAGCATCTTTAAATAGTTCATAAGAGATCTGTTTCTTTAAATGAAACCAGTTTGATAGAAGAATTTATTGTCAGGGTGCCCAGCTCCATATAATGAAACAAAAATCAACAATTAATAGACATAGAAAGTAAGTTGCTCATTCAAAGGCTGTAAACTCTCTTCCTAGGCAATATAAGCCCCCTTACTACAAGTTTCTTTCACTTACCAGCAGATTAATACAAGCCTTTTTAAAATGCTTTTTTTGTTTTCACCAGTATCTGTCAATATAATCACTGGATTCTTTTAAATAATATTTCAATCAATTCTCTCTTGGTTTCTGTAAGTTTCAAATCTTAATGGTAAATCTGATTCTCAGACTAGCCATTCTGTCTTAAAATATACTGAAAATCCACCAATTAAAGACATTTGAAACTATCCTAGTAGTATATTTTAAAAGGGAGGGGAGTGAAGTAGTGATTAGCAATGAACATGTTAGGATGAGTTTATCATTGATATTTCTTTCTCAAAACTTATTGATTTACTCTAAGGAAATAAGAACTGTATCGAGTAAAGGGGAAATGACATTGAGAGATGGGAAATTCTCTGTGCCTATTTTGGAGACAGAGGTCTTCAGGAATCACTGTGCAGTAGAATTCATGGAGATGGGGAAGCCCTGTGAGCTGCTATCACATATTACCACTGTGACCTCTCCAAACGTATGGTAACTGTCAATTCACCTGCCTGTAACTACAAGAAAAACATAGGCTCTGTATGGGAGAAACTTCTGTTAGTTCTTCAGTACCTGGCTTCTCCTTTCTGTCTGGTCATATGGTCATGCAAATTAAAGCCTGCATTTTTAGTCTCCCTTGAAACTAGGTGTGGCAAAAGCTGATTTTTTTTCTTGTCAATAGAATATGAATGAAAACAATATGTGCAACTTCCAATTCATATTTTGGCTTAAAGAGAAGGAGCATACCTTTCCCTATCTTCCCTCCTTCTTCTAACTAGTATGTGGACATGTGGGAATTATCTTGTGCCATATACAAAAGGCCAGTTACCTAGGGATATGGGATGGTAAATAGATGTAAACTGCCTGGATTCATTAAACTATTCATACAGACTCTTACGAGAGAAAGAAATGTGTCCACCTTGGCTGTACTGAACCTTTATCTTAATTAAAATATCCTGTGAGAACAAAACCCATCATTGTGCAGTTGTTTGTAATCCTAATGCCTCTTTGTAAATCATGTTGGGTCAATCAATGAATATTTGATTAATGGAAGGACATCTAGACATATTGAAGATGGAGAGATGGATAAATATATGAATAAATGAATGGATGGGTCAATGAGTACATGAAGAGATGGAAGGATGGATTTGCAAAAGAAATGGACACTGAAAAGAGAAGATATGAGTATTAACTTAAACATGTTTGCCTTGGACATGTCTATTCTTCAGTCTTTCAGTAACACGTGAATTCAAGTTGAGAAGACTTAGGGATAGGAATATCTTGAGCATTCAAAATTTGCCATTATAAAAATCAGTGAAAGCTTCATGATCGCCCTCTTCTACTGGTCCCTGAATCCCACAGAGCAGTTTTATAACTCCACTGTCAGATTTCTCTTCTATTTTCTCTTAACTCTCAGCAATTAACCTTAATATTTATTTCATATAGAAATTAGAAACTCTGGCCAGGCACAGTAGCTCATGCATGTAATCCCAACACTTGGGAGGCCAAGTGAAGAGGATCATTCATTTCTAGGAGTTCAAGACCAGCCTGGGCAATATAGGGAGATCCTGTCTCTACAAGAAATTTAAAAATTAGCCAAGCACAGTAGTGTGCACCTGTAGTTCCAGCTACTTGGGAGGCTGAGGTGGGAAGATCACTTGAGCTAAGGAGGTGGAGGGAGGTTGTGGTGAACCGAGATCATGCCATTGCAGTCCAGCCTGGGTGACAGAGTGAGACCTTGTCTCAAAAATAAAAAAGGAAATTGGAAATTCTCATACCAGACTTCCTGAGTTGCCTGATACCAAACCTACAAAAGAACATACATCTTTTCCTTTCAATTATCCCTTCATATTACAGAGAATAGGAGTTACCTCCTCAGTGCCACATTTGCAGAAAAAATTCCCAGGCTCATGTTTCCTCTGTGATTGCATCTCCCACTAGACTCTCAAACCTCTGCAAACTGGCTCTGTTTCCACCAATTCAAATGCAACTGCTCTTACCAATATGACTACATCCAGCATATCTCTTTCAGCTCTTATTTAAACTTTCATTGGCATATGGTATTCGATATCCACTCACTCTGTTCGAAGTACCATCTTTCACTGGTTTTTGACACTGCAACTTCATGGTCTTGTTTGCCTCTGAGGCAGTCCCTTCCTCAGTCTTCATCTACTTCTCCTCCTGACTTTTACTTTAAATGTTAATGGTCATCAGGACTCAGTCTTCTCTCTCAACACACTCTCTTGGTGATCTCAGCCACTCCCTTTGTTTCAGTAACCATGAATATGGTGATAATTTGCGCTCAAATTTTTCCAATTCCATCTATCGTAATTCCTTAAATCCAAAACCTACAAGATATTTCAATGTCATGATTTAAAGGTGCTGCAGGTCAATATACCGAAGCTGATTTTTCATTTTCCTAACCACTTCTTCTTCTTCCTTGTAGTTTTTTCTGTGAAATTTTGTAATAAAATATTTCCAAAAATCTTCAATTTTCCAGATTTTAAGATTTGGGAATAACGCACATTCCTAACTGATCTTCCAGTCCCAAATGTTAGGCAAGATGGAAATATCTGTGATATGGTTTTGCTGTGTCCCCACCAAAATCTCATCTTGAATTCTAACTCCCATAATTCTCACATGTTGTGGGAGAGCCCCGGTGGGAGATAATTGAACTATGGGTCAGATTCCCCCATGCTATTCTTGTGATAGTGAATAAGTCTTATTAAATCTGATGGTTTTATAAAGGGGAGTTTCCCTGCACAAATTCTCTTCTCTTGTCTGCTGCCATGTGAGACATGCCTTTCACCTTCCACCATGATTGTGAGACCTCCCCAGCCACATGGAACTGTAAGCCCACTAAACCTCTTTCCTTTATAAATTGCCGGGATGTGTTTATCAGGAGCATTAACACGGAATAAAACAATCTGTAATGTCATATATTGAATAGGGTGTATTTGCCTTAAACTTCTAATTTAATCCACACAATCCTATGTCAGGTAAAACTATTATTCCCATTTTATACATAAAAAAACTTAGGTTGATACAGAATAAATAATTTGCCCAAAGTTCCCCTTTTAATATGTGGTGGATCCAGGATTTGAGTAAAGGATTATATGAATCCACAGCCTAATGTGTGTGACAGGACTTGCCCCTTTGCCTTGTAATTGTCTGTTCCCCTATTCAGGTCACCTACCAGATATGGACAGATGTTCTGTGATGGTAGGGTTGTTATAAATATCTCTATTATTTTTGTTATACTCAATAACAATATTAAGGAAAATCATTTATATTCACTTAAAATATTTTTAAAATACTAACAAAGAAAATAAATTAGGGTGATGAGTTATGATCAACTTAATACACAAGAATATCATACATATCTCATTGTATTGGCCTGCATTTGTCTCCCTAATTTTACTGACAGGATGAGTGGTTGTGTTCATAACTCTCTAATATCACAAGGCTTTATTTGTTTGTTTGTTTTAATCCATGGGTATCATCACTCGCTAATATCGTAGATTCCCCTTTATATTTGAATATTTTACTTCACCTTTGTACTTTTCTTACTGTTAGGCAGAGCTGTATACTTTTCTTTCTTCATATCTACTCCACAGAATCCGGACAACTGTGGCATACTGAATGTTTGTGATGTTAAAAGGTGAGGAGAGGCTTAACTGACGGAAAACTTATCAAAATCTAAGGTGCCTGTGCTTTTGGATGCGTCTTACTGCATTTCAAATGCGACATTGCCCAACCACTGATGATGGCAGGTTTTATAATTTACTATAGCATTAATGTACGAAGAGTATATATAACAGAATAGTGAGGGCTACAGAAGTATAATTTATCCTTCATATTATCACAGTCACCTGGGGAAATTCTTATCACTTACAAGAAGAGATGGTCTTGTCCCAGCCAAACAAGACTGCCATTTATCTCCTGTTTAGTATTCCTCAGCCTCATATGACAGAAATAGCAAGTTTCCAGAGTTGGAAAATATACAACTAAGAGTGATAACTAGAGGCAAAATGACTGAATAACAGATAGGCTTCTCTTGTCAATGCAAGCATGCAGGTAATTTGAACATATCTTATTAGGTATGGATAGAGCTCAGAAACCATTAACGCGGAAGAAGAGGTCAGGTGGGGCCCAGCTGCAGACAACACAAGGAAGTCTAGGCAGGTAAACTGTCAACAACACAGAGGCCCAGCAGTGTCCAGGTGTATGTCTCATCAGGAAGGAAAAAGAGAGCATCAGGAGAGCTGCAGAAAAGAGTAAGCAGTAATGTTGGCAAGGTGATGGGTGTCAGGATTGCCAAGGAATATGCATCAAGACTATGGCCATAGGGACTGTAGGGTTTCTGGTGACAGTCAGGAGAACAATTCTTGGGGAATTAGCAGAACTGGTAAGGAACCAAATTGTGGACTTAAAAACATTAGAACAATACAGGTACCCATGAGCTGAAACTGGAACATAAATCAGAAGCTTAGTGCTAGGGAATGATGAAAAACCTTGACTGGACCATAAGATCAAAGAAGAGCCAGCAGCTAGCTGACTTTCTGATGAACTAATGGCTGAAGGTTCTTTAAAATTTCTCTAACTGAAGATGAGACTGGATTCCGAATCTGAGGGGAGACTGGGTCTGGAGGTGAGAAATTGAAGCCAACTATGACAGCTGAAGGCACTTAGTGACTGGAAGCAAAGCAGGCTTCACATTTTATCTTTATCACTTTAAGTCATGACCTTGGGCAAGGAACATTGTTGTCATATATGCCTAACAGCCTTGACCACTCCGAGAGTTGTTATAAGAAATTCATACAGAAAAGATGTTTCCTAATTGCTTGGCAAAGAATTTTTATATTCTTCTACTAGTTTTCATTTGTTGAATCTTCTAATCTACATATCTCTAAAATCTTTAGGCTATCACTTAAAACCCAATGTCATATGCCCTCATTAAGGAAGCAATTTGGTTAACTAATGTCATTATATTACTGAACATTCTAACTAATCTGACAAATTTTTCATAACCACCCAGTGGGATCCAGACTCCCTGGCAATTTCTAACAGACATGTAGAAAGATTAAAAAACTTACCAAAACTGTCACTTTTAAGACCTCATTTGCTAGAAAGTGGTGTTAAGACCCCCATGCCTTTACAAAATGTACCCTTCAATTTGATGCAGAATCTTAGATGACACTGCATTTAAGCAATTTCCCGAGCTCCAAATGTAAAACTCTCTACTGGCAAGAACATGTCTAACATAACAACCCTTCCCCACTTTCGGACCATTAGACAGAAAAGACAGAAATACTTAAAAGTGCCATTATTCTTTTAATTTAGAAATTTACCATTCATCACACTTATTCCAGATTTGGGATGATACTTAACAGAGTTTCTAAAAATTCACAGATGAATAAATTCCATGCAGAATTAAATGAAATCAACTAAACAGTAAAGCTAAACTTACAGCAAAATGATTTAGAAAATGAAAGCAGCCAGATGAGAATTTCAGTCTCAGAGTGAGACGCACTGATGAATTCCTGGTGGAATGCTGATATGGCCACAAAACTACTGTCACATTTAAAGAAGCCGATGCATTTTTCTTAATAGCCTATCCCTTTGTTTGCCACTACTCAAAATGAAAGTTATAAGAACAAAATGAACCTGACATTTAAAGAATGTGATAAAATGAGCTACGGAAGAAAAATGTACGGTAATAAAAATAGTATATTCAGAGGCAGAAACAAAACAAAAAATAATAATAAAACCAAAGCAAGCAATAAATTCTTTTCATTACTGTTTTCCAAAGTGACAGAAGTTTGACAATATTCATATTTGTGGGATATAAAAATGAAATTTGGATTCAGCAATTAAGCATGTAAACATTTTATAATGCATTCATAATCTTTCTACTGTTCTGACATACTTTAGATATATCCACTGTCATTAAATGCTGAATAAAAACATTAATGAGTATACCAAAAGTAAATCTTTGCTCACTTGATAATCATCACCAAATCACCATCAGCTGACACCACACATGGTAAACTGAACGTACCAAATAAATAGTTGCTGAATAACTGAGCAAATGAATTGATTCCATATAATGAATGTACACAAATAGGTGTGCAGGAGGACCTGTCTTTGAATCACCCTGGCCAATCCATGTCTTCCCCCTTTCCTTAGCAATTCTCAGGCCGAATGTACTGATAATGTAACATCCTGAGATAAGGAGAACTGTCTGGAACAGCCTGGGTTTTTTCCATATCCATCCTGAAACACTTCAGCCCAGTGAGCAAAGTTTACCCTGGTGTATAAAAACCCAGAGTGCAATGCTTTGGGGGTTCCAAAGTTGTAGAGCAAAGTGGGGTAGGCACAGACAAGATTCCATTCACTCTGGCCAGCTTTCCTGAGCCTTGGGGGATGGCCTTGCCACAGATCTGTTTATCCTCACTGCCTATCTGTGAGTAATAAATTTGCTTTGCCTGACATCTTGAGTGAATATCCTGTTTCATTTGACTCATATGCTGGGTTTATGTGAAACCTCTGGCAGCTGGGTTTGTGCAAAACCTGGCAGATTAAGGAACCTTAACAGAAACTGGTGACGTGTTTAGAGTCCTCCTCTGGGGTTGATACTGGTGCATGAGGTGTTCCCCTCCCGGGAATCAGTACGTTGCCAAATGAACTGTTTTTATCTCAGCCTCTTGTATTGTTTTTGGCTATTTCACAGTTCTATCCCATTTGTTGCCTGTGTCAGTTCATTCCAAGGTGCTGTCAAAAAGAAGCTAATTGATCATGTTTACATCCTCCCACCACTCCCGGCTCTCAGAGCTTTAGCCACTGGCACCTAATATGATACAGCATTCGAATCTTATTAGATTCAGAATTACATGGCCTGTTAATTTCAGAGAGCTGGTGCTGTTAACTGGAATTTGTAGTGGTAGAACCTCTTCAACAAAATATTTACCTCACTTAATATGCCTGAAAGATTGATTTTCCTTCCCTGACAAGGACACTATCACCAACTCCTGTGTCATTAGAGATTGCTGGTCAAATCTAAATTTTATGCCTTGATGGCACACACCTACAATGTTGTCACACTGAATTTGACTTTTTATTAATAGTCTGACTCAATTAGTCTAACAAAATTCTAAATAAACAAATTCTAAATAAACAAATTTACCTTCCCTATGATCAAAGGGGAAAGCAAATACACAGAACTGATGTCCAATCATTAACAGCAAATACCATTGAAACCAGCTCAGATCATCCCAGTTTGGAACTTTCTAAATCTTATTACACAAAACTAAATATAATTTAAATGAGCAAATATTGGTTCTCTTTTACCTCATATCTATTTAATTATAACATTTTCTCTTGGCTCACCACACAAAGTCCCCTGAACAGCCCTAGATAGCTGTAGGTATTTAAGATGATACAACCTGCTTTTTGTGCAATTTCAGCTCCCTCTGAAATTAGGCCCAGCCCCTACATAACATGCCTGTCTGCTGCTGCTGCAGTCACAAAGCACCCATAAGGGACAAATAAGTGTGTGAGTGGACACTATGGTTCTACCTGCAACAATATGTATGTAATATATGCAAGAAGCTGAGCATCACATAATAGCCTAAAGTCATGTGAAATAGGGACACTGTACAAGCATTTTGGAAATGAAGTCTACTCTCCTCTTTCCTGTTCTCTAATGACAGAAACAAATTTTGTTCTTGTTCACTATTGTACTCCAGCCCTAGCACTTGTAAGAACAAGTCCATATAATAATCCATATAATGGTATGAATTATATTTTATTATCATCTATTACTATATTGTTATAACAATCCACAGTACCAAGTGGTTATTATCGATGCTCCATAAATAATTGCTGAATAATCAATGCATTCCCTGGAAATTGTCACACCTTACCACCATATTCCCATCTACCCTACACAAGTCACTTGAGAAACATTGTCTTATAATGGTTTATTATTTCTTGGGGAAAAATCATTTAAGAAATCATATTTAAAAATTTGATTTAATAATATGAAAATGTTCCATACAGCATTTCTACAATAAATATATTATTTGAGGATAATGCTTGTTGAACTAAAAGCAGCCTTCTTCAAAAGAATCTCAGAAAATCACCACTACTCAGAAAATCGGGGAAAAAATTCTAAAGCAATATTAAATCTTATTTTCAACTCTGCTTTCTTGCACCTCACTACTTCTTCCACCTGGGAAGGAATTAAAGGTCCATGCCTTAATTTATTACATGCTTTTAGTATACAAATGTTAGGGAACATGAACTGTGGATTTCCTCCATGTGATTGTCTTTCAGGGAAAACTTCCCACTGTCTAGAAGGGTGGCCATGAATACGAAGCCACACTTATATTGGCTAAGAACAACGTCTTTGAATAAGACAAGAAATGAAACTTTTGTTTATGTAATTATGCCGCTTTCTACTAAAACCTTTGCTTACATTTACATATAAAACATAAATAAAATGTGCTTTTTTTCCATTTATTCCTCAATCCAAAAGATTGTTCTGTGAGCTGGTGTTATCATCTATGCACAGTGCATGAATCCTGCTGAATGTGGAAAGGGAGGCTGTCTAGTTACATCACCATCATGTTCCCTTTTGATAGGAAAAGCACATTAGGCAAGCATGTCTCCAAGTGTAAAAGCATATGTAGCAAGGGTAAATCCTTCAGTCTGCTTGAGGAAAAAAAATAATTTTATCAAATTCCCAAATCTTCTAAGAATATAAGGACTTACAAAATGCCGGCTTCAGCAAACACCACATCCAACCACAGATCGATATGGTTCTCAGAGCCAACATCTGTCAAAATTTCAAGGTACACCGGTGATTTTCAGTTCTTCACACTTGGCATCATTATTGATATGATAAAATAGAACTCCATATTTACTATCTGTTTGATATTTCAAATATTTCCTCAGAAGGTTTAACTAAATAAAAATAAAGAGTAAATGACTCTCTAAAAAGAGAACAAAACCCTTCAAAACTTCATATCAAAATTATATGTGTAATCAACCTGTGTTTATGATTTAGATCCTATTAACCTATACATACAAATTTCAGTAAATTCAGCAATAACACCTGCATCATTTGGGCCTTAGCAATCTTCAAAGATATCCCTGTGGACATAGCATCACTGCAAAGCCCATTGAGAATTTTGTGAGATCAGGATGGGCCACTGACCACTTCTGCCACTAACCGTGAACTGCACCTTGGTGTTTGTCATTCACTAATACCATGAGACAAAGGTGTGCACTTCTAAGCCATTACTCAATGCTCAGTGAGCTGGTCAGCATTGTTGCTTATGACTGAAGCAACTCCTCTATCTGACATAAGGCCCATAGCCAATCTGCTGGCAGCACAAGGACACTACATCATTTACGGAGAGAGCTCTTTAAAATTTCACATTCAGACTTTCTTCCTGCCAGGTGGTCTGGATGAGAAAGGGTTCAAACAAGACAGATCTTACTCTGCCCTGAACTACAAATGCCCTCTGGCTCCAATAATACATGGCCAGTCATACTCCTCTGACATATATTCACATTGTAATAAAGTCTCAGAATCCTTTTCTCACAATATTACATGTCCACTACCCAAGTCATGCCAAAATGTTTCTAAACTCACATGTAGCAGCCACTTTTCACAAATAAGGTCCTCATTCCTCATGTACATTGGTGGATTCAAACAAATATGGATTGAGGAAGTTGAGAAAAGGCACATAACTCCATATTCTAGGCGTATCTTAGTTCCCTGCTAGAGATATGACCTATTCATCAATATCCTTTTGACAATTCTAACTCAAATTACAAATGAAGAAAAAAGATCATTTCTTTTAATAATCACAAAGGGTGATTTCTTGAACTACGCTTTATAAATGATGACCCTAGATCAATTAAGAAACACCAATTACATACCCGATAGTCACTCTCAAACAAAACTGTCAGAAGGAATCAGAGCAATATGTTCAGGAACCGAAAAACAATATCACCAATCATGTAAGACTGTCAATCTTTTTGTGATCTGCATACTGATCATAATACAAATGCTATAAACACTAAAAAGCTATGACGTTTTAGATCATGGCTTTTTAAATTGGTAATAACTTTGCTGCATATTTTTTGGTGCAGTGATTAAAGACAAAAATATAAAAGCTATTACAATATAAATAAATATCTGGGTGTACAAATGAACCCTCACTAAAATATTTATTTGAAGTTAACTAAATTCCATTATTACATCCATGATTACAAATTATCTCCTGTGCTCTAATCACTGGGTTAATTGCTTATTATCTTGCAAAGATGAATACATGCAAGTCAACTCACTCAGAAGATTCCTACATTTGGTTTCAGCATAATGATTCACTTTTATCTGAAAGGACTGCTATAACAAATTAGCTAAGTATACACTCTTACAAATGGATTCCACTGTATCTGTGTCAGGTGCTTGCAAAGCCCGGAACGGTGCTGGACACACAAAGATTTCAAGAATGAATAAAGAAAATTCTTCACTATCCAGGACTACTGTAAATGCATATACCACATTCTCCCACAGATAAACCTTGAAGGAAAAGGTAGAAAAGACACCAGATGCAAGACTGTACCATGCTCCTCCTTCTTAACTTCTAATATTTGTCTTGTTGACTGGACAGTGAAGAGAGCTTGAAGACTGAATACATTTCCCAGCCACCCTATCCCAGCACTCCTCAACCTTTTTGGCAACAGTGACTGGTTTTGTGGAAGACAATTTTTCCACAGACCAGCATGGGGGATGGTTTCAGGATGATTTAAGTGCATTACATTTATTGTGTACTTTATTTCTATTATTATTGCACTGTAATGTATAATGAAAGAATTATACAACTCACCATAATGTAGAATCAGTGGGAGCCCTGAGCTTGTTTTCCTGCAACTAGACAGTCCCATCTGGGGGTGATGGGAGACAGTGACAGATCACTGGGCTTTAGATTCTCGTAACAGAGGGCAACATAGATCCCTCGTATGCAGAGTTTACAATAGGATTCGCACTCCTATGAGAATCACAGGAGGTGGAGCTCAGGTGATGGGGAGCAGCTGTAAACACAGATGAAGCTTCACTTGCTCACCTGCCGCTCATCTCTTACTATATGGCCCAGTTCCTAACAGGCCACGGACTGGTAGGGGTCCACGGCCCAGGGGTTGGGGATCCCTGCCCTATCTCATTCACGACCTCTTAGCTTCTGCCCTTCTCCCTTATTTTATCTCTAATCTTATGTCTAACAATATCAGATATTTTAAGCATCCACTTCTATGCTTTGTGAGAAAAACCTAAGTCCAAGATGGGATAAATTTCATTAGGTAATATTTTCTTCATGCAATCAATCAGTGGATCAGAGTGTCATATATTTTTGATGCCCTATTGTATCAAACACAGAGTTAGGTACATATTTCTATGAATAATTGTTGATTGGTTGTTTTTAAAAAATAACTGTCAAACTATCTACTGGATTTTCATTTTTCATTCAAAGAACTTTAAAATAAATCTTGAAGATGCCCTCACAATGAAAACACCATTAAGAACAGACTTTTCTTATAGGACCCAATAGAATGTCTTGAACATAGTTCCAGACATAGCTAAATTCAATAAATATATTAACAAAATGCTGTAATTATTATAGGTTAAGATAAAGATAAATGTCACCCCTTCTTTTATATATTGAGTATATATTTCCCAATTAGTTGAGTGAAATTAATATAGAGGGAAAGAGGAGGGTTTGCCAAAGGTATATACATCTTCCTATGATTAGATTAAAATCAGACATTAAATCGATTCTGTAATACTGAAATAGATAACAGACACAAAACTTTAGAAGTTTATAATTATGCCCAAGTGCAATCTGATGCATTATATTCATTATTTTAATGGGTTTGCTGTAAGAATTATTGATAAAACCTAACATAACAGTGAGCTGAGATCGCATCACTGCACTCCAGCCTGGGCGACAGAGCGAGACCCCATCTCAAAAAATAATAATAAAAATAACATAAATAATGGGGTCTTTTTGATTCTTATAAACATTATTTTAATTTTTATTTTTTTCAGATTTATTGAAGAATAATTGAAAAATAAAAATTGTGTATATTTATGACGTACATTTTTTTTTTTTTTAGATGGAATCTCACTCTGTTGCCCAGGCTGGAGTGCAGTGGCACAATCTCGGCTCACTGCAGGCCAAGTCTTTATATACTGTGCCCAGCCATGTCTTTATATACATGTCTATACACACACACACACACACACACACACACACACTCTCTCTCTCTGTAAAATGAACGATTACCATGATAAATCTAATGTATCTATAGATTTTTGCTAGATCAAGTAGCTGTATTTAATTATAAAAAAGTAGGCTGGGTGCTGTGGCTCATGCCTGTAATCCCAGCACTTTGGGAGGCCAAGGTGGGTGTATTGTGAGATCAGGAGTTCAAGACCAGCCTGGCCAAGATGGTGAAACCCTGTCTCCTCTAAAAATACAAAAAAATTAGCTGGGTGTGGTGGCATGTGCCTATAATCCCAGCTACTTGGGAGGCTGAGGCAGAGAATTGCTTGAACCCAGGAGGCAGAGGTAGCAGTGAGCCAAGATCGCACCACTGCACTCCAGCCTGGGTAACACAGCAAGACTCCGTTTCAAAAAAGCTGAGCTCTTAACTATGTATACATGCTTATCTTTTCATAAAGATTTTTGGACTATTTCTACTAATTAGATAAGCCCGCAAATATTTTCAGTTTTGACAGACCACATCATCATTAGACTTTTAGGTGCTAGAGAGCCTCAGTGTATTTAAATATAGCGTATCCAATTTATAACATGTTTTCATGAATGAGCACATAATTATCATTCTGCCAATCCCACCCTGAAATGGAGGACTATGTAATTATGAATTAATGAGATGGATTTTCTTTTGTAACTTATGTAAATTAATTTCACTACTTTACAAAAGTGCATTGTTCCCATGATGACTGAATTTAATGTTTTTACTTATGTATATTTTTTTAATTATAGTATTGAGTTTTAAGTGTGCACATTATTATTTGTGTTAGATAGTTTCTGTGGACTGGACTCTTATGTGAATGAATTATATAAACAGAATTTTTTAATGATGATGTTTACTTATGGCTATTCTGTGTCCAAATGCTCAAAAATAACAATTATACTAATCAGTCATCAGGCTTGATTTATGATAAGATAAAAATATAAAGAAACTTGGTAGCTAGTAACTTAAGCATTCTGAACATACAAATGTTAAGAGTAGTTATATTTTTAGTAACTGTATACAAATAAGATGCAACAAGATAAGGGAAAGACTGACATTTAGCCAAATGAGAAAACAAGTTCCATTACAGATTAGTATCTCTGCAAGGATAATTATAAGTATGGAATAATATTTCATAGGAAATTTTTAAATTACTAGGCATTTAAAAAGATGTCTAGTCAAGTGATGAATACACTAAAATCTCAGGCCACTCTACAATTCATCCATGTCATCAAAAACCACTTGATACCCCAAAAGCTGCTGAAATTAAAAAATAAATAGGTGATTAAAATATTATAGTAAAGATAACCTTTGGCACTTGTAGAACTTCTTTTTCAAAATAACTGAAACTATATACTTTATACTAGTAGACCATATACTTCAACTAGTATATGCTAACTAGTATTGCAAATCTTGTTTTGAGCTCACCTGCTGATGAATATTTTTCTTTATATGGCTTTCCAGTTAGTTAATTTTGAGCCTACCAATACCCTAGTATACAACTTAATTTTGTTAGGTAGATGAGGAGGGGGCACTATTTCTATCCCTTTTCATGGCAGAAACTGCATTCCTAATTCCTCACTTTACATGATATACTTGTTTTTGCCCTGGGGTCATATGACATTCAGAAAAATATATTTATTTTTCTAAAAGTATATGACATTTAGAAAAATATATTTAATATGAAATCAATGCTCCTGTATAAAACAATTAAACACATATCAAAGGTAGAAATGAATCAAGGGATACAAGAACTTTGGGCCTACAAGAATGCCAGTGATTGGCAAAGAAAGAATGTTGAAAATCAAGGTTAGGTCATATTGACCACAACCAGAATCTTTTTTTCATTTTTAGATATTCTAATCAGATACTCATTTTCTGCACTCCCTGTGAATGGGTTTTAGTGAAAGAGCTCTACCTGTAACATATCTGTAAACATGTTACATTTGTTTATAAATATTTACATAATTTAAGAGTTTTTTTTCAATTTTACTAGAAGATAAATCTCATGCCACACAATATAAAAAGTGCATCGTCACTGGTACTTTACAAGCTGGTTTCTACCTTTTTCCAGTTATTACCAGAATTCTGAAAAGCACTAGAAGAGCAACAGCCTTGGCAGAAATCTTTACCATCATTCATAATTTAGGTTTTGAATTTTCTGAAGTCTTTAAACAGAATCTCTGACAAGATAAGCACAAAATCTATAGAAAAATAGTTCAGAAATGTAAACGAGTAGAGTTTTAAAGAAGATAGACTCAAGGGTTACTGAAATTATTGTTACCTCTCTCATGGTCTCTATTTTCTGATGTTTTTTACAAAGTGTTCTGGGTGAAACAGTGGATTAAACATAAATTGAGCATCCGCTTTTTCTGCTAAAAAAGAAAATACAAACTCAATAGAAAACATTCCATGCTTGAAAAATCCAAGTAAATAAAATCTCTAAGAACCAGAAATGAACAGAGAACTCAGAGTAGCAAACAGGAGCTGAAATCAACAGCCCACAGACAAGCTGAAAGGGTATCAGGGATAATGCCGTAAGGAATATGCCCCATTTTGGACCCCAGGACAAAAATAGGTATACCATGTAAAGTCAGGAATTAGGAATGCAGTTTCTGCCATGAAGGGGGATAGAAATAGTGCCCCCTCCTCATCTACCTAACAAAAATAAATTGTTCCCTGTGGCCAAGATGTGGGTTCAAACTTAGTGAGTATGGTTTGAAATGGGTCTATATTTCAAGGGGGTGTTGGCGCAGGCAGTAAAATCTCATAACCAAATAAACAACTATGGGCAAAACTCATGAATTGAGGTGATGACATAAACTGAGGTTGCACACCCAGTGATGCTAGGGTATTGGCAGGCTCAAAATTAACAAACTGGAAGGCCATATAAAGAAAAATATTCATCAGAAGGTGAGCTCCAAACAAGATTTGCAAATTACAAGTAAGTTCGATGCTGGAAAGGTAGTTAATCTATGCCACAAATGAGGGAATTAATTTTGATAAATTAATTATACTAACGAAAACTGAAAAGGATTTTGACTTCTGCTTCTGACCAAGATTGAATAACAGACACTAGATTTAGCATCATGCCAGAAGTGAACAACAATAAAAGATAACAAAATATGGGAACCAATGATTTTCAAGGTGCTGGATGCCAGGCAGTAAAAGACAGTGATCCTTGAAGCTGGAGAAAAAACAATTGGAGTCTTACAATTACCCAAGTTTACTGCTTTGAGAGAGTTTCCAGGCCTTGCAGTGGGCAGAGGAGCTCATGCAGAGCCAGGAAGATTTATTGAGTTAGGGAGACACTGCAGAGAGTCTGGAGAAATCAAAGCAGCAGAGTTTGCAAGACAACATCAAAAAGGTGAGAGAACTTCAGAGATTCAATGAGGGTTCTGGAGTATTCACCAGAATATTGATCAGTCTATTCATGTAAGGCTACTAGGAAAGGCAAGGAAAATAACACCCAAAAGAATGAGAGAGAATACCCAACTCTTACAGTGACAGATAGTGACTGTCCCTACCAGCAACATGGAAATCTCATAATTCACGGGGCACTGGAGAGAGTACACAGAAGGGTCTTGCCTTGTGGTAAGGAAAAATTAACCTTACACTAAACATAATTCTGGTCCCACCCAAAAGTCTGAAAAGAAAGACCCAAAATATAAAACTTAACTGTATCCCAGAACAAATCTCAAGAATATTTATAGGAACATAAAATAACCCAGCACCCTAAAAGGTAAAGTTCACAATGTCTGATATTCGATCAAAAACTATGAGGCATGCAAACAATAAGGAAAACACAACTCATAATTAAAAGAAAAACCAATACATCAAAGCCAATGCAGAATTGACAATGTATTATAATTGCCAGGAAAGACATTAAAACTGATAATAGATTTAAACCTAACAATATATTTAACCACATAGCATGTGATCTAGCCATACTAATGTAATCACATAGCATGTGATCTAGCCATAATAATTTAAAGGCAGAGATTAACATATTGGATAAAAAAGACTCAATTACACACCGCCTATAAGAAATACATTTTAAGACAACAATAGATTAAAATTATAAGAATGAAAAAATATATATCAAAAAGATACATTGCTCTATTAATTACATTAAACCAGAATGGCTATATGAAATATCAAAAATATTTCAGAAGAAAGGATATTATCAAGTACAAAGATCATTCCTAATGATAAAAGGATCAATTTATCACGAAGGTATAGCAATCACTAATGTTTGTGAACTCAATAACAAAATTCAAAATACCTGAAGCAAGAAATACTTGAACTACAAAGAGAAAAAGGAAAAATCCACAATTAAAGTCGTAGATTTCAATATCCTGATTTCACTCATTGATAGAATAGCAGATAGATAATCAGTCCAAAACACCACCACTGGATTTGGTAACATCGAGGTCACTAAAGCAATTGCAGAAGAATGGTGGGGACAGCAAGCCAGCTAACATGGGTCATGAAGAGAAAGTGAGGAGACTAAGTGGAAACACCAACTCTATGGGCTCCTTCAAAGTCTTTTGCTGTAAAGAAGAGCTGAAAAATGAGTTGTACAAGGTGCAACGTGAGTCAAGGTTTTCTTTGCTTTCTGAAATATAAAACAAACTAGAACAAATGTGCCTGCTTAAAGGGAAGTTCAGATATATCGTACAGGAGAAAATTATATACAATACAGAAGAAAATGGGAATAACTAAAAAAAGACAACTTGGAAAACACAAGAGGAAAGAGAAATCAATAACAGACAACATAAAAACTTCATATACTAGAAAATTTAAAACATATGTCTGAATAATTCACAAGTTAAAGAACAAAATCATAATAAAAATTAGAACACATTTTCAAACTGAACAAAAATTAAAGTAGTATTAGAGATAAAAATTTGTGACGAGCCAGCTTATACAGTATTAAAGGGATATGTCTATAAATTTAAAGTCTTTTAAAAGTCTGTTAAAAAAATTAAGAGGCCGGGCACGCTGGCTCATGCCTGTAGTCCCAGCACTTTGGAAGGCCGAGGCAGGTGGATCACGCCAAGAGAACGAGGCCATCCTGGCCAACATGGTGAAACCCCATCTCTACTAAAAATACAAAAACTTAGCTGGGCGTGGTGGCATACATCTGTAGTCCCAGCTACTCGGGAGGCGGAAGAATTGCTTGAACCCAAGAGGTGGAGGTTGCAGTGAGCCGGGATCATGCCACTGTACTCCAGCCTGGCAACAGAGTGAGTCTCTGTCTAGAAGTAAATAAATAAATAAATGTAAATAAAAAATTAAGGCTGGGCAAGGTGGCTCATGCCTGTAATTCCAGAACTTTGGGAGCTCAAGATGGAAAGACTTTTTGAGGGAGTTGGAGACCAGCCTGGGTAACATAGTGAGACCCCATCTCTACAAAAAAATAAAATTACCTAGATGGTGGTATGCCCTCTAGTCCCAGCTTCTTGAGAGGCTGAGGTGAGAGGATTGCTTGAGCTCAGGAAGTTGAGGCTGCAGTGAGGTGTGATCACACCACTGTAGCCCAGCCTAGGTGACAGGGTGAGACCCTGTCTCAAAACAAACACAACAAAATTAAAGGCTATCAATAAATAAGAATCCCACTTAGCAATTAGGAAAAAAAAAAAAGAAAAAGAAACAACAATAGTGTTTGCTTCTGTATCTGGACTACTTGGGGAACATAAAACATAAAGGGATCTAAAACTAAATTACTAAGTAAACTTGACAGTCAAGCTTATCAACCAAATAACAGATCAATGCTTAAAAGCCAACCTGCAAAGCTCAAGGAGAGACATACTATTTAAGTAGATTTCCATTTACATTGACAATTCTGTCATTTCTGTTTTCTATCAAAGGCAAACAGAAATACACAAGATCAATGGAACAATAAATTGCTTGTATAGAAATAATGAGACCATACAGTCATATCTGAAAAATGCACACACTAAGCTACCAAAGGCCTTCGAAGGCCTCTTTTTTCACCACACACTATTGACACATGTCCAGACATTGAGGTCATAGAAACTAATCATACTCCTTTAAAAAAAACTGTACTTTTTCTTATAATAAAATGACATAACATTATTTTCTAATCCTTTGCCTCTGGCCTAAAAAACATAATCTGCATTAACTTCAAGAGAAAATTAATGTCTAAGAAAAAACCATGAAGAAAGATTATAGCATGGGATATAATAAATTATTGGTCATTCCAAAAGATGGGATAGGTAATTACATAATAAATGAAATGTGAAACTCTTTCCCAAATAAGAACTTGTTCAAAAATAAAGCTGTTATGCTTTTTATTTAACCTGTCAAATAACATTCTTTTTTTTTTTTAAGTTCTTTGTGAGAGCACATTTCTTGGTTAATCATGGCCAGAAAGAAAATCTCTTTGCTATTTATCAGGCCACACATTATTTTATTGAGGGATATTCATAGGACAATAGACTAGAAATAATATATTTATGAAATGAAAACATTCGTTTTTTTCACTGATTGAAAAAAATCATGTTACTTGGGCCAATCATTTTGTTGAGATCATGGAATAGATGAACACATCATTTCTCTCAACACTCATTTCTGCTGGGTCTAGCCAAGTAAAGCAACATCTGTAAGTCAGTGTGGTAAAGGTTATGAGGCAGCCATGCCCTAGAGACCCTGTAGAGAGAGGGTGAAAGACACAAGAGTCAGAACAAATTTGAAGAAATGAGTTAAATTAAGCCAGGCATACACAGTGGGAAAAAACAGTTCTACTAAAAGGAAAATTCATATAGAAAGGCCCAGAGACATCATATTACAAACATTCCATCTTATCACAATAAAATGTAAAAAATATTTTCTAAATACATGACTGGAGGACAAGATGGCTGACTAGACATACCCAGGAAGGGCCACTCCCACTGAGAGAGACCACGGCTTTGAGTAAATTAACATAATTGGGACAGATCTCCAAGAGAAAATGTCGAGAATGGATGAAGGTATCACGCAGACACTGAGGCTGAGAAGGGAGGAGGCTAGGAACCCTGTGTGAGGTGCCTGATTACTGAGGGTAGTTCCAGGACCTGAACAGCTCTTGGGAAATGGGTGAGTTAAGGAAATGTGGGGCTGCTCACCCTTGCGATGAACCTCTGGGATCCTGGCTACAGAAAGCCTCGCATCCCCCATGGACATCTAGGCTGATGTGGGTATCTACCCAGAGAATAGGCACAGATGGGTCTTCAGCCGGTATAGAACTAGGAACCTTTGTGAACAGCACAGCTCCAGGAGAGCATAGACAGGGGCACCCCTGGCCCAGGGTCCCCATCTCCCTCTGAGAATGTCTTGCCTCAGCTGACCGCCATGCCAGGACTTACTTCCCCATGGGACTGGGGAACAGCTATTCTTCAGGCCCCTTGCCTGCCAGCCCCTCCCACGGCACCTGCCTGGCTGCCCCACAGGGTTGTGTGCATGGTGCAGCCTCCACTGCCTAGCCTGGATGCTTTCCTGCACGTGATTATGTTTCCAGCAACCTAGGAGGGCTTTAGATCCCCCAGCACACCTGGAACCCGAATCCAAGGGTCCAGAGGATAGAGCAGCAAGAAAATCCCAGCACCCAGGGCTGGAGCACACAGCTAAGGAGTGCCTAGCTGAGATCTGTGGCCAGCACCAGAGCAGGAGAGGAGCCCACAGTCTCAGAGCATGAAGGGGGTGAGATGCGCAAGTTTGTGGGCTGTAGTGTGAGTGGGGCATGCCTCACTCCACAGGGCTGGCCCACAAAGGGTGTGGCCTATCTCCCTGCTGTGGCCTCTGCTTAAAGAGCACCCCAGCCCAGAACACCTCACAAAAGAAATGCAGGCACAGTGCCAGTGGTCGCAGGGGGCTCTGACAAGGCTCGGGAGCAGACCTGGTGATGAGGTTACCTCTCTTCCTCCCTCACAACAGAGCATGACTGTACACACAAGGAATTACAGAGAAGCCACACAGCTGAATTACAGCCTATTCACCACCCATGAATCTTACAGTGCCATCTACTGGATCACAGCCCAAACTATAATACCAAAAATATTTTGCTAATATACTCACCCTGTGAAGCCAAGGACAAGCGTTCAGCCATAAAGACCCTATACAGAGTCTTGGCCATCTAAAAACATCTAGAAATGAAGCCAATGGACTATGATCAACTTACACCCAAATTAAAGAAACACCAACCCTCCCAGATGAGAATCAATTAATGCAAGAACTCTGGCAATTTAAAAAGCAAGTATCCCTTTACCTCCAAAGAAGTCCACTAGCTCTCCAGCAATGGTTCTTAACCAGTCTGAAATGACTGAAATGACAGATATACAATTCAGAATCTGAATGGCAAGGAAGCTCATAAAGATTCAGGAGAAAGTTGAAACCCAATCCAAGGAATCCACAGAATCCAGTAAAACAATCCAAGAGCTCTAAGACGAAATAGGCATTTTAAGAAGGAACAAAACTGAACTTCTAGAGCTAAAAAATTAATTACAAGAATTTCATAATACAATCAAAAGTATTAACAGCAAATAGACTAAGCTGAGGAAGGAATCTCAGAGCTTGAAAAATGAGTTATTTGAATCAACAGTCAGACAAAAATACAGAAAAAAGGAATTTTAAAAAATGAACAAAACTTCCAAGACACATGGGATTATAAAAAGAGACCAAATCTATGACATATTTGTATTTCTGAGAAAGGAGACAGAATAAGCAACTTGGAAAATATATTTGAGGATACAGTTTGTGAAAATTCCCCTAATTGCATGAGAGGTTGACATGAAAACTCAAAAAATACCAAGAACCCCGGCTAGAAACTACACAAGATGACCACTCCCAAGGCACATAGTCATCAGATTCACGAAGGTCAACACAAAAGAAAAAGTCCTAACGGTAGCTGGAAAGAAAGTTCAAGTCAGATATAGATGGAACCCCATCAGGCCAGCAGCAGACCTGTCAGCAGAATTGGAAGAGATAATTTATGAAAGAAGAAGGTCCCTGAGGAGATGAGTAGCACTTATAACCCAATTTCTGGTGGAAGAGTTGTTCTCAAGGAGGAAGGAGCTATTTTTCTACTTAGATGCAATAGAAGAATAGAAGGTTGACCGAAAGAACATGTGTCTTTGTTTAACAAACACTCTTGAGGTGCCTATCACTGTCTTAGGAGCTTTACAAATGCCTGTCATTGTCTTAGGAGCTTTACAAACATCAACAATACAATGCTCCTTACAACCTTGTGAGGTAATATTATTATTCCCATACTACAGATGAGAAAACAAAGGCACAGTCACGTAACTAGGAAGGAACAGAGACAATTTGATCCCAAGCAGTCTGGCTACAGAGTTCACAATTATAGCCCTTAGTTCTATGTCTCACTTTAAGGAGAGGTTCAGTCATATAAATTAATTTGTCCATTTATTTAAATAGTTTATAAGACAATAAAGGATGGCATACCAGTGATTAATACAAGGACTTGGAGGGAGAAGAAAAAGAGGGAATGAGTAAAAAGGGAAAGAAGTAGTAAGTTCTAAGAGGAAAAAATGAAACATGTAAAATTAAGCCCCTGGGAAAAGCAGTGGTGACTCAATGTGTGGAAATTCATACTTTCAATGTTCTTGAGCAAACAATATTATTTTTGTAGTAAATTTGCTTAATTTTTATTTTACTTCAGAGGACTATTAAATTTATTAATATATTACCAAGGGCAAGATAATTTATTTCTGCGTAAAGGGAACTCAAAGAAACACATTAAATTCTTATAGCTGGAACATAAACAAACATATACAGGCATGGCATTAGTTTATTAAGAGAAAATATAGGAAAACATATTATGCCATATATATTCATGTTTTCCAGTTGGATTGATAAATTATTAACAAATAGGTGAAGAAAATCAAATGTTATTGAGGGGAATAATTTGAAGACCTTATGAGTCATTAAATATTTATGAAATAAGTCATATTAATCAAAAATGGCAAGCTTAATCAAATATTCCTTTTAAATATATTAGAAATATTACTTGGTATTTTATATTTATTTGATAGGGTAATTTGATAATCCATGTTATCAAATAAAGAATTTTCCCTCTCAATAAAAATAAAAATAAAGAACTTTTTCTTATTTTCTAAGTATGCCTATAACTCAAATAAATAGCAGTTTGAGATATGAAAGGTCATATATATATTTATAAAACATAAAATATTGAAATTAATAAGATATATAAATTCTAGAAATTCAAAAGCATTTACATAATACTTTTTAAGGAAAGTTTTAAATTTTAATGTAGTACACCTGAATTATCAAACTCCAAGGTTACACACTATAGGACTGAAGAGTATTTAATATAATTTCTCCATAGAAGATACCCATAGTTATAAAATTTAGCAAGGAAGAGATAGAGAAATTCATAGAAGATAGTTTGAATCCCTACATCTTTGAGTCTAATCATGCATTATTTATACACATATCCAAATTAAATAAGGATCTAATAGAATATTTCTAGCCACATGGCCACCCAGACACTCAGATCCTCATAAGGCAACTCACAAACTTGAGTAAATCTAAGATGATGAAGTTGACTTTTTGAGTGAAGGACTGAAAATTGTACCCTTTGTCAATCAGTACTAACCAGTAACTTTTTGCTCATTGGGGGGAATGATAAAGGAATTCTTAGTTCTGTGTTTATAGATCTCTCCTTCCTATCCCTTCTCACCACCTGAAGTAGTGAGACTCATTTAGAGATCATTGCAATGGTCCAGAGAGAGAGGGTGATGGTCAGGTCTAGAGAGGAAACAGACAAGCTGTCTTGGATAGGCTCACTTTGAGATGCTTACTGAACACAGTAGCCTGTTTCCTCCTGAGTTTGTAGTTGCAGATAGATGATCTAGAAACAGGTGGTGGGGAGAGAGAGAGAGAAAGTCAGAAAAAAAGTACGGAAGAAAAGGAAGTGGGGAAAGGCAAAGGAGGAAACCCAAGAAATATACAATACTTAAAATTAAAGAAGAGGAATGAGAGTCAAAGGTAGTTTTTTCAAAGGCAGGAGGATTAGAAAAGTGTTATCATAAAAAAACAGTTTGAAAGAGAAAGTCAGTGAGGAGCTATCAAGGGTAGAAAGAGACGGTCAAAGACATCAAATACTGCACAAAAATTAGGCAGTTGGAAACTAAAGCTTTATTGGTGATCTTTGGCAAAGTCATTTCAATAAAGTGGATGTAGAAGTCAGATTGGTGAGTTGAAGAGATAATGGGAGAAAATTTTCCACCCCTAATTTTTTGTAATAAGTTTGGATTATTAAGTGACTATATTAACTAAAGGGAAAGTTGGTAAAATCCATACAGTATGCAGAAATTATTTTAAGTTTGGTAAAAAGGGAAGAAGACAATGACACAGCAGCTCCAATGGCTGTCAGGTCAAATTTTTAGCCTACAAACAGTTTTGTAGGCTGGAAAGAAAGTGCCAGAGCCAAAAGAATGAAAGAAACTGAAAATGCAATGACACAAGGGATAAACAACACAAGAAGGTTATAAAGGTAAAGAAGAAAGAGAGATCAAGAGCACAAGTCTAGCATTGACTTTGCAAAGGAAAAGAGGTCCCTCTTGTTTAGAGATGAACGGCAGGAAGAAAGGATAGGTGAAGATGTATGAAATCAATTTAAATTTAAGGGTATAATTTTTAAGTTAGAAAGTTCTCACCTATTTTATTTTCTGTGTGATATGAGGAGAATACATCATCTGTAGAGGGGGAAAAATTGTTTAGGATTATCTCCTCTAATCCTCCAACTCTCTCATAAAAGTGGCACTATCATTCCCTCTACTCAGCAATGCAAAATGAGGCTCAGAGAAATTAAGGAACTCTCCCAAAGCCACTTAGTCAATATTTGGGAGTGTGACAGCAGAAACTTGTTCTTAATTGGTATGCTCTTTGGAACAATCTGAAATTCCTACATGTAGCCAGGTAGCATATGACTACAAAGTGGGAAGTAAATTCTAAAGGTCATAGGGTACAAATTTGAGGCCTAAGAATATTTATCATAGCTGTATGTATAGATTTCTAATGTTTTATGAGCATTAGCCAGTCTCTGAAAATGCAAATCACCTGTAGATGAAAAGACGCCTCTCCACCTCCCAGCCAAAAGAAGAGTACACCAGTGCTGTTAGTTTCCACTGCTCAGTTTAGCCTTTCAAATACACTCAATTTGTATAAGGTAGCATAGATGATTTGTAGTGGTTTCAATGTGAAGCTAACATTAAAGGTGATTTGAAGCTGTTCATCATTTCTTACTGCAAGGTTCCACATTACGAGTACTGAGTCAGAAATCTCATTACTTTAATAGCATAGAGCAAGCATAATATACAATGCAGGAGACATTTGATAAACAATGATCTCTCAAAAGTGTTAGACTTCATTCACACAAGCTTAAGTCTTCAACCATAAAACTCTCTTTGATGAGGGTGTCTTGAGTACATTCTGTTCTTTGATATGTGGGAGAATAAGAAAAGGCAGTTCCTGCTTTCAGGAATTTATGATCTCATTAGAAAAAGAGAATTCGTAAAACAGCTAAAGAGTAAAACATAATAAAATGATATTTCAAAAAGTAAATGTAATATGATTAAGACAAGAACCATCAGTGTGTACTACAGAAACCTGTAAAATGTTTCATAAAAGAGAAAGATAAGGAAGAAGTCCCTCTAAAATATTTGCTGAATGAATGTCAAAATGTAGGAAGTAAGAGGTAGGGAGGCAAGGAAGGCTGATTTGAAGGTTAAATGAAAAAACAGTTCCCTAGCCAAACTGACTGACACATTGCTTATTTTAGTTAAAAAAGATTTTTATATGAGGACAACAATACAAATATGCCTTATTTTATGCATAAATATAGACTTGAAAAGTTCATGCTTAGATCATTTGTCAGATACTAGGAAACTACTGTTTGCAAAGAGACATTTAAAAAACAGTAATCTTCGATTTAGTTGTATACTTATACTCTGTATATCAAATGATTTTAAAGCAAGTTCTATCTGTAAATAACTCATTTCATCTTAAAATAACACTATAAATAGCCTAAAACATAAATTTCCAAAACTTCGTTATTAACACATAAGTATACCACCCAGAAAAATCAAAGAAGTTTGAGTTGTTTAGTAAAACAATGGAGTTACCAATAACTAGACATTACTATAGCAGCTTGAAAACTGATTTTCTAGTACAAATACTATTGAAACATTTTAGAAGTTGCTTTTGACTTCTCTATAATTTCAGCTCATAATTCTGATTTTTGTTAATACAAGAAATGTTTCTTCCTACATGTCTAATATACCTAGCCTGTTACCCCAAATTTATTATAAACATATGTCTAAATGTATTTACATTTTTAATCATAAGGTTGCATATCTACCAAATATTTCCATTTTGAATACTGAAACTAATCAAAAGTTAAAGAACGCTTCCCAAGACCACAAAATCAATATTGTGCAATATAACTCAAGACTTGTTGATATGGTTTGGCTCTGTGTCCCCACCCAAATCTCATCTTGAATTATAATCCCCACATGTCAAGAAAGGGACCTGCTGGGGGGTGATTGGATCATGGGGGCAGTCCCCGCATGATATTCTCATGATAGTGAGTTCTCATGAGATCTGATGGTTTAAAAATGTAGCACTTCCTCTCTCTCTCTCTCTCTCTCTCTCTCTCTATATATATATATATATATATATACATCTCCTGCTGCCTTGCGTTCCCCTTCCCCTTCCGCCATGATTGTAAGTTTCCTGAGGCCTTGTCAGCCATATGAAACTGTCAATCAATTAAAGCTCTTTCTTTATAAATGACCCAGTCTCAGGTAGTTCTTTATAGCAGTGTGAAAACAGACTAATACCCTTGTCCTTAACTAGTATGCCCTTTGAAACAATCTGATATTCCTACATATAGCAAGGTAACACATACTGGGGAAGTGAGAAGTTAATTCAAAAGATCATATCATGGAAACTTGAAGCTTAAGAACATTTACATAAATAAATAAGTCTTTATAAAACTGGACTCTATTGTAAGCCAGCAAATTGTTTGTCTATCATATTTAAAGCAGAATCGTGCAATTAATTTAAGTTTTAAAAAAGGACAGTACATGCAAGACAATGTTTATCTTGAATAAGATCAAGAAATCTTTTTTTTAATTTTTTTATAAAAAGCCAGTCAAATTTACCAGTGGGGTCGGCGGGGCGGGGGGGGGTTGTACACCACCAACTTCAGTAACACTGATGTTAATAAGTTCTGATAATCCACTACCCTCAGGCCAGCCAAAAAATCAATTCTTTAAAGAAGAATATAGTTTCTTGTTTTTTCTTTTTTCAAAATTTAACTCAGGTTTTTACTTTTTCACATGTTAATATGACTTAAACAGTAAAATGAAAAAAGAAAACCTCAGAAGACGTAGACAGAAGTTAATACACAGAGCTCAACTGCAAACTATGTGCGTATTCTAATTTTTGAAAGCATAACACACATAAGCAGTGGACAGTTCAGACAAACACTCACAAAAAGCACCATCACCAGCACCTTGGAAGACTTCTTTGTGGTCCTTCTTGCAGCTGCTCCCTCCACCCCCTAAACACAACCACTATTTTGGGTCAAACGCCATAGATTTTTTTTTGCATATTTTTGAGCTGCATATTAACTGTTAATATAATTGCACAGTATACCTCATTCCTTTTGCTCATCATCATGATGGTAAGATTCACCCATGTTTTTGAGAGTAGTTACAGTACATTCATATTCATTGCTGCAGTGTTTCATTGCATAAGTGGACTACAATCTATACATTCATTTTAGTATGGATAGGCATGGGAGTTATCTCCACTTTTTGAGTATTACAAATAATGCTGTTATGAACTTTGTTTTACATCTCTCTTAGTCTTCATGTATATGCATTTCTATTGGTTATATACACAGAAGTGGGATTGCTGGGTTATAGTATGCATATGTTCAAAATTAGTGAACTGTCTCCAAAATGATGGTGCTAATCTATGTTACTACCAGTAGTATATGAGAATTCATCATCTTGTCAACATTTAGTATTGGCAATCTTTTCACATTTGAGCCATTAATTTGCATTTCTCTGATACTAATTGAGATTGAACACCTTTGTTATGTTTATTAGTCATCTGGATATCCTATTTTGTAGAATGCCTGTTCAAGAACTTGCCATTTCAAAAATGGCTTGTCTTTTTTCTATTGATTTATAGGGATGCCTTATATTTTTGTTATTTGGTTATGCATGTTGCAAACATCCACTCCTATTTGTGATTTACCTTTCATTCTCTAATGGAATCTTTATCAACAAAAAGTTCTTAGTTTTGGGCCTGGCACAGTGGCTCATGCCTGTAATCCCAGCACTTTGGGAGACCGGGCAGGCAGATCACCTAAGGTCAGGAGTTTGAGACCAGCCTGGCCAACATTGTGAAACCCTGTCTCTACTAAAAATATAAAAATTAGCTGGGCATGGTGGTGGGCACCTGTAATCCCGCTGAGGCAGGGAGGCTGAGACAGGAGAATCGCTTGAACCCAGGAGGTGGAGGTTACAGTGAGCCAAGATCGCGCCATTGCACTCCAGCCTGGGCAACAAGAGCGAAACTCTGTATGAAAAAAAAAAAAAAGTTCTTGGTTTTAATATAGTCCAAATTTTCTCTTATATTATCAATGAATTTTATGTCTTGCTAAAAAAAGTATTCCTTATCCTAAAATTATGAAGATATTTACTGATAGTTTATCTTTTACATTTGCATCAACATTCACATAGAATTGATTTTTTGTATGTATGTTCTAGAGATAAGTTTTATTTTTTCCTCTTTGGATTGTTTAACCCAACCAGCAAATTTATCAAAACAGAAAAATTACCTTAAATCAAATTTTCATATGTTTTTGAATGTATTTCTACATGACTGGATTCTATCTCATTGGACACCAATAGTATCTTATTTACTGTAACTTCACAAAAAAACTTAACAATTTCTTAAACAACAGAAATTTATTTTCTCAGAATTCTGGAGGCCAGAAGTCCAAGATCAGGGTGTCTTCAGGACTGGTTTCTTCGGCGGCCTCTTTTTCGCTTGCAGATGGCCATCTTCTCCCTGTGTTTTCCAATGGCTTTCCCTCTGTGCATGTGTCCCAATTTCCACTTCTTACAAGGACATCAGTCATATTAGATTTGGGCCTCTTGATGGCTTCATTCTAACTTAACCAGCTCTTTACAGGCCCTATCTCCAAATACAGTCACATTCTGAGGTACCAGGGATTACATACAAATTTGGGGAAGATACAGTTCAGCTCATAATAAGATGACATAAATAATATAATAAGTTCTACGTTTTAAGCTTTTGCAACATACCTGGTACACTGGTAAGTATTGCACTATCTCATTTCACCTTCAAAAAATCCTATTTTTTTATCTGCACTTTACATTTAAGGATCTTGAGAATCACAGCAATCAAGAAATTTAGACTCTTGATATCAGAAAGTGTAAGTTCTTCAAGGGTGTCTCAGCTATCTTACTTATTCTTGTCACCTTTCATTAACATACAAATTTTGAAATCAGCATTTCAGTTTCTAACAAAAAAAAAAACCTTGACAAAATTTTGATTGCGATTATTCTGAGTTTCTGTATCTGCTTTTCTTCAATAATATTTCACCTTTCCCATGTAGGAATCTGATCAGTACTAGGTATAACATTTGATACTTTTGTGCCATTTTCAAGGACATGTCTCTTTTACATATTATTTTATTGTTGGTATATTTCGGTCTTGGCATATATTCTTGGTAAAGTTTATTTTATTATTAGTGTATTTAAATCATGTTTTAATATTAATCTCATGTTCACAACCTTGGCTAAATTCACTTATTAATTTTAATAGTTCAAATATACATCATGGAATATATAAACATATTGTCAGTGAATAATAGTTTTGTTTGTTCCTTTCCAACTATATTCCTTTTATTTCTTTTACTTACCTTCTTTCACTACACATCTGATAACATTTGAATAGAAGTGGTGATAGTGAACATAATTTTCTCCTTTCCACTCTAAGAGAGAATGCTGTCAGCATTTTATTATTAAGTATAATGTTTGCAGTAGGATTCCTTTATAGCTATCTTTATCAAATGGACTTCTATTCCTAGATGCTAAATGTTTTTACTATAAATAGATTTATTTATTTATTTATTTATTTTTGAGGTGGAGTTGCACTCTGTTAACCAGGCTGGGGTGCAGTAGAATGATCTCGGCTCACTACAACCTCCACCTCCCCAGTTCAAGCAATTCTCCTGCCTCAGCCTTCCGGGTAGCTGGGTGCCACCATGCCCACATAATTTTTGTATATTTGGTAGAGACACGGTATCACCTTGTTGGCCAGACTGGCCTCGAACACCTGACCTCAAGTTATCTGCCCGCCTCAGACTCCCAAGGTGCTGGGATTACAGGCGTGAACCACCGTGCCTGGCCTATAAATGGATATTAAATATTACCAATTGAGCTTGTGTTTACATTGACAGGATGCCATAATTGCCCTCCTTTGATCTTTCAAAGTGGGAAATTACATTAAATAATTTTCTGCTGTTAAATCTAACTTACATTGCCAAAAATCTCAATCTTGTGTTTCCATATCCTAAAAAAATTACACATCATTTTTTTCAAGTTTGTGTTTGATATTTCCATTGTCTGGAACCTCTGTGAGTCTCTATCTTTTGTTTCTTTAGTTTTCTATCATGTTTTTAAGTGTTCTCATGTTTGTTTTGTTGTTGTTGTTGCTGCTGTTGTTTGTTTGACTGCCAGCTGTTTTATATGGAAAATTAAAGAGATAACTTGAAGCCTGTGATGATATTATCTTTCTCCAGAGAATATTTTATTTTGATCCTTTGGAGTTTACCAGAAATATTAGCAAGTCCATATCCATTTGATATAATCAGGAACTGAGATTGTTCTATGTCTGGTTTCCGTTCCAAGGAGAAACACTTTATTTCTACTATTAGCTTACACCTAAGGACAAGATCTTTGGAGTCTAAACCACTGCCATGGCAAGTACTAACTTCCAAGTTTTATTCCCCCACTGCAGCCCGGTGAATCTGTTAAAATGTCTACTTGGTGTAGACATTTTGTCTACACCAAGGCAAACCTCTCACTTGCCTCTTCCAGAATCTGAAAACACAAGCAAGAAAGCCTCCCTAAGCCTAATTTAGCATCCTGGGTTTCATTTTTCTCTTGGACTTTGGTCCTATAATTATTTGTTAGCAGGCTGGCTCTCTGATATCTTCAAGCAAATGTTTGTAAATGTTTTGGAGATTTCCTAACTGTTCTTAGTAAGAAGTTGGTCTAATTTATATATATAGTCCCTCATGTTTGTTGGTGATTGTGTGTTTGTTTGTGTGTGTGCGTGTGTGTGTGTGAGAGAGAGAAATTTTAAAATTTTCTTCAGATTATCTTAATGATTGAGAAGTTGTTACACTGAGTTTTAAATGTCAAAACCCTGCATTGATAATTTAATCATTTTTAGATTATAAGAGACTCATAAATTGTGCAGGATTGAAATTACAAATATTTTATGCACAAGCAAATCGATGTTGCAAATAAATATGCAACTACAGAATATATTAGTGAATATATATCCTTCTCAGGGATTAGTTATGGCACAAGCAGTAGCTAGCACTGGAGAAGAGACCAGAAGGCAGTACCAGCCATATAATGAAAGCAGGCAGATCAGAGCAAGACTAAGAATCCAGATCTTGGATGAAGGGAGGAGTATAAGGGTCAACTGCGGGACAAAGTCAGATTAAAACTGAAAACAAAATCTAGAATCCACAGTACAAATCCAACTTTACAAAAGCTTACCATGATGGGGCCAAAATAGTGTTATATTTCTTCCACTCTACTTTCCTATCTACTTTTTATTTTCTCTAAAAGTCTCTACGCTTTTTAGAGTACACAGAATATAGTATATACTACGTAGTAAAAACTGGACACACACATAGACACATATGTAAAGATATGGTTTGACTGTGTCCCCACCCAAATCTCATCTTAAATTCTAGTTCCCACAATCCCCATGTGTGATGGGAGGGACCTGGTGGGAGGTAAATGAATCATGGAGGCAGTTTCCCCCATATTGTTCTCTTGATGGTAAGTTCACAATATCTGATGGTTTTACAAGAGGTTTTTTCTCTTTTACTCATTCTTCCCTTGCTGCTGCCATGTGAAGAAGGACATGTTTTCTTCATCTTCCACCATGATTGAAGGTTTCATGAGGCCTCCCCACCCATGCTGAACTGTGAACCAATTAAACTTCTTTCCTTTATAAATTACCCAGTCTCAGGTATGTCTTCACAGGAGTGTGAAAATGGACTAATACATAAAATAACTTAATGAATATATGAATATGGGCAAAATAATATAGAACCAAGAGAACTTCACAAGCTTCTGACTAGAAGAACAACAATGATTGTGTGCATGGCAAGGAACAGGAAGGTGGATGGTAAGAGCTTATCCTAAAGGGTGCCAATGCAGCAAGAAACATGTCATAATAACATTCTCAGTGACTGCTTCCAAAGGTGTTTCTATGTCAAACAGTTACATTCTCTGCAAACAATTTAAAAACCTGCTTATGATGTAAGTAAAGTGGAAGAGGGTAAATTGAAGTAAGAGCAAAGCTAGGATCATACTTTTGGCTAGATCTCAGGTGGGAAAGCTAAAGAAAAAAATTTCCAAGCCTAGGTAAAGAGGCTAAAAACTTCATTCAAGAAAAAGCAACTATTATTACTCATATGATATTTTATAAAGGGTAATAATATTTAATCTATTTTGTTATATTTATTTTCACCAAAAAATTGTAAGGCCAGGCACGGTGGCTCACTCCTGTAATCCCAGCACTTTGGGAGGCCAAGGCAGGCAGATCACAGGGTCAGGAGATCGAGATCATCCTGGCTAATACGATGAAACCCTGTCTCTACTCAAAATACAAAGAATTAGCCAGGTATGGTGGCAGACGCCTGTAGTCCCAGATACTCTGGAGGCTAAGGCAGGAGAATGGCGTGAACCTGGGAGGCGGAGCTTGCAGTGAGCCGAGATTGCGCCACTGCACTCCAGCCTGGGTGACAGAGCAAGACTCTGTTTCAAAATGCACCTTAAGTATTGAGATTAATTATAATAAAATGTGTTCTGTGAAATATTATGTCTCTTATATGATATAAAATTATTGCCCAAGAAGTTACTTGAAAGAATTAAAATACCTGTAAAGCTCTAATTCTGAGGCTCTTACTAATAGCAATCAAATTACCAGGAAATATTATGATGCACTTTGGGAGGCAGAGGCAGGCGGATGATGAGGTCAGGAGTTCGAGACCAACCAGGCCAACATGGTGAAACCCCATCTTTACTAAAAATACAAAAAAGCTGGGCGTAGTGGCAGGTGCCTGTAATCCCAGCTACTTGGGAGGCTGAGGCAGGAGAATTTCTTGAATCCAGGGGGTAGAAGTTGCAGTGAGCCGAGATCGCGCCTCTTCACTCCAGCCTGGGCGACAGAGCAAAACTCCATCACAAAAAAAAAAAAAAAAAAAAAGAAAGAAAAAGAAAAAGAAAGAAAGAAATATTATGATGCAAACTCAACTGTAAGAGCTTAAGGAGTAAGAACACTAGGATGCACAAGTAGAGCAGGTAGAGGCGGGTTCGTATTCAATGTGGTTCAGATGACAGAGTTGAGGATAAAGCGATGAGTCCAGTGTGATTCCATGCCGTAGCAGAACTGACAAGAGGGAAGAGAGACATGGAACAGATGCAGGTTATAAAATGTTACAGCACTCTTATAATTACACACATGGGTAAAGTTATGGTCCGAAAGAATAAGGACATAAGGAACAATAAGATGTGTAGATAAAGAAGAGGACATTTGAGTTTTCAAAGAGTAAATGTTCAGCTGAGAGGACATGCCGGGCCAAAGGGGCATCCAGAGCAGATATGTAATGCCCTGACCTCCGAGGGAAACCTGTATGGCTCTCTGGTTGAATCCCACGTGTGACAGTGCATGACAATTATCATGGAATGTCACAAGAAATTAAAATAATTACAAAGGGAAATATGACCATTGGTTTTGTTTTCTTTTCCAAAGTAAACCTTTAAAATTTATTAATTTGTTTATTTATTTAGAGACAGGGTTTCGTTTTGTCACCCAGGCTGGAGTGCAGTGGCGTGATCTCGGCTCACCGCAACCTTTGCTTCCTGGGCTCAAGCAATCCTCCCACCTCAGCCTCCAAGTGACTGGGACTACAGGCACATGCCACCACTCCCGGCTAATTTTTTTATGTTTTTATAGAGACTGGGTTTCACAATGTTACCCAGGCTGGTCTCAAACTCCTGAGCTCAAGCAATCCACCTGCCTCAGCCTCCCAAAGTGTTAGGATTACAGGCACAAGCCACCACACCTGGCCTAAAATTTACATTCGTTAATTACTTACTACTTTGAAAATATTTTAAAAGTGGATATCAAGCATTAGCGTAATATATATATATATATATATGAATCAAAATCACAGTAAAGACCAGACTACACATTTTTCCTTCTAGAAACAAATTAAAATTTAAAAAAATGAAAGGCAATTATAGATGAAAATTTCATCATCCTAAAACACAGGGACTGTATTAGGGTCATACTATCAGATTTGGAGAACACATTGAAATTTGAATCAATCTTCTCTTCAAGAACATCCTGGGAAATTACCAATAACTCTCTTCTATGAGAGGGTGCTAAAATGACAAAGGGGGTAGTAAATTCTGGAAGAAAAAACATGAACAGTGATTTACTAACCTAGTGCTGCGTAAGACATTACCTGAAAGTTATCTGCTTAAAGCAACAAATATATATTATCTCACAGCTTTTGTGGATCAGGAATTTGGGAGCAGTTTTGCTACATGGTTCTAGACTAGGGTCTCTCATGAGGTTGCATTTAAGGCAAGCCAGGAGAGCTATCATTTGAAGCCTTCACTGGAGCTGAAGGATCTGCTTCCAAGAAGGTTCAGTTGCATGGCTGTTGGCAGAAGGCCTCAGTTCCTTGCTGCTGTGGGCAGGAAGCTTTGGTCCCTGGATACATGAACCCTTCATGTCACTGCTTGAGCATCCTTACAACATGGCAGCTGGCTTTCCTCAGAGACAGTGACCCAAGATGAGAGAGGAAGGCTGAAACTACAATATCTTTCATGGCCTAGCCACAGAAATCACACACTATCATTTCTGCCTTATTCTATTTATTAGAAGCAAGTTACTAAGTCCAGCTCATACTTAAGGGAGAAGGAATTAGGTTCCATCTTTCGAAAGGAATGTCAAAGAATCTGTAGACATATTTTAAGCCACCACATATAGCCACCAATATATTGGTATAAGGGTAAGAGGTGTCAGGAGACTATGAAAAAGACAAGGAATGCCCATTTTAGAGCTGTATTTCCAACCTTAAATCAACAACTTTTTGAGAAGTCCATAGTAAAAAACGTTTAGAAGAAGCAGCTCACAGCCCTTACAGTGCCATTTTTTTCTTTATGACCAAGTTTCATAATTATGACAGAAGCTTGCCACAGTAAGGAAAACATGTAATGTGAATGTTCTGGCACATTACATGGAGGAAGAAAGTCAACAATAGGTGAGGAGCCAACTGCATAAGAATGCATCAACAACAGTCAGGGAAGGTAGCAGTGTAGAAGAACATATTAATAATGCACCAAAGACAAAGTCCACAGACCCTAGGGCTCTTCTGCAAGGGGACTTCTTTCCAAAGTAGCCAAGGCATTACTGAGTCTCTGGAAGGTAGAAAAGTGGTAGAAAGACCAATGTATAATTCAAATAGTTCTCCCCACTGCGATATTATATTTTAACTCCTTAGCTAGCTGAGCTCAGCTTCACTGGCACCATTTCAAGAAATATATACAGAAAATTAACCACATTTCCCAAGTTGAATTTCCCAAAGACCCAACTACTTCCACAATTCCCACCTGACAGCTAAGTGGCTAAAAGGAAGTCCACAATCATCCAGCCCTTCAGTCAATTTATGGCAGGAGAATCCATATAGTGCCTAGGGAGACAGGAAGAACCAATAATCTGTTCACACTATTTTAGGAAAACCTCAAGCCTGGGCAGTAGAGCTCTTATGCAAAAATGAGTAAGGAGTAGACAGAAGGTCAAATACAGAATTAATGCAAAAATTCTGATACAAGAAAAGAAGGAAAACATGTGAAGTATTTCTGCCTTTTCACATACAAAAAAAATTTTTTTACAGATGAACCAGAAGCTAAATATTGTAAGCAATCAACTGAATCTGCTAAGTGTGACATTAAGAGTTTTATGTGAATTCAGCATATAGAACTTTGTTTTACTTGGTGGCTTCAGTTGAGTTTGGCCAGCAGGAGGCGATGACAGGAGATTTCTGCTTCCTCCCTGCTTCTGTGATATTCTGGCTTAGCCATATGCCTTTAAGATAACAGTTGCTGGCAGAAGGGCCCCTTTCCATTGTTGCAGCTCTCATCAGGCTCTGGAAACACATCTCTTTCCCTGGCATCAGGAGGTGCAGCGTGGTCCTGATGCTGCTAATCTCTGCATGTGTAAACACACCCTGTGGTTACACTAATTTGGCAAACACCTTTGTAAACTAAAAAGTTTCCTCAAACACTTCAACACTGGGTACTGTTACCCGTTAGGAATCTCCTGATGCAATGTATATTTTTCCCAATATACTTACTTTAAGTTGTTTTAGTTGTGTTTATTTTTTGCTGTCCATTTATTGCCTCTGACTTTGCCTACATAATTTTTTATTTATTTTTAACTACTAAGTAAAATTATATATATTTGTGGTGTACAATAGATTTCTATATATATATATATATATATATATATATATACATTGTGTATTGGCTAAATTAAACTAATTAACATATGTATTAATCATTTTTTTGTGATAAGAACACTTAAAATCTACCCACGGCAATTTTCAAGCATACAATACATTGCTATTAGTCATAGCTACCTTGATATAAGATAGATCTCTTGAATTTATTCCTCCTGTCTAACTGAAATTTTGTACCTTTTGACCAACATCTGTCTGCCCAATGTTCCCATCCTTCAGCCTCTGGCAATCTCCATCCTACACTGCTATGACTGACAATATTCAGGACAGTTCTACCTACTACTTCTTTCATATTCTGACATTATCGGTTTTCATGCTAAATAAATGTTGCCAAAATTACTGCATTATTGACATCTAATATATTCTTACCTAATACTTTTCTGTTTGTATTCTCTTTATTTTTTAGAATTCTTTGACACTGAAAGTAATGTGGCAATTAGAAAGCATTAAAAACATAATTGATCTTGTATAAAAAGTTTTTTAAATGTATAGCTACTTATAAGTATACTCCTAAAGAAAATAGCCGCTTTACTTAAATTATTAGCAATGGGAAAAAGACTCAATTTTCTCATCTTGTAGCCACCCAATTGGTCTCATATACATTGTATTTCATTAAAACTAAAAAAGTTTTAAAGAAATTTCTAATTAACATACACAGAGGAACAAAAAAGCTGCAGGCTATTGAATTAAACGTCATACAGCATCAGTAAAACTTTTCTGCTAGTGGGTACAGTTTTAACATGCATATAAAATAGTGTGTTCTCCCTAGGAATAAAAGATTATATGCTAGCTAAAGGGTAATACTTTCTTGTATAGGTCTGTTATTCTCAACATCTCTATTTTCCAGTTGCAAATACATCCTGTTAAAATGCATTTTCAATATACCCTACCTTTAAGTGGATAATACTAGGACTTTTCAAAGTATCAATTAGCAATAAGCTTCAATTCATAGAACAAATACATCTGACTCACGTGGGGTTAACATTTCATTTATTTAAATAAATTCAATTTTCTTTCAAACTTGACCATTTTATACTATAATTTAAGACTCTGTTCCAAGAAAGAAAATGAAACTATTTTTATCTTTCAGTATTTGAACACTCAACAACAAATTCAATGTAGTAAAATAGGTTATAGTATTTGAGATGGATAGAACTAGAATAGACACAGAAACTAAAACTTCAGAAGTGGCAGAAAACTGCCTCAATAGTCAAATATTATAGAATGTGGTGCATGCAGTCACTACTCTTCAGACCTTTTTCTTGCCTGCATGGATTTTTGATCACCATCTTTCTCAAGGAGGCATTATATTGGAGAACTCTCTTACAAAACATTCCATGGCATCATGCCCAGAGTTTTTATTCTAGTAGTCTAGGATGATTCCTAGCCATCTGTATTTTAAACTGAACCTACAGAACTCTAACGATCAACTAGGTTTGGCAACCAGTGTTGTAACTAATCATTAGGAGTATTAGAACATGGACAGAGTCCAAATTCTAACTTAATGTGATATAAGGCAATCACTTAATCACCAGAGACTCAATCACTTAATCTTCATGTATAGGTAATTCATGTTTTAGGGAAAAATCCCTTTACTTTCATGGCAATTGAGATGTAAAATAAAATCAAGTGATGACCACCTCAGTACTTGGCACATGCTAGGCATGCATATATAGTGTACTTCGTCTTGCCGGCAACTCTGTAACTTTCTAATATTTTTCATGTGATTTCTGATATACAAATGGACTCCTTTCTGATTGCATATTAATTCATATTTTTTCCTAAAGACTTTTAATGTCAATGCTTGTTCTATTGGTCCCTTATTATTCCTATTGTTGACCTGATAGAATCAAACTCCAGAAAACTGTGTCTCCAGGATTTCTGTTAATGTCTCATCTGATTCTGATACTTGTACTTGCTTGAAGCACCTGACTCTCCTCTACCTCGTGGACTCTTGGAATTACAAAGTATGTTAGACTTTAAATCATATCTTATCTTACAACATGGAAACCAAAGACTAAAGTTTAAGTCTTTGGTTTAAGTGGCTTATCTAAAATTACACAGCTCATCAGAGACTAGAAACCAAATCTCCCTATTCCCAGTATTTTATTCTTAGCTATTTAGGTCAAACAAGTTCCAGAAACCAAAATGGCAAATCAGAATGTAGCTCTAACTGTATTCAACTTGTATACAAATGTTTGGACATTCTACATTTACATCATAGTTAGCAATTTTACCACAAAAAAAGAATATGGTAAATAATTACCCTTGGTGATAAATGTCATTTTTTTTCTACAAATTTTGAGGCTCTCTTAACTATTTACTAGAGATAATAAACCAAGTGGCAGGATGTAGTGACAAACTAGAAATAGATACAGGTATAGACATAGATAGACATATACACATAGGTGTGCACACACATACATATACATATATATACGATAAAACTTTGAAGAGGGATAAATTTTCATTTTTGTTGAAGCACTTACTCTCTTATCAGAGTTCATTTTAATTTTATCTCTCCACATTTATCTCTTTAGATTATCTTCAACCAAGTCTTACTTCCATATTGCTTAGTGTCCAAGACTGTAAACTGCTTTTAATATGTTTGTATAATATATAATTAGGAAATAAATTAGATACTGGTACTAGAAAAAATTATCAATATAAAATTTACAGGTTTAAAACAATTTTATAGGGTCAAATATTTGAGAGTAAAGGGTATCAGTGTTATACTGAATATAAGCTATAGTTTGAGCTCTTAAGAGGCATTTCACATAGTGATGACTCATTAAATACATTTTTAAATGAAAATAATGACTACCTCTAAAGATATTCAGCTTCATTACTTTGTAATACACATAAGATCAGAAAGTAAGCTTTAAAAAATCTTGACAGCAGTCATCTCTGAATTAGCGTAATGACTACACAAGAAATGATCTATTCTCAGCAAGTTGCATGTATGCGTATGCCATACTAAAACACTTAAAAGTAGCTGTCGTAAGATTAAATGTGACCCAGGCAAATGTGCTTGCACCACTGATTTGTAAGTGAGCCAACAAACAAAGGAGCCTGTCTATGAGTCTACTTCATGATTGTCAGATGAATTCGTGACAGCTCTGCCTTGGAAACAAGGAACCAAGTTGTGCTTCCCTGGACCTGAATTGTGTAAAACTTGGCCCAACTCGTTACAGCAACCTGGCTTGCCAGCACCCATTTCTTCCCAGAACATCAGGAGATCACTGAAGAATCAAAGTAACAGGGGCCATTGTTCAACTTCTCTCAGTATTGCCAGAATGTTCTGAATTGAGGGGAACTGTATTAAAAGTTGCTTTCCCTTTCTCCGGTATGCCTTCGTGACCATGGATTTGGGACAATTATAATAAAAACAAATAATTGGGAGTGAATGTAAGTCCCAGATTGATAAAAGGATCAGGAAATAAGCACACCATAAGAATTAGAATAGGTTGAATATATAAACTTTGTGTTAGAAGTAAAATTTCTGCTGGTATAAGGTTATGACTATCTTTTTTTGGGAAGTACTGTGATATGGTTTGAAGGTTTGTCCACTCCAAATCTCATGTTGAAATGTGACCCCTCAATGTTTGAGGTGAGGCCTAGTGGATGGTGTTGAGTCATGGGGGCAGATCCCTCGTGAATAGCTTGGTGCCCTCCCTCCCCATGGTCATGATTTCATTCTTGCTCTGTTAGTTCATCTGAGAGCTGGTTGTTTAAAGAGGCTGGCACCACCTCCCCTCTCTTGCTCTCTCTCTCTCACCATGTGATACATTGGCTCCCCCTTTGCTGTCAGCCATGATTATAAGCCTCCTGAGGCCACACCAGAAGCAGATGCTGGCACTACACTTCTTATAGTCTGCAGAGCTGTGAAGCAAATAAACCTTTTTTCTTTATAAATCACCCTGTCTCAGATATTCCCTTGTAACAACACAAAACAAACAGATACAGACTGTCCTTTAACTCGAAGTTATTTTATTCTACTTTATAGTGCAATATACACATACACACATACATATACACACATATATACATATATGTGTATATATGCACATGTATATACATATATGTGTATATACACACATGTATATATACATATGTGTGTATATATACATATATACATATATACACATATACACATATATACATATATACACACATGTATATACATATATACACATATACGTATGTGTATATACACATGTATATGTGTGTATATATACATATATATATATATTTGAGACAGAGTCTTGCTCTGTCATGTAGGCTGGAGTGAAGGGGCACCATCTTGGCTCACTGCAATTTCCACCTCCTGGGCTCAAGTGATTCTCCTGCCTCAGCCTCCTGAGTAGCTAGGACTACAGGTGTGTGCCACCACACCCAGCTACTTTTTTGTATTTTTAGTGGAGATGGGGTTTCACCATGTTGGCCAGGCTGGTCTTGAACTCCTGACCTCCTCACAATATATATTTTTACACATAAAATTTTCATAATTGTTACTGTGCTTGTCAGTTTGAGGCATCCTTACTTGGCAAGACAAAAAGTTTAAAATAGGATGAAAACAAAAAGTATGCAGTACATTCTCTGTTAATGACCAGATCTTTTCCTCCTTCCCATTTCTCAGCAAGTGGACAAAACAGAAAAGATTCTAAAAAATCATTTTTCCTCTATCTGAAACATTTCAAGAAATTAGCAAAGAGTTAAAATCAAGAATGTTTATCTCCAAGTACAGGAGAAAGGCATTACTTATACTTGCATACAAATTATTAATTAAAAGTTTATATTGACTCTGGAGGTAAAATAAACTCTGACGTACTATACAAGGAGGACCATAAATGTTGTATAAAATATTTATCTGTGAGGAGTGCAAAGACCAGAAGCATTAAAAATAAAGCCAAATACAACAAGAATTTTTGAATACTGCATACAGACTGAACTATCAGACAAGGGAGATACAGCAGAAATCAATCAGGAAAACAAAAAACTACTGAGGCAAGCTATGATTTTTAATAGATTATTGACTTTATGCATAAAAGAAACTAATTAAAGAGTTATGTACTTTTCTAATTAAGACAATTTGACTAACAAACTTGACTTTCCCAAAATTCTGAGTCCCAAGTTTATAAAGTGTATGCATCCCATCAATGGGCCAATCAAACTACATCTAAATTAGAAGCAAAACAATTACAAAATTTTGGTTGATGAGTTTGGAAATCACTGATGGCTCTAATTTTTAAAACATAGCACAGAGAAAAATCATACATTACAGGAACTTTAAACACTTGGATTCTGAGATTCAAATTCAAGCTCTAACATTTACTGACTAAAGGAATTTGGGTAATTGCTCGAAAGCATATATTCTCAAATATCTAGTGGAAAATATAGCAAGATCCTTGTAAGATAGGTAAGTGGATTAAATAACATAATTATAGGCACCCATTAAAAAGCTATAATTTTAAATATTTTCTAAGTATAATACAGGTTGAGTATCCCTAACCAAAATCCTTTGGAACACAAGAGCTTTGGGAATTTGAACTTTTTTTTCAGATATACCAGTTGAGCGTCTCAAATCCAAAACTTCAAAACCCAAAATATGCCAAGGAACATTTCCTTTGAATGTCATGTTAGTGCTCAAAAAGTTTCAGATTTAGGAGAATTTTGGATTTTGGATTTTTGGATCTGGGATGTTCAACCTGTTGTGATGCTCACTGTGGAAAATGCATGTCTGAAAATTTGTAAATGCATAATCTCAATAAGAAAAAAACATTAACTTTCTGATGTCTATTTGTCGGGATGGACATAGACACAAAATTTTGAAAGTTCGTTTATGGTGATTTTTATAGTTCAATAGATTTTCAACATATGTAGCTTAATATATGAGTATATCTTTTATGCATTTTCTGTTTCATCATTTTTTCAGAAGGGACTTAATCACTCTAAAATTACAAACCTTCACTTAAATTGTTATCTTATTCTTTCATTATTATCTTCATCCATTTGTCCTGCTGTAACAAAATACATGAGAATGGGTAATTTATAAAAAACAGAAACTTATTTCTCACATTTCTGAAGGCGGGGAAGTTCAAGATCAAGAAGCCAGCTGGTTCAGTGTCTCCTGAGGACCCATTCCTTATAGAAGGCACTGTCTAGTTGTCCTCACATAGTGCAAGGTAGAAGGAAAATTGGCCTAAGCTAGCTCCCTTTAGCCATTTTACAAGGCACTAATCCATTCATGAAGGGAGAGGTACTCTTGACTTAATCACTTCCCAACAGGCCTCACCTCGTAATACTACCAAAATGAGGATTAAGCTACAATATGAATTTTGGAAAGGTTGCCATCATTCAAATTATAGCAATTATTTTGTTACATTTAAAACTCTACTTCTTCTAGATTGTTGAACATGCACTCTCATTGGGGGTTATACCACCTCCAATGGAGCAAAATTGTTGAGGCTAGGGAGAACAAAAATGTTATATATTAAAATTGTTAATGACACTCCAAAGGGCCGTAGTACAGAAACTGATGTAGAGTATATCTGTATTTTTAAAATTACAGAGAGAGAGGATGAATTAGGAGAAACATATATATTTTATATGACTTGTTGCAGCCAATGACAAAAACAATATTTAGAAACACTGACCTAGAACTTACCTTGGGTATGATATTTTAAAAATCCACTTTTTCATAAATGTTTAGATAGGTGGCCCAATATCATTTACTGAACAAAATATCTTTCCTCACTAATTTCAAGTGACACTTTCATATCCTAAAATTTTATATCTCCTTGGTCTGTTGTTCAATTTCTTTCTATCCTGCCTCAGCTTTCAATTGTACTAATTTTTAATACAGTTTACAGTGTGTATTTTACATGTTATAACACTTCATGGACACATCTTACATTAAAAAAGAGATAACAGCCAGGAGCAGTAGCTCATGCCTCTGATCCCGACACTTTGAGAGGCTGAGGCAGGTGGATCACCTGAAGTCAAGAGTTCAAGACCAGCCTGGCCAGCATGGTAAAACCCTGTTTCTACTACAAATACAAAAAAATTAGTTGGGTGTGATGGCAGACACCTGTAATCCCAGCTACTTAGGAGGCTGAGGTAGAAGAATTGTTACAACCCTGGGGGCGGAGGTTGCGGTGAGCTCAGATTGCACCACTGCACTCCAGCGACAGAGAGAGACTCCTTCTGGAAAAAAAAAAAAAAAAAAAGAAAGAAAAAGAAATAACATATGGTACATGATTTGCTATGGAAAGCCTATTTTAAGATAAGTACTGGTGGCCTTCCAATCTATATTGATCATTAACAAACCTAGACAATTTTAAAGACAAAATATTTGAAAAATTCTAAGGACCCGTCTTCATACAAGAAAAAAACACTAAACTTTCATGCATTTTTTTTTCAATAAAAGCTCTACTTTTTCCCTAGCAATGTGATGTACAACTCAGGAATTTGTAGATATAAATCTTCCTACAGACCCAGCTGCACACTAAGGATCATATCCTAGAAACCCTTATAAAGATTGTCTCCTATATTAAAAGCAACTGCTGATCTACTGAAGCATTTTATAAGTTTGTTCAGTTCTCAAACTTTAATGAGCCTAGGAATACCTTAGGGAAGTTAGCTAAAATATAGATTCTGATTCAGTAGTTCTGGATGAGGGCAAAGATTCTGCATTTCTAATAAATTCCCATGTCATGACAATGCTGCCAGTCATAGATCACACTTTGAGAAGCAAGGCATTAATATGCATCTGCATTAGTCCATTCTCACACTGCTATAAACATACTATCTGAGACTGGGTAATTTATAAACAAAGGAGGTTTATAAAGTAAACTACTTCCACATGGCTAGTGGGACCTCAGGAAATGTACAATCATGGCAGAAGAGGAAGCAGGCACCTTCTTCACAAGGTGGCAGGAGAGTGTGTTAGCATGTGAAGGAAGAGCTGTCAAACACTTATAAAACCATCAGATCTCGTGAGAACTCACTCACTGTCACAAGAACAGCATGGGAGAAACTGCCCCCATTATCCTATCAGCTCACTCCCTCCACAAGTGGGGATTACAGGTCTGTTCCGCCACATGCGGGGATTACAATTTAAGATGAGATTTGGGTGGGGACACAGAGCCAAATCATATCAGCACCTATAACCGAACAAAAGAAAATTAAGTAACTAAGACTAAGACTTTCTAAAGTGGAGTTGGGAGATTGGGAGAGGACTGCAGTTACCCCTGCTGAAGGTCAAACCACAGAATGTTCCAACAGACTTCGACAAACTAAAGTCTGTATCCTCCAGCCTTCAATATCCCTCAGCTGGCAGTATCCTAATTAACTAACCAATCAGAATGGGTTTGTGATTTCAGATTTCTGCCCAGCCAAATAACTGCTTCTGAAAACAACTTGTGTGGAAATCTCTATTAAAAAACCTCTCCTGAGCTTGGCATACAGAACGCTATTCAGGGCTGCCCTGATTCAGTGTACCTGAGTTGCAATTATTTATTTCCCAGAAATGCTATAACCTTTGACCTCTGTGTTAATCCCCCTTTTTTTAGTTAAAAACACCATTTTCAATTAGCAACATGGAGGACCTAGAAACACACTAAGTGTAGAGAACATCTAAACAAAAGATAAGAATATCTGCTTTTAAAACACATCATACTACACCTGCATACTCATACGCACATGCACACATACACAAATACACATGCAGCTTCCTTCATATATACCATGTTGAACCGCTCCTAAAAATAAAGAAATCTCCAGGTTCCTTTAAATGACTTTAACTCTGATATTTGAACTATTCAGTCTGTAGAGATGGAGTCACATGCTTATGGGACAAGGCTGGCCCTGAGAAAGATCCAAATACAGGACAAGATCTGAAATAAAAGCATGATGATGGGAGCCAATGGAAACAGGCAAAATAGAGACAGTCCCAAATTCTGTACTCTAATGCATTTGCCTCTTCTTTCCCAGTCACTGCTAAATGCTTTCAAGTTTTATTTTGCTTTCTCAAAAAAAAAAAAAGAATTGGAAGAAAAATAATTAATTTTGTAATATAATCTTTCAAATGGTTTATTTTGATGAATATTTACTCAACATTTTGGTTGACTAATCAATTTTCAAAATTAAAAACCTCTTAAATCCCTTTTGAAAAATATTAAAATATAATTTCATATAGATATGATGTGCTTTTCCTTTTACTAAAGTGAAGTTTGAGATAAATATTTTATTCAGCCACCTCAAATATTAGTCTGCTATGTTTCTCAAAAATTTATGTAAGGATTACCTATATCAGAAATACCTGTGGTGCTTGCTGAATACTCACATACTAGCCATTCAACTACTCAATCAGATATCTGGGAAATAGTTCAGAAATTTTTTTGTTTTTGTTTTTGAGACAGAGTCTTGCTCTGTTGCCAGGCTGGAGTGCAGTGTCGTGATTTCAGCTCACTGCAACCTCTGCCTCCTGGGTTCAAGTGATTCCCCTGCTCAGCCTCTTAAGTAGCTGGTACTACTGGCGTGCACCACCATGCCCGGCTAATTTTTTGTATTTTAGTAGAGACAGGGTTTCACCATCTTGGCCAGAATGGTCTCGATCTCTTGACCTCGTGATCTGCCCACTTCAGCCTCCCAAAGTGCTGGGATTACAGACATAAGCCACCGCGCCCGGCCAGAAATTTGCATTTTTGATAAATGATTCAACTCATTCTCATTTAAGTAAATATTTTAGACATAGTTTCCTAAGAAATTCAGAACTGACTTTAATACATTTTGAGGCTGTAGTAGATTGGTGACCCCCACGCACAAAGATATGTCCACTTGGAGCCTACACATGTGACCGTGTGTGGGAAAAAGGTCTTTGCACATGTAATTACATTAAAGATCTTGAGACGAGATGATGCTGAATTACTGTGTGGGCCCTAAATCCAGTAACAAGTGTCCTCATAATTAAAAGAAAAGACAAACACAAAGGAAACGGCAATTTGAAGACAGCAGCACAAATTGAAATCATGGGTCTACAAGATAAGGAACACCAAAAAGTGCCACCAGCCACGAAGATCTTGAAGAGAAACATGGAATAGAGTCATCCTCAGAGCCTCCAGAAGTAACCAACCCCACAGACACCTGGATTTCAGACTTCTGCCTCCAGAATCATGAAAGAATAAATTTCTGTTGTTTTAAGCCAATTTATTTGTGTATATTTGTTATGGCAGTTCTAGGAAATGAATAAAGTCTTTCAAAATATATAGATAATGCTCATTAATAATATAACTAATAGTCGGTAACATTTGTTCAGCATTAGTGTGCCAGGCGCAATGCCTAGGACAAACAACCACGGCTGTAAGTATATGTCTGGTTAATTTTAACATGAATAGTCTCTTCCACTTCAATATTTCCTGGATCTTGCCTAGGATTCCCTGCCAATAACAGCCTCTTCCCCAAACTGCTCCCTTACTTATTTACTGCCTTTTGTTCTGGGCCAATAAGTTGAGCAAATATTATCTGATGTCTGCCTAACAACTGTACATTGCTTAAGCAGTATAAATTCCAAACTTTCTCTAACAACTGTGCATTGCTTAAGCAGTATAAACTCCGAATTTTTTCTAACAACTGTACATTGTTGAAGCAGTATAAACTCTAATTTTTCACTGAAATGTAAATATTTAGCCAGGCACGGTGGCTCATGTCTGTAATCCCAACACTTTGGGAGGCAGAGGTGGGCAGATAACCTGAGATCAGGAGTTCAAGACCAGCCTGGCCAACATGGTGAAATCCCATCTCTACTAAAAATACAAAACTTAGCCAGGCGTGGTGGTGCATGCCTATAATCCCAGCTACTTGGGAGGCTGAGGCAGGAGAATTGCTTGAACCCAGGAGGTAGAGGTTGCAATGAGCCAAGATCACGCCACTACACTCCAGCCTGGGTGACAGAGCGAGACTCTGTCCCACCGACCCCCCCCAAAAAAAAAGCCACAGAAATATAAATATTTAAAAATCATATAACTAACCATGACCTAGAAAAAAGTCAGCCATTAGTTTATGACCTTGAATTATTTTATTTAATTTATAAAATATGAATATTTGAATTTTGCTTGTGTTACTATACAGTATAATTTGAAGGTGACATATTGAAAAGACTTGTAAATCACTTAAAAGACTAAACAAAAATCGATAATATGCCTGATAAATTTTAGACTGCAAAAGCCCATATTTGATACCTGGAAAAAAATTCAAATATATCATTTATCTCCATTTACACCCATATCTCAGGGATACCTATAAGCAAATTTGCTATTCCATTAAGATGGCAGAGATTAGAAAACAGTCTGCAGGCGATTTATTCTGCCACATGCTGTTCTGAGTTACATGCTCATGAGATTGCTTTGCAAATACATTAAAATTCACTCATGTCTGCCAATTATTTTCTTGGATTGCTAAATCTTTATCTACATTATTCATATCTGTCTGTATCCCAAGGATGCTACTTGAAATGGCAGAAAGTATAAAGCCCCAAAACAATACAGTACCAAACTTTTATACAGAATTAAAGAGACAAGGCTGTTTGTACCCAGATCTTGCCAAGTTGTCCCAAGGGCTGAATTGATTAAGATGGTAGCTGACTTGTTACCTCTTTATGACATACCAGTGGGACATGATCCACAAGTTAAGGAGTTATGGTATAGATCATATTTGGCATTGTATTAATATATTGTCACTTAAAGAGAAAATCTTCTCCTAAAAGAAGAAATCACCACGAAGATGATGGTAAGGGGGCAGGTGGCCAAATTCATTCAAAGATAAAAAGCACCAAAAGGACACATGTTTCGTGTTAGCAAGGCAATGGGTGCTGTCACTGAAATGCTTTTTGAATCCAACATGTGGAACTTTGTCCAGATTCCTAGATAGGGTGCCAAGAATAAGACAGCTTTGTTGAAGCCCAAAAGAGGAGTTGGTTGGGTCAAGAGTGGGACACCAAGGCGAAACACTCACTTCCAACTCTAGTTACAGAGGCACTAGGCAGGAGTCATGATGAGAGAATCCAGCTGGAACACTAGTAAGACCCTCCTCCCCGGTCCTCCGGGAGGAGGCTGGCAGCAACATTGAGGAAGGAATTGGTCAGAGTGAAGAGAAAAGCCTGAGGAGGGAAGGGAGGCAAAGAACTTCGCTGGTATTATCAACAGAAATAACGATTACACAGCTTAGTCCCACCCTGATTTCACATGTAGATATCAAAGAGCATGTGTATGTACATTCTTCATTATGGCAATTTCCCATAATTATTTGTGTCATGACTAAAGAAATGAATAGCAATTAAGTCATTCTATTTATAACATAGTATACTGCTTAAACTTCTGTGAAGTTGCTAATAGTTTCATTTAATTAAATATGCAATGTTGATTACAACTATCAACACTGAAAGATGTCTAAGATATGAAATGTATGTCAGCATCAAAAATGTTTATGGAAATCTAAAACCATTTTCATTTTCTGGCTTGTGCGAGTGTCTGATTCAGAATTTTTTTTTTAATTGCTACTATACGGAACAGCAAATCATAATTCCTGATATTATTTTTTCTTATATGTTTGAACATTAATTGGCAGGCGGTCCATATCTGTGCAGGTGCATATGTTTGTGTATGTGAATCTGTATAACCAGGGCCTAATAGGCTGATTTAGAATTTTCTAAATATAGTCTCCATGAATAAATTATATATAATAATGTGCCAATTTTTGTAATTTTAAACTTGTTACTTGCGATTTTTAGCACAGAGTAAAATTTAAAACAAGAGATTTAACAGACCTTGACAATAGAATTTATTGTTAGCTATTATTGTTTTGTGCCAATAGTAATAAACCTAAGCATAATTCAGGATAGTAAATGATAGTTTAAAAATAAAAAAGATAATACGTAAAATTACTTTAAATGGCAAAACTCATTTTTTCTCTACGATGCACAATTATACATATTTCTAACAAAAATTTTTAATATGGATCCTTCATTTTAAAATTAAAGATGGTTTAGAGACAAGTTTGTTTCCAGAACAGAGCTCTCACATACTTGGTCCTATTCACAGAAGTCTTGTAAGTAAGTTTCTGCGTTATTTTTAAGAACAAACTGCTCACTTTTTCAGTAATCTTATTTCCTTAAGAACTAGCAAGATACATAAGAAATAATGGTCCTTGGCCAGGCGTGGTGGCTCATACCTGTAATCCCAGCACTTTGGAGGCCACAGCAGGTGGATCCATCTCTACTAAAAATACCAAAAAAAAAAAAAAAAAAAAAATAGCCAGGCATCATGGCACATGCCTGTAATCCCAGCTACTCAGGAGGCTGAGGCAGGAAATCACTTAAACCTGGGACGCAGAGATTGCGGTGAGCCTCACTGCTCTCCAACCTGGGCGACAGAGTGAGACTCTGTCTCAAAAAAAGAAAAAAAAATTAAAAGAAAGAATGGTTCAATCATAGAACATATGCTAGCTAGACAATACATTCAGTGTATGATTTCTTTTCCTAAATATTTGGAGAACTCCCCCATGTACTTATGAAGGTGACTGCACACACATCGTTGAATGAATTTTCATGCTGTACTTATTCTTTTCCACATTTTAGTCATCCATAGATCATCAGATATTTGGGGCTGGCTTTGTTCTCTTTTACCCTTATTACCTGCATTATGAATTCTCTATTTTTTTTTTTTTTTTTTTACTGTTGCTCCTTTTTCTCTTTTGATAACATGTTTGGTTTAAGGGGTGAGGGAATAACTCCCGTTAAACTCAGTGGTGGCCTATGTTAAATGAGTTTGAGATGCCAGAGCTCCCCTGGCATGAACTGGAGGAGGAATAGAGATATTGTTCAGAGATAACTGAGTTCAGTTAACTCAGTAAATATGTATTGAATTATTATGTGCAAGACAATTTTGAAACCTCTGTAATGGTACAAAGTAGATGGCATTCAAGCTGTACACATTTCTAGTGATAACTTGCAAATTGGTCTTGCTAAACAGTAATTAGCCAGGTGTGTAGCTATATGGAAATTACTAGGTACCATGTTGATTTTTCTCAGTAAAAATATTACATCTGGAAAAACTGCCAGCACTAGAGTGACCACATTGCATATTTAATTACAATTTCATCTATTGTAAATTGATGAAATTTACAATAATTCACAGTTACTGACAGTTATTGTAAAAGATCCACCTAACTTCTGCACAGACCAAACAGGTGAATGAAATGAGATGTGATAGAAGTGTAAAGACATTTTCTTGATGCCAGGTGCGTGGCTATATAGAAATTACTAGGTACCATGTTGATTTTTCCCAGTAAAAATAATACATCTGGAAAAACTGCCAGCACTCGAGTGACCACTGATGAAATTTACAATAGTTCACAGTTACTAACAGTTATTGTAAAAGATCCACCTAACTTCTGCACAGACCAAACAGGTTAATTAAATGAGGTGTGATAGAAGTGTAAAGACTTTTTTCAAGTCTTTGATAATGGCATTGACATCTTCAGTTCCCGCAAAGATGCAGTATTGCTTCTGGTTTGCTATTGGGGTAGAGTTAGGTGAAATTCCAGGGGCTTGCATTTGGCCCTTCCTACCATAATGGCCCTCATCCTATGGATTAATGTGCTGGTTTGGTTATTTTACAATTATTGAAATTACACATTCAGCAACTGAAAAAATAATCACAGGCTCGGTCCATGGACCCACTAAGCCCATCCTAAGTAAGAAATGAATTAAGATTCCATCTATCTTCTGGCCACTGTAAACTCCTATTTTAACCGATAGCTCAGAATTTAGAGGGTCTCCAGGAGCCAAAAATTAGTGACAGTTCAAAGACAGTAACCCCAAAAGCACTGGGTATTTCCTATTCCTCAGGGCACAGTCACTCTAGTAAAGTCTAGATGTGCCTTTGGGGAAGGCTTGAAGGAAGAGTTTTGGTATGTGTGGTATAAAACGGTAAGGAGGCACAAGCTAGGCTTCAACCACAGAGTTCTGTGCCGTTGAATTGACTTTGGTCTGGAAATTGGGCAAGAGTCAGAACTCTCCACTGTGGTGACTCAAGCTGTTTTTGGCTACTGGTTCTTGAGATTTTTTTTTTAATTATAACATTAATTTTTTTTCCTAAAAAAAATCACATTAATACACGTGTGATAGGGTTGGCTGCTGGGAGAAAATCTGGCTAGTCTAGGAAAATTCTTTGTGGGAATGCTTACAACGAGGGTACTGCGAGACCTTTGTGTACAAGTAGGTGACCCATCTGGGATCACTGGTTTGACAAATGAAGCTATACTCCAGTGGGCTACCCATCTATTTGTTCTCATGGACACTGTGACCAATTAGCAACTGCCCCAAATCCCTTTAAGCTAAGGCATTGTGATTACTGGCATGTCTCTGCCTACACAGTGAGTCCACTTTGTCTTTGGTGGTTAATAACTGTCACTTGGCTTTGACTACCCTGGAATTTCCATTATCACAGCTGAAATCAGCAAACACATATCAATGGTGATATCCCCTATAGTCTGGAGGACAAAAGGTCTGAGATCCAGACCCATCATTTCAAAGACTAAGGTACTATCCTCACCAATGTATTTCCCAATGCCTTAGTAGAGTATCTTCTAGGTCATCTCACAGAACCTTGTAGGAGATACACATGTAGGTATCACTTGACAAATCCACTCCAATATCTCTATTCCTTCTCCAGTTCATGCCAGGGAAGCTCTGGCATCTCAAACTCATTTAACACAGGCCACCACTGAGTATAAGTTTCAGGAAACCAACCAAGTAAGCTATTGGAGTCAACTCAAGTTGCACAAGATAACATCCTATATCTGGACTCTCTAATAAGTACAGTCGTATCAATGAATTCAGCCTTACTGATTGTTACATTCTGGCCTCTTTAGTCTAGTACCCTTCAGATCTATTCTTACAATGTTCCCCAGATTTCAGAATATATGTAATAGCAAAGTCTTGCACATTATTTTTGTATGTAAACTATCTACCCCTGGGTTATAGTCTGTACCTGTTATCCTGGAGTATGCTGAAACTTCCCCCCTTGCAATGGATCTAGGAACAACCTGAATTGCCTGTGTTAACTCGTGAGAAGAATGAGCATCCATTTTCAAAGCCCCTGCTCCTGGTGAGGTTATCACAAAATTTTCAAGCAAAGATGGGGTAGTCACCTCAGACACAGGAGGAGGCAGTTTTGTTCAAGTGGTAAGGAAGGCTCAGAATGACTTAGGGGTTCAATACAGCCAGTTTCATGTGGGTCCAAGTATATGTACACATTCCAAGTTCATTCAGGATTCTATTCTTTCCCAATTAGTAACCTAACTTTCAAACAAAAATTTGGCAAGAAGTGAATTAATTGGCAATAAAATTCAAAAACCAAAAGCAATTTAATTTTGTTTTTAGTTTTAGCAGTATCAGCCCTCTAGCTAGAGTAACTATTACTTATGGCCATCATAGAAGCTCCCTGGTTCTCAGTCTGTGGCTTTAGCTGAGAGTTCAAGACGCTGAGCTCATTGTTTTCATTCAGTAGGCACTCCAGTGTGCTCTAGGAGAAATTGTTCCAAATCATACATCTTGTAGCCATCATTGCTGCTATAATGTTCAATGCAATGGCACTGTCAGTTTGCTACGCACCTGCTTCAGTTGGCTTTCATCATAGTCAACCATAGGTGTTAGGCTGATTCTGCAAGCAGTAGATTTCTGGCATCCCAGTTTCCATACACAAATAGCTCAACGCTGTGTTCAAATCCTAGAGCATGACCAAACCAATCCCAAATTCCAATTTTTTTAAATATGTCTCCTGAGACCAATCTAGTAGTAATTCTGTATCAGTGAGGATCCAATCAGAAGACAAAAACCCTCATAGTAATTTGGCCAGTAAGTGTTCACCATAAAGAATTATGAACAAGAAATTAACTATTAATATGAAAAGGTAAAAACTAACTCTAAAAATATACCAATAGTGGACACAGGAGGAATATATAGGGCTAAGGCAAAGCACTCAAAAAAGGAACAAACGTGGAAGTCCAACCCCCTCATGACTGAGATCCAGACCTCACCGGAGAGGGCGCAGCCATGACCTTCATGGATGATGAAAAAGTCTAGCACAAGAGAAGAAAACCACCTTTTGGGGGACCAAGCAGAACACACTGAGGACGGCAACAGTCTCAACGTATTTCTAGAAAATTGTCCTCAAGCGTTGCCAAAGAAACTCTTTAGGAAGCCACTTGCAATGGTATTGCCACTCAAACGTGCCAGGGATGAGTGTCACTGGATGTCCCACATGCTAACCAAGTGCTACAGGAGCAAGCACAGAGGATCACACTGGATCCAGAACTAAGTCCCTTCTTCCTGCAATGTCCCTCCAGCACCTTCTACTAACAGTGCTTAGCATCATGCCTGCTGGTAAGTGACAAATATTTACATGGTCCACATCCAATATTATAAGCCACAAAATGATGGGTAGATTGAAACTAAGAGGCAAGAAGTGTAACTAAAACAATATAATTCCCTTTCCCGGTGATAACAGTACTAGGATAAAATGTCACTTCCTATCTTTAAGTTAACTAATACTGAGACCAAGCAAAATAAGCTACTTGTATGTTCCAGGAATTACCTGCTCCCAGATGATAAGACTGTGAGCAAATACACATGGTACTTACCAAGAGTAACAACTTACTCACCAAGACTTGTTTTGACAGCCTCACTTCTCAGCAACAACGAATTCCAAAGTTACAGCTTCAGTAGAAACTGTCAATTCCAATTCCTTTCCTATTCTGTAAGCTCCACCTTAAAACCACCCAGTCCATGGCCTAAAACTTGAAAACTATGCTCCCCCTGACTTTTATCTTTTGAGCTTTTGCTAAGACTCTCTCAAAACAGAGTTTTTCCTTATTGCAATAGGCTTAATAAACTTAGCTTGTCTCAATCCCACGTTTTTCTGGTAGTCCTTGGGGACTTTAAGTCAACAACAGAATTCATAAGCCAATCAGAAGCTGTAGAACCTGTGCTTTAAACGGCTAAAGCTCTGGGACTAATGTAAAAGGTATTTATTTGAAGGCAGAAATGCCTCTTTGCATATTATGTTTGCCATCTGAGAACATCTTTTTCTTGCAATGTATTTATTACTGGGCTGACGACCAATAACCACGTACTTGTTCAAGCAGTTTTGGAGAGAAAATGAGGAATCTGTTTGAATGAAAGGATTCTGTGAGATACTGGGAATGAATAGTGCTTTTTAAAATCTTACATACTGTATTCAGTAGAGAATTGGAGTCAAGGAAATTCTGTATTCTGCCTAGAATCTAACTCTGCTCTGTCACCTGAACAACTGAGACCAACAGAAGACGGAGCCCTGGGGCTGGACATCAGCCCTCTCCGGGTCAGCAACATCTCACCAGACATAACAGCAAGGCCCTTTCATGAAGCTTAGAGGCAGGTACAAAATAGATGGGGGCTGAATAGTAGATCTGCTAATCAAGGTAAACAATGAAAGGGAAAGTAAAGAGAAGAGATAAATTGTTTATACTTAAAAGGCAGGCAAATAAGCACATGAAAAGATGTTCAACCTCATTAGCCATAAGGGAAATGCAATGTAAAGGCACAATGCAATATCAGTAGACAACTATCAGGACAGCCAAAGTGAAAAATTGGAGCAGCAGGAAATGATGGCAAGGATGCAGAGAAACGGAATCACTCATACATAGCTGGCAAGAAGGTAAATGGTGCAGCCACTATGGAAAATAATTTGGTAGTTTCTTTTACAACCAAACACATAATTACCATAAGACCCAGCAACTCTCTCCTCTTGGGTATTTAGCCTAGGTTAATAAAAACTACGTCCACCCAAAAACCTGCAAACAAACGATCATAGCAGCTTTCTTTTTTGTTGTTGTTATTTTTTATTTCCACAGGTTTTGGGGGGAACAGGTGGTGTTTGGTTACATGAGTAAGTTCTTTAGTGGCAATTTGTGAGATTGTGGTGCACCCATCACCCGAGCAGTATACATTGAACCAAATTTTTGGTTTTTTATCTCTCACCCCCCTCACACCCTTTCCCCTGAGTCCCCAAAATCCACTGTATCATTCTTATGTCTTTGCATCCTCATAGCTTAGCTCCCACTTATGAGTGAGAACATACAACGTTTGGTTTTTTACTCCTGAGTTACTTCAGTTAGAATAATGTCTCCAGTTCTATACAGGTTGCTGTGAATGCCATCATTTTGTTCCTTTTTATGGCTGAATAGTATTCCATGGTGTGTATATATGTGTGTGTATATGTGTGTGTGGGTGTCTGTGTGTGTGTATATATATATACACACACACACACACACATTATATATATATATATACACATACTGCAATTTCTTTATCCACTCATTGATTGATGGGCATTTGGGCTGGTTCCATATTTTTGCAATTGCAAACTGTGCTGCTATAAACATGGGTGTGCAAGTATATTTTCATATAATGACTTCTTTTCCTCTGAGTAGATACCCAGTAGTGGGATTGCTGGATCAAATGGTAGTTCCAATACAAAAACTGGAAACAATCCAGATGATCTTTAACCACTGAATGGCACCCAAAAAAACTGTGGTACTCAACAATAGAAATGAATAAACTAAATATATATGATCACTTAGATGAATCTCAAGGGAATTATGCTGAGTTTTTTTTAAAGCCACTCTCAAGTAGTCACTTACTGTATGATTCCATTTATATAGCGTTCTTGAAATGAGAAAATAATTGAAATGGAGAACAAAGTAGTGGTTGCCAGGGGTCAGAAGTGGTGGAAGGGATAGGGGTATGGCTATGAAAGGGCAACACCAGGGATCCTCATGGTGATGGAAACATTCTGCACCTTGGTGTTCCAATGAGCTGGTGATATGGTTTGGCTGTGTCCCCACCCAAATCTCATCTTGAATTGTAGCTCCCATGATTCCCATGTGTTGTGGGAGGGACCTAATGGAAGATAATTGAATCATGGGGGCAGTTTCCCCCATACTGGTCTCATGGTAGTGAATAACTCTCAGGAGATTTGATGGTTTTATAAGGGGAGTCCCCTTTCATTTGGTTCTCATTCTCTTTTGCCTGCTGCAAGGTAAGATGTGACTTTGCTCCTCCTTTGCCTTTTGTCATGATTGTGATGCCTCCCCAGCCACATGGAACTATGAGTCCATTTAACCTCTTTTTCTTTACAAATTACCCAGTCTTGGGTATATCTTTAGCAACATGAGAACAGACTAATACAGCTGGTCTATGCAAACCTACCCACAAAGGCCAAGGGAGCTAAGAGGCCAAAGAAAGAGGCTGACAAATCTAGTTTCTCAGAAATAAACATTTAATAGGAACTTAATAACAGAAGCAATGTCTCTGGTGGCCAAGAAATGGTGGATCTCTGTACTAGCCCCCCAGAAAACATCCTTCTATATAGTGAGCTTTTCTGGTAAAACACGTGCAGTTAGTCATGTACCAGATGCTCTTACAAAATTTGTTACCACTGGGGAAGTTAGATAAGCATCTTTTTGAGGAGTAATTTATACTACAGGCATTGGTTCTTGACTTTGCTGTGATCACCTTGGCATGCAGGAGTCAAACATCGGCTATCATGTTTTTGCATACGTATAGTGTCCCTCTTTCCATGGGCCAGGCCGTTTTCCTATACTTGGCTGTATCAATCAATATCCTGGTCATGATACTGTATTCTAGTTGGTAAAATGTTACCACTGGGGGGAACTGGGTGAAGGGCATATGGAATCTGTATTATTTCTTATAACTACATGTGAATCTATAATTATCTCAAAATTAAAAGTTTGATTAGAAAAAAATTAAAAGGCAAGAAGCCACTAAGAGAAAGGAAGATACTGTTCTTCAGTCATTTTTCCCTCAATGTAAGGGAAGCCCGTGTGGGCTAAGGCTTTGTTGCTTCTTTATTCTTTTCTTGTTTGAAGACATAAAAGTGGGAGATGGGCTAAGAGAGAAGATAAGTGAAGATGATTGTTAGGGCTTCCGCCTGTGTGCTATGTCTCTCTCTGCCACCTCAGAGATTTCTGTAATAACTTACTTTTCAAGGCCTTTTAAAATTAGATGTGGGTTTGTTTGAAATTCAACACCACAGAGAGGTTACATGAAAACGGAGTACTATGCTTCACCACGACAGAGTCTAACAAGCTGAAGTTACAGAAGGACCCAGCACTTGCACTGACTCTAATATACCAGACTCTCATTGGACCTAAGAAGACTCTTTCTTGATGAAAGAACAATAGCTTTTGTTTTGAAAAGGATTTATTTTAACCAATTATGTACAGATCTGTGGATTCGTTTGTCCTACCTTAGGGAGTAAACTTGCAATCTTTAATTAGCAGATCCATCACAAACTCTGCTTTTTTACCACTTAAAACTGAAACTTTGCCGCTTCAGCAAATTATTTAGTGAATTTCTCCACTGGTGTGTGTGTCTGTGGTGCTGTGTCTGTGTCTCTGTATGTTTGTGTCTGTGAGTCTGTGTCTGTGTACATATATGTGCCTGTGTGTATACATGTATGTGTCCACATGCGTGTGTTGAGTCTGTGTGTCTGTGAGTCTGTGTATGTGTCTCTGTTGTATCTCTGTGTGGGGGTGTGTGTGTGTCTATGTGTATATTCACCTTTATGTGCATGTTTCCTAGCCTGACAGGTAAACAAACTTGGTGTAGAAAAAGTTTAAATGCTTTTGTCTTTTTAAAATCGTTGTCAAGCTTTAGAATGCAAACAAGAAGGTCCAGTTTTATTTTGGTTAGATATTTAGTTACTAGACAAAAAGTGGTGGTAAAAGGGAATGATAGGACAAAAAGAAATGGATTGTATTAAATTTGAATGTAGAGGGAAATTTAATAAATATTTAAGATATCCAATGTTCCAAACTTCATTTAAATAAAGTTTCAAAACAAAAACTCCTATAACAATAAATAACATCACTGGTCTTGATTATTGCATCTTTCATTCATTGCTAATCTTTTGGGCTATATTAAATAAATACTCCTTAATTTCACTCTTCTTAAAAATCAAACTGATCCCAGCTGCACATTATTAAGAGAGCTTTTTATTCCTTTTGCAGTTTCCAGAGAATTGTTTTTCTTTTAATGAGAGTAAGTAATTATTGCTAAACAGTGTCATTAGAAATACATAACTTTGCTTAATGAAAGAATATGTAAAAATATTTATTTCACTTTGGAACTTGTAAAGTGATTTGCAAGTCTCATATAAAACGATGCCTTACAAATACAGAATGCAAAAATTAATCCATCAGTTTCATAGACAAACTAATGCCATAGCAGAAAACTTCCAGAAATTCTGGGAACATTTTACCTCATATACAGATTGAACTGGGTGACAGAAAACTCATTTAGAAAACTCATTTTTATTCCTAAATGCACACTGCACTAGGTTCATTTCTACAGGCATTTATTGAGCTCTAACTGTGTTTTAAAAAAATAAAGGCGAAGGAGTATAAATTTAATATATTCTTCCTGCCTGCAAGGAGTTTACATGTTAGTTATGCTATTTCTGCCTTCCAAAAAATCCAAGCATAAACCAGTCTCCATTCTCTTCTGAGAAATGAGAAAGACAGGTAATGGTGACTGAATTAAACTAGATGAGAAAGACAGGTAATGGTGGCTGAATTAAACTAGAGTTTCAATTTGCATCACAACCTTGTGAGAGTGAAAGAAAATATTTCAGGAAAAATATTGTCTACTTCAAACTCATTTACCCAGCCTGACCCTGATTACCACATACCCCTCATACATTTTGTCCAAATCATTTATATTTACTCTTCAAGACACACACAGCAGGTACCATATGTCGTCAAATCAAAGACACAATTAACTGTAATATTCACTATTATTTTATGTTATATTTAAAAACAAAAATACTGCCAATTGAACCATGATGCACCATTAAATTTAATACCATGCCTCAACTTTAAGATGTATTCTGGTTTTGGAGATGGTAAAATATTTTCCAGAAAATGTGTGTATTAGAATCCATAAAATACAACATTCCTGTTGGGAGCAGGCCCCCCAAAATCTGGCCATAAACTGGCCCCAAAACTGGCCATAAATAAAATCTCTGCAGCACTGTAACATGTTCATAATGGCCCTAACGCCCAAGCTGGAAGCTTGTGGGTTTAAGGGAATGAGGGCAAGGAACACCTGGTCTGCCCAGGGTGGAAAACCCCTTAAAGGCATTCTTAAGCCACAAACAATAGCATGAGCGATCTGTGCCTTAAGGACATGCTCCTGCTGCAGTTAACCAGCCCAACCTATTCCTTTAATTCGGCCCATCCCTTCATTTCCCATAAGGGATACTTTTAATTAATTTAATATCTATAGAAACAATGCTAATGACTGGTTTGCTGTTAATAAATATGTGGATAAATCTCTGTTCAGGGTTCTCAGCTCTGAAGGCTGTGAGACCCCTGATTTCCCACTTCACACCTCTACATTTCTGTGTGTGTGTGTCTTTAATTCCTCTAGCGCCACTGGGTTAGAGTCTCCCAGATTGAGCTGGTCTCGGCAATTCCTTACACGTTAGATATAACAATAAAATACTGCTTATTCACAGAGCTGTGTCCACCTTCTGCACAACTATGCCATAAACTCCTAAGCTTTTCAAATAAGATAATTTAGGTGGAAAAAAACAACAAGGAATCAAGAGCATAGAATAAGACCTCAGCCATACCACTGGGGCAATTAACAACCTTCTTCAGACTCATTTCATCTCTAATATGAGAATATTGATCATTAAAAGTAATAGCAAGGAAATGCAGTACGTAATGTTCACAATGATTATAATAGAATAAAAATCCAGTATACTTTTTTAGTAAAATAAAATGAGATTCTGAAATTCACTTCACATCCAATATTACTTTCTGTTAATATTTGTCTTGATCCTTTAGGCTTCATGTATTAGTCTAAATCACTTACCAGTATGTAAAATATGTACTTACTATATATTAACCAGTATTAAAATTTAAACTACTTCAATAGCCTGCCTCAATATAAACAGCTTTGCTACCAAAAATCTATATGTTACCCCAAAGAAACACCACATCCTGACCATAATTTTTCATGAATAATGTTGCTCTTTCTCTCCTAGTGTTAAGAACCAAACACATTCTCATTAAATCAATTCATTCAAATTCAAAAGTTCTACTTTTTCGATGTCTCTGTAGAACAAACAGAAAAGAAACAAAGGTCATCTCTGACTCTGCAGTATATAAATCTAGAATTCTCAGGGCTATTATTTGCTATCCCCATTGTACAATACATTTTTCTTTAATCTCTATTCCCAAAATTAACATATTTTTGACTCAATTATCACATCAATCCCTGACATACCATGGAATTTGCTATTCCAAGTATTTGCACATATATTGTCACTTTGATGACATATGCTGTTTAACTCTTGTCAATTCTATTTTATGGAAGCTCCATGAAACTTTGCCCTGTCTTTACCTTACTCGGGAAAATAGTAAACAGAGATTGGCACATTGCCTACCTTATTCTTTTATAGTTCAGATAAAATAAAATGGATGACTGAGCAATAAATATAATGACAATAATTTTCATCTCTGAGCAATTTTCCATTTCACTCTGATTTTTTAAAGATTTACTCTTTATTCACTGAGCCATAGCCAAAGGCACTTGAATATTAACCTACTTATTTTATAGCTGATTCTCACCCACCAAGAATCACTGTTTTCTGATGACATATCATGTACCAAGCATCACATGAAATGCTCTGGTTCAGTTACCTCATTCAGTCCTCACAATAACCCAGGATGTAGTTACTATAAACTCCATTTTGTGAATGAGAAAACTAGATGTATTAGTCAGTTCTCACACTGCTAATAAAGACACACTCAAGAATGGGTAATTTATAAAGAGGTTTAGTTGACTCACAATTCCACATGGCTGGGAAGGCCTCACAATTATGGCTGAAGATGAATGCAGAGCAAAGTCACATCTTACATGGTGGAAGGTAAGAGTGCTTGTGCAGGGGAACTCCCATTTATAAAACTATAAGATCTTCTGAGACTTATTCACCACAAGAACAGTATGGGGGAAATTGCCCCCATGAGTGAATTATCTCCACCTGGTCCCACCCTTAACATGTGGGATTATTACAATTCAAGGTGAGATTTGGGTGAAGACATAGCCAAACCTTATCACTAGATCTCAGAAAAATTAAAAAATTTTATTCAAGGCCACGCTACTTCTTAATGAACTACAATTCTGATGTGCCCATTCACACTATATCATTTTCACTCTACTTCCTATCCACAAGAACATCAACAATTAATGAGTAAATGTATCCTTAACTCTTGTACCAATATATTCAGAGAAGTTTTAGGTTCACAGCAAAATTTAGCAAAAATTACAAATTCTCATATGTACTCCCTGCCCCCACACATATATTTCCTGTACATTATCAATAGCTCCCATGAGAATGATACATTTGTTACAACTGGTGAACCTATACTGACACATCATAATTACCCAAAGTACATAGGTTACATTGGGGTTCACTCTTAGTGACATGTATTCATCATTATAGTATCATACAGAGTTTTCCAGTGCCCTAAAATTGCTCCATGGTCTACCTATTAATCCTTCACCCCACTCCACCAAAATCCCTGCAACCCCTCATCTTTTTGCTGTCTATACACTTTGGCCCTTTCCAGAATGTCATACAGTTGGAATTGGGCTGTATGTAGCCATTTTCAGATTGGCTTTTTTCATGTAGTAAAACACATTGAAGTTTCCTCCATGTCTTTTCACCATTTGATAGTTTATTTTTAGCACTGAATAATATTCCATTATCTACATGTATCACATTTCACCCACTGAGGAACGCCTTGGTTGCTCTGGAGTTTTGGCAATTGTAAATAAAGCTGCTATAAACATCCATGTGCAGGTTTTTGTACATACATAAGTTTTCAACTAAATTGGGTAAAAGCAGGGAGTATGACTGCTGGATAGTGTAAGAGTATGCTTAGTTTTGTAAGAAATTGACAAACTGTCTTCCAGAGTAGCTGCACTATTTTGCATTCCCACCAGCAATTAATGAGAGCTGTTGGTCCACACCCTCACCAGCATTTAGTGTGGGTCAGTGTTCTGGATTCTGTTTATTCTAATATGTCTGTAGTAGTATCTCACTTCTGTTTTAATTTTCATTTCCCTGATGACATATGATGTTGAGCAACTTTTCACATGTTTATTTGTCATCTGTATGCCTTCTTTGTTGAAGTATCTGGTAAGGTCTTTGGCCCACTTTTAATCAGGTTTGTTGTATTCTTATTGTAGATTCTCAAGAGTTCTTTGTATATTTTGGATAACAGTCCTTTATCAGATGTGTCTTTTGCAAATATTCAAATATTTTCTCCCAGTCTGAGGCTTGTTTTCTCATTCTCTTGACATCATCTTTTTCAGAGAAGGGCTTTTAAATCATAGTGAACTCTAGGTTATCAGTTATGTTTTTCATATATTGTGCCTTTGGTGTATCATCTAAAAAGTCATAACCACACCCATAGTTATCTAGATCTTCTCCTGTATTATGTACTATGAGTTTCATAGTTTTTGCCTTTTTTTTTTAATGGAATCTTGCTCTTGCTGCCCAGGCTGGAATACAATGGCATGATTTTGGCTCACTGCAATCTCCACCTCCTGGGTTCAAGAGATTCTCCTGCCTCAGCCTCACGAGTAGTTGGGATTACAGGAGCCCGCCACCATACCCAGCCAATTTTTCTATTTTTAGTAGAGACAGCATTTCGCCATATTGGCCAGGCTGGTCTCGAACTCTTGACCTAGTGATCCGCCCACCTTGGCCTCCCAAAGTGCTGGGATTATAGGCATGAGTCACTGCACCCAGCCAGTTTTTGCATTTTGCACTTATGTCTATGATCCACTTTGAGTTGATTTTTGTGAAGGAAGTAAGATCTGTTTCTAGACTCATTTTTTCACATGTGGATGTCCAGTTGTTCTAGTACCATTTGTTGAAAAGACTATCTTTGCTCCTTTGTATTGTCTTTGCTCATTCACCAAAGATCAGTTGACCATGTTTATGTGGGTCTATTTCTGGGGTCCCCATTCTATTCCATTGATCCATTTGTCTGTTCTTTTGCAACATCACATTGCCTTATTGTGGCTTTATAGAAAGTCTTGAGGTCAGGTAGTGTCAGTCCTCCAACTTCGTTCTTCTCCTTCAATATTGTGTTGACTATTCTGGATCTTCTGCCTCTCCATGTAAACTTTAGAATTGGTTGATGTTTACAAAATAACTTCATAAGATTTTTACTGAGATTGCATTGAATCTACAGGCTGAATTAGAAGGACTGACATTTTGACAATATTGAGTATTCCTATCCATGAACATGGAGTATCTCTCCATTAATTTAGTTCTTTGATTTATTTCATCAGAGTTTTATAGTTTTTCTTATATAGAGCTGTACATATTTTGTTAGATTTTTATCTAAGTATTTCACTTTTGGTGCTGATTTAAATGGTATTGTGCTTTTCATTTTAAATCCCATTTGTTCATGGCTGACATATATGAAAGCAATTAAGTTTTGTATGTTAACCTTGCATCCTACATCCTTGCCATAATTGATTATTAGTTCCAGGTGTTTTGTGTTTGTTGATTCTTTTGGATTTCCTACATAGATGATCATATCACTTGCAAACAAAAACAATGGTATTTCTTCCCAAGCTATATGTCTTTTGTTTCCTTTTATTGTATTATTGCCTTAGCTACGACTCCCAGGACAATGTTGAAAAGGAGAGGTGAGAGAGAAAATAATTGCTTTGCTCCTGATCTTGCTAGGAAAGCTTCTAGTTTCTCTTCATTAAGCATGATGTTAGCTGTAGGTTTTTTAGAGATATTCTTTATCAAGTTGAGGAAATTCCTCTCTATTCCTAATTTATTTCGAGTTTTAATCATGAATTGATGTTGGATTTTGTCAGATGCATTTTCTGCACCTATTGAGATGACAATATGATTTTTGTTTTTTAGCATATTGAAATCATTAATTTATTTTCAAATGTTCAACCAACGGTGCATACCTGAGATAAATCCCACTTGGTTAGAGTGTATATCTTTTTATATATTGTTGGATTCAATTTGATATTTTGTTGAGGATTTGCAACTATGTTCACAATAAATATTGGTCTGTAGTTTTCTTGTAATTTGTGTTTTTGGTATTAGAGTGATGCTAGCTAGCCTCATAGAATAAAGAAGTATTTCCTCTTGTTCTATCCTCTGAAAGATGTTGTAGAGAATTAGTATATTTTCCTCAAATATTTGGTAAAATTCACTAGTGTACTTATCTGGGCCTGGTGCTTTCTGTTTTGGAAGACTATTAATTGATTCAATTTTTTAAACAGATATAGGCATATTCAGGTTGTCTACTTCTTTTCATATAAATTTCATGTGTCTTTCAAGGAATTGGTCCATTTCATCTAGGCTATTAAATTTATGGGCATAGAATTGCTCGTAGTATTCCTTTATTATCCTTTAAATGTCCATGGAATCTGCAATTATGTCCCCTTTTTGTTTCTGATATTAGCAATTTGTGTCTCGTTTTCTCTTAGACAATAATACACTGTCTCCATTTAGGCCAGCAGCCTGAGTTCCAGACCAATATTGCTAAATATCTTCTGAACATCTCTAGTTGGATATGTCACAAGATGTATCTAATTTTTTCCAGTACTCAATTCAGCATCTCTACTTCTCTTCCAAATGTAATTACTCCTCCTCCAGTGTTTACTTTCTAAGAAGAAGAAACCAGTGTTCACCCAGTTGCTCAATGTAGAACCTATGATTCATTCTTTCACTTCCTTTTTTGTCACTCCACACATCCAGAACTTATCCATCTACCTTCTCATTGCTAAAATTTTTCTTCTTCTTTCCCTTCTCACCATTCTTACCTTATTCCAAGGAAGATTACTGCTGCTACGACTAGAAAAACAGTCTGAAAATTGGTCTACCTAACCACCGTATCCACTTCAATTCATTCTTAATTCTAAGCAAGGTGATCTTTTTTAAAGGCAAAGTGATCACTTAATAAACATCTTTCAATGATTTTCAACTACATTTATGTCAAAGTTTAAAATCCTCGATGTGGCTTATAAGAATCCTTCTTGATCTTCTTGCTTCAAGAAGTTCAAGCTTCATTTTGCTGGTCATTTTTCCAATTGCTCCAGAGAAACTGACTTTTTTTAATTGAAGGGAAACAAAAATATTTCTAAAACACAAACATCATGACATACATATCAAAGAACTTTATCTTTAAATGTCACTGACCTATTCATGAAAAAGATACTGACATTGAGAAGAAAAATTTTAAAAAATTGATTAAAAGTCACATGGCTAAAGGCAGCATAATTGTTTGGAATTGTTTGGCTTATCAAAATTCCTGAAGGCAAAATCACTATATTTCTGAAGAGAAATCGATTTAAGGTCTGCCTTATAATTTGCAATGGCCTTTTTTGCATATCTAATGTTAATTTTAATCCAGTTTTGTTTACTCACCTAGACATAAACATGACTTAAGAGTCACTTGAGGACATTGAAATTTCTGTGTTTATTTCACTTTACCTGATATTTATGTTGTAATGTTAATTTACAGTTTTCAAAAGTAAATATGCAGCAGCTGTTTTCCTATTTTCTTCTACTATAGATAGGTAGCCAGAAAGGCGAATAGAATATATTAATTTTCACTTTACAGAGATCATGATATTATCCTAAATGATGTACAAGAACAATGCTTACATTGGTCATTGAAAACTTATTATTTCATTGTCATAGACATTTTAACATGACCTCTTACATTATATAAATCTGTGCTATGTGTAAGGGTTTCAGGAGATGATAATCCACAGTGATATTATCCAAAAACAAGCCACCAAGTTAATATTAAATTATTCTAAATACAAGGACATTGAAATATACTAACCAAGTATATTGTCTAAATAATAGTCATTAAACATATAGGAAAAATATATCTGAAAACATGATAGCATATTATTTTACAGCACTCTTACACACATTATAGCAATAACAGCAAGACAAATATCATACAATTCTACTTATATGAAGTATCTAAAATAATAAAATTTATGGGATTACAGTGGAATGGTGGCTGCAAGGGGCTAGGTGGAGGAGGAAATGGGAAGTTACTATTCAAGAGGCATAAAAATTTTAGTCAAGCAAAATTAAGAAGCTTGAGAGATCTACTGTACATCACTGTACCTACAGTCAGTAACAATGTACTGTGCACCTTAAAATATGATAAAAGGGTAGATACAGTATTAAGTGCTCTCACCACAATAATTTTTTATAATCGTAATGAAAAAAATTTATGAAAATCAGAGTAAATAAATTTAATTCCTCCTACAAAAATTTGAATGTAACCCAAAGATTGAATTTTAATGATGTGTTTAAGATATGAACTTAAAACCAAAAGATGGGTAAATATGTATTAGTTAAATGAAACAAAAAAATTATCAGGGAGTTCAGAGTCCACATCCAAAAGCATTACATTGAATTTAGAGGTTCATTTCTCAATAACAAATTTTAAAATGATAAAGTTAAATCTATAATAAAGATTTACAGACATTAGCCTTTGCTTATGGCAGTTTTTAAATATGTCCACAATTTTTTAAAATAATCCTCCCTTCAAAGGTAGAGACTAATCCTCTGCCATTGAATGATGGCTGGACTTAGTGACTCACTTCTAATAAACAGATGAAAGCAGAAGTGATGGTGTGCAATTTTGGAGACTAGTTCACAAAAGGCACAAATATTTCCTCCTTGCTCACTGTAGAAAAAGCCAACAACCATGTCGTGAATAGCCCTATTGTTAGACCCCTGGGGAAAGGAATTGAGGCCTCCTGTGTTGGCTGTTGAGACAGTGAGGAACTGAGTTTGCCAGTCAACAACCATGTGAGTGAGCCTTCCTGGAAGCAGACCCTCCAGCTCCAGCCAAGACTGCAATCCAGGCCCACGTCTTGACTCAAGCTTGTGAGATACCAGAACCAGAAACAGCCTGTGAAGCATTCCCATATTCCTGGCTGTCAGAAATTGCGAGATAATAAAACTTCTTGTTTTTAGCTGCTAAGTTTTAGGGTAATTTACTATGCAGTAACAGATAACTAGAACAGTGTTGGAAAAGAAAGCATCCAAATACATCATGCAAAAATGTCAAAGCACAGGGAGAAAATGAAAGATATAACTCTTTAGATACAATAGCTGAAGTAAAAAAGAAGAATTTCAGATGAAGAAATATGAATACAACTTTTTGAACAACAATTTAGTGAAACATATTTAATGACTGTATGTTGATGTGTACCTTAGAACATTTATAATATTAATGTCCATGAAACATTTATAAAACTGTATCATATGCTAGACACTACAAAGACCAGTACACAAACACAGACACGCAGCAAAGCAAAAGTCAAACTGCCCACAATCTCTAACCACTATACAATATAACTAGACAATAACTGTAGTATTTTCAAGAAAATTAAAATAGTTAGAAAGTTTTTAAAAATCTTTAAAAATATTGTGTCGAAGAAGAAATTAAAACTCTAAATTTAAAATATTAAATACATAAAATGACCAACCTTAACAAAAAACAAAATTCCTAAAAGTCAATTAGCCAATGATTTTATAAGTAGATTTTTCAAATAGTCAAAATACATTCAAGCCAATTATACCAACTTATTTACATTTCACCAGAAATGTCTTTTTTTTTTAACCACTGTAAAGAACAGGCAATGCATCAGACTGATATTTCAGGTACCAGAAATATACTGAGGCTGTGATAATAATTGAGAACAAATAAATGGGGATTCAGGCAGGAAAATTTCAAATATACAGCAAGTTTATATTAAGTGATGAACAATAAAAATTATGAACTCTCATTTTCTTCCATGTTAGCTATATTTTATAATTTAGCACAATTACCTAATACGTATTTCAAAAGAAACTTTGATATCCATAACAACATGGAGGGTTGCTTTTGATAAGGAAAATATAGGCTCTATAGTAAAATAATTTGCAAAGACTTTCTATCTCTTTACAATTAATTCAACAACAACAAAAAGAGAAATAATCTTCACTTACTGCAGGGAACAGAGAATGAACAAATTTAAACATTTTCAGACCTTCATTTCAACCTGAACGATTAACTGAAGTCACTTTAGCACATAACTGTATAGATTCAACATCTTTATCAATGCACAGAAGAGATTTCTCATATTCTACTTAAGTAGACAGAGTATAGGTATTTTTACTATAACATAAAAATAAACCTTATTCTCTCTCTCTCTCTCTTTGAACAATCATGTAGTAAGATTAAGAGACTGAGAAAAATATGCAACTGGTAATAAAAGGGAAAAAAACAAAAGCAATTATAAATCATATAAAAGACAAAATTAGCTTAAAAGACATGTAAAATTCATAATAAATAAATACTTCATTTAATATAGGAATTTATCTTTTTAAAGATGTGAAAGTACCTTGATGTAAGATTATATAAATAACAGAGACAAGGGTAAAGTATACAAAAATTGGGGGCCGGAGCGGTGGCTCACACCTGTAATCCCAGAACTTTGGGAGGCCAAGGCGCATGGATCACCTGAGGTCAGGAGTTCGAGACCAGTCTGACCAACATGGAGAATCCAGGTCTCTATTAAAAATACAAAATTAGTGGCCAGGCTCGGTGGCTCATGCCTGTAATCCCAGCACTTTGGGAGGCCCAGGAGGGCTGATTACGAGGTCAGGAGGTCAAGACCATCCTGGCTAACACGGTGAAACCCTGTCTCTACTAAAAATACAAAAAATTAGCCAGGCGTGGTGGTGGGCGCCTGTAGTCCCAGCTACTCGGGAGGCTGAGGCAGGAGAATGGCATGAACCCAGGAGGCGGAGCTTACAGTGAGCTGAGATCGCGGCACTGCACTCCAGCCTGGGCGACAGAGCAAGAATCCGTCTCAAAAAAAAAAAAAAAAAAAAAAAAAAATTGGCTGGGCATGGTGATGCATGCCTGTAATCCCAGTTACTCAGGAGGCTGAGGCAGGAGAATCGATGGAACCCGGGAGGCAGAGGTTGCAGTGAGCTGAGATCGCGCCATTGCATGTTAGCCCGGGCAATAAGAGAGACACTCTGTCTCAAAAAAATAAAAAAATAAAAAAAATTGAGGAGGACTGTGCAATCACACTTTCCGGATGGAACACATGACGAGCCCTAAGGAGGGATGCAAGGACTCTGGACACTGCATTCAGAATTGTATTCCTTCATCACTTGCTCAGTCAACTGCGCTCGTGTCCTACACATACACTGGCTCTGATGCAAAAACTAACACTGGAAAAAATCATGAATACATTAATGTAACTTTGACATTACACTGACATAGTTCACGTTTTACCAAATGTGTGTCAGCTAATTCTCATTTGAGAGTCTCATATTGTGGCAGAACAGACTTTATGAGCTAAGAGATTTGCCTCACAGTTTCTTCTAATAAATAGTTAATTCCTTCCTTAAATGGGGCCTCTTTTTATGATTTCACATTTCCTTTGTTCTTTGTGAGATAGGAGAAGCCTGGATTATTTTGTTGCAATATTATGAGAGAAATTGTGACTATATCCCAATATCCCAATGCATGTAATTTTGATACATAAAGGGAACAAAAAATACATTCAAAAAGGAGAATAAAACCCAATTTCATGCAAGAATATAGATGGAACATTTTCTCAACAATATACTGAAAGAATGTCCTATGATGAAATAAAGTTTAATACGAGCAATTTAAGGTTGATTTAAGAGTGTTATTTAATATTAATACATTATTAATATTAATTAATTAATATTAATATTAAGAGCTCAAATGGGAAAAAATCACAATATGTGATAATATGCAGCACCCATTCCTGACTAAATCTCATAGTAAACTAGAATAACATAGAATAAAGAAAATTTATTTCAGATTCCACCATTTACCAAAAAAACAGTAAAAGCCTGGAATCTTATTAAAGTCAGAAATAAGAATGTTTGTTATGATCACTGCTTTTTTATTATTAATTAATATGGAAGTTCTCAGTGTATTAACATATTACTCTTTATGATTAATCTAGAAGTTATATGTGTATTAACAAAAACATAATTTAAGAACTGCAGTTTTTGAAAAACAATATATAATTATCATCTCTTCCATGACCAATACATAATTTAACAAACTACCTGTGAGATTTGTTCTTTTTTTTTCCTTTGTAACTTGACTACATAATTCTAATATTTATACTGAAGAATAAACAGGTGAAAATACCTCTTTAAGAGATGGGAAAGAAATGTAACAAGTGGAATATTTTCCTGCTAGATATTAAAACATAAATTAAACAATGTGGTATTGGCACATACTTGACAAAATTGCGAATACTATAGATTGCCCTCACATGAAACCTAGTATATCTAAGAATGCAGTTTATAATAAAGGAGGCACTGCAAGTCCGTGCAGAAGAGAGGAATTATTCAAGAATAGTAGACAGAAAATAACTAGGGGAAAGTATTGACCAAAGAAATTAACCAAATTTTAATTTTCTTACCATCTAAACAGTAAATTAACTGCACACAGTAGAAAAGAAATGGACAAATTACACAGAGACTTTAAGAACAAAAAATACATAGCAAAAATATTAAAATATTTAAATGTAGTCACTTAAAAACTCAATTTCTATAATAGTAGATAAAATTTTAATCATGTAAATGAGCATTAGAATTATTGAAATTGCTTATGACTTAACACTGATTTAACTGTAGGCATTTAAACACAAAAATTAGGTAATTTTAACATTTTTTGAGATATAATTCATATAAAATGCAATTCACCATTTTAAAATACATAATAATGTGAACCTTCACTCATCGTTCACCAAAAATGAAGTTACTGTACATTCTGACTCAATTAGACTTTTAATCAATAATGTATAATGTTGTGGCCACTGTTTTTTTTTTCTGTATGTCTTTATCCTTATCATGGACTCTGGAGGATGTAAAGTAAGTACATGTAATCAGCTTTCATCTGGGCCACATATTTCTTTCCTGTACTTAGGTTCATGATCACAGGGAATCTAGTTCCAAAAATGGAACAGCCAAACAAAAACAGCAGTTAACTAAACAAATGACAAGAAGAAATTTTCCAAATGTACATGACTTTTGCTCAACCTTCCGAGTCCATCTATTTACACTGCATTTCTTAGATATGTAACTGCTTTATTGAAGTATAATTCACATGCCATAAAATTCACCCATTTCAATTGTACAATCCAAAGGCTTTTAATGTCTGCAGTGTTGTAACCATCACCACAATCAACTTCAGATCATTCTCATCATCCCCAAAAAACACCCTGTATCTGTTAGCAGTCACTCTTCATTTCTCTCCAGCCCCACTGGGCCTATTCAAAAATTAAGGTATTTTCCCACTAAAAATGTGCCTCTTGTATAAAATTTACATAAATAGAATCATACAGTATGTGGCCTGTAAAGGAAAGATATTTATAGAATTCTAGGGCCTGGCCAGAGTGATCTTGAGGCAGGTCTTACAACGCAGAGAAGTGTTGTGAGTGGGCAAGTTTATTTGGATTGGTGAATCTAGCAGGAAGAGGACCCTGAAGAGAGTCTGGAAGGGCCAGCTGTTAGTTTTGATAAGTAAACTAGCTGTTTCACAGTCTTTCTTCCAGGAGCAAGTATTTCCTGGAATATGCACTTAAGTTGCTTTTGCTTAGTCCTAGTACTGTTGAACAAGGGACAAAGAATAATCTTGGTTTCTGTTATACAGCCTGATGTAATTATTTCCCAGCAAGACATACATTTTAAAATTTTTGTTGCTTTATTAGTGCCTCTATGTTAAACATTAACTTGGAGCATGTAATACATGAAAGGAATGTCTTATTTCCGATTTTAAAGCAAACACGTCCCCATTATGCTGATGGCATTATACAAAAGTTCACCAACTTGTCAGGTTTTCTTTTCCCATTATGTTTTTATCTTTATTTTTAAATTTGTATTTCCATGATGTTATATCTAAACATATATATTGTTGCTATTTGACACATACTGAACAATTAGATATGCATTATGGATTGTATCTTTTATTATTATAAAGTATACATCCTCATTTCTCAGGGGCTTTGCTTTTCTCTTTTTGTCACTGCCCTATATTTATCCTCTAGGCCCACCTTCTTCACTCTCAGCTGGCACATTAGCTCAGCTGACCCCACATGTGGCTCTAGGGTAGGAAGGTGACCCAAAAACAGCCAGTGAGAGTTTCAGTAGATGCTTCATAGAGCAGACAGGAGATTTTAATTGATGGGAAATAAGATCTTTTTGTTGTTAATGTTGCTAACCTGGCAGATTTTAGGCCTACAGCTACTGAGGTACTTTGCTCCCACTTGCAGGCAGCCTGCCTGGGAAAGAAACCCACAGAAACTAAAGTTTCATTGAGAGGTAGGAAAGATTCCTGATAACATATGAGGAACTAGATCAAGTCAGACCTTCAGTTTCTGCACTTGTGATCATGTGATCCAATAATTTCCCCACTTTTTAAAGGGATTTAAATGAATGTGAGTTTCTATCACTGCCCCCCACAAACAAATCCACCTATTACAAGAACTAATTGTTTTAACGCTTTTAAAAAAAAAAGCTTTTCAACATGTTATGTCAAAGCATAATTTTCAAAAAGATGAAGCATAGGCCCCTAAAACTAATATGTAATGAGCAGTTGTGAAAATTCTGTTTAGTTATGTAATTAGGAAACAGGCAACACAATAAACCTTCTTGAAATAAAAAAATGCAAGAGACTAGCATTATACACAGTGACAGAAAGAAAGCTGGAATATTATCTTAATGTTAGTTTTTTTTAATGATTAATATCTTTCAGGGATACTTGGGTTTGTTGTTTCCAACCAGACAAAAATAAATTACAACTCTACAGGACAAAAATTATTTGCAATGGGGCTGGGCACGGTGGCTCACACCTGTAATCCCAGCACTTTGGGAGGCCGAGGGGGGTGGACCATGAGGTCAGGAGATCGAGACCATCCTGGCTAACATGGTGAAACCCCATCTCTACTAAAAATACAAAAAATCAGCCCAGCGTGGTGGCGGGCACCTGTAGTCCCAGCTACTCAGGAGGCTGAGGCAAGAGAAGGGTGTGAATCCAGGAGGCGGAGCTTGCAATGAGCCGAGATCATGCCGCTGCACTCCAGCCTGGGGAACAGAGCAAGACTCCATCTCAAAAAAAAAAAAAAAATTATTTGCAATGAACCAATGTTCTGGAGATTAACATCTATTTGGTATGGCTTTTAGCAATAGTAAAATAAAAAATCATCTAAAAAATATTACATGTACCTGGAGAGGCTCAGGTAGTTTGCCCCATTATATCATAAAAATAGTATGCAGTTTTACCATATTTTGATGTTTTCAATACTTTTTCTTAAGTTATTCCTTTATTCAAAAAGGTTACAACTACATGTTTTGCAATATGGATGGAATGTTGTTAGAACTCCTCCCTATGCAATTGGGATAAAAGTCTCCTATCCCTGGATCAAAACCTGGAAGTCATACTTAGACTTCCAAATATCCAAAAATGTACAGCTCCTTGCTCAACTGTGATATCCAGCATCAAGCATCCACTGCTGGTTAGATAGAATGAAGTGGGCTTTTTTTCAAATTAGAATATCCAAAAGTCATACCTCTAATCTATGGACAAATGCAGCTCATACTTTAATGAAGAATTTATTAGATTTCACCTATTTTGTAGCACATACCCCACTATTTCATTTCTGTTTATAACTGAATATTTCATTGTATGCATAAACCACATTTTATTTGTCAGTTCATCAGTTGATGACCATTTGAGTTGTTTCCACCTTGGGGCTATTGTAAATAATGCTATTATGAACATCTGTGTAGAAGTTTGTGTGTAAATATACGTTTTCAATTCTCCTGTGTATGTATCTACGAGTCGAACTGATAGGTCAAGCTTGCATTCCTGCAATAAATTCCACTTGGTAATGTTGTATATTTTCATGTCCTGTAAATTCAGTTTTCTAGAATTTTGTTGAAGATTTTTGCATCTATATTTACTAAGAGATATCGGTCAGTAGTTTTCATTTCTTTTAATGGGTTTGTCTGGTTTGTGTATCAGGGTAATATTGACCTCACCAAACGTTTTGGAAGTGTTCCATCATCCTTTCATTTTGGGAAGAATTTGTGTAACATAGTAGGAATTCATGTTTAATGTTTGGAAGCATTCATCATGAAAACCATCTAGTTGCACACTTTTCTTTATGGGACATTTTTTGCTTACCAATACAATCTCTTTACTTGTTCTAGGTCTATTCGGATTTTACACTTCACTAAATTTTGGTAGTTTGCATCTTTGTAGGAGTTGTTTGACTTGTTCTAGGTCTATTCGGATTTTACACTTCACTAAATTTTGGTAGTTTGCATCTTTGTAGGAGTTGTTTGTTTCATCCACTTATCTAATCTGTTGATTTCTAATTTTTCATTCCCTTATAATGCTTCTTATTTCTGTGAAGTCAGTAGTGAAGTCCTTTCTTTCACTCCTGATTTTAATCATTTGAGCTTTCTTTTTTTTCTTGTTCAGTCTATCTAAAAGTTTTATCAGTGTTGTTAATATTCTCATAGAACTTCTGATTTTGTTGATTTTATTCTTTTTCTATTCTCTGTTTAACTCGTTTCCTTTAAAATCATTTATTACGTCTTTTCTTCTGTACATTTTGGGTTTAGTTTGCTCTTGTTTTTCTTAAGGTGGGAGGTTAGATTATTGATCTGAAACCTTTTTTCTTTTATAATGTAGGCATTTATAGCTATAAATTAGCCACTGAGTACTGTTTTCACTGTATCCAATAAGTTTTGGTACATTGTATTTTCACTTTTATTCTTTGCAAAATATTTTCTAAATTCCCTTGTGATTTCTTTGATTCGTTCATTATTTAGTAGTGTCTTTATTATTTTACATGGACATATGATTGTCCCAAACTGTCCTGTGTTATTGATGTCTAATTTCAGTACGTTGTGATCAGAGAGCATATGATTTTCATATTAGTTTGCTAAGTCTTCTGTAACAAATTACCACAAAGTGAGTGGTGCCACAATTTATTGTTTCATAGTTCTGGGGGCAAAGGCAATCTAGTTAAAATGAGACATTGGGGTGGACCCTAGTCCAGCATGACTGATGTACTTACATAGACACAGGCACACAGAGAGGAAAGACAAAGTGAACATACACAGGGAGAAGACAACCGTGCACAAGCTAATGCTGGAGGCCAAAGTAGATCCTTCCCTCACAACCCTCAGAAGGAACCAAGCCTGCTGACACCTTGGTTTTGGACTTTTAACCTCCAGTACTGTGAGACAATACTTTTCAGGTCAAGTCAAGATAAACCTTTTAAATAATGTCTTCCAAATTGGTCCAATAATGGCAATTATTGGGGAATAAGACTTTAAGAGACTAGATCTGTTCTGCTATCTTCATTGCCAGGAATGTAGGCTGTTATTTCTCGAGGCCACTAGTGAGAGGCAGAGCAGAAGATGACACTAGGGGAAGTTCACAAAGCTCACTGTTCTTACCTATATGCAGTGATTTTTCGTCAACTGCTCCCTGAGTTGCTGAAAACCACTGGTTCATTTCCAAAATTCTGAAAAATTTGATTGTGACATTTCTGCCAGATTTTGTATTGTTTTTATAGAGGAGCAAATTTTCAAATGTTCTTCCTCCAACATTAGACTGATACCATATGCAAAACAAATTTATCAAAGCACCTTTTGGTAATAGTATAAAAAGGTAAAGATATTTAAAAAGAGAAATGAAAACATAAATGGTAGTCAACTTATATAATGACATACTGTAAAGCCATTAAAATGCTTTGAAAATATTAATCATATATAGAAATATTCATATTTGTATCATGATTCAAGATTCAAGAAAATAGCATTAGCTATTTATTTAAGATATCAATGTTCACACAAATATTATATTAGCTCTAGTATACATATTAGTCCTCACCAGTTATTATTATTATTAGTGAATACTAATATTTACTCAACATTCTAAATTCAGGTAATTCTGACTCCAACACCCTCCTGCTTAACCAGTTAAGTACTAGGCCTCTGGGTGGGATCTCCCTGTTACCCTCTCCCTAAAGACCCAAAGCCTCCCTGCATTTCCCTAATAGGTGAGACACGTCCATTTTTTTATGTATATTCGTTTTACTGTTTGATTTTCCACTAAAAGATGAATTTTCTGAGAAGAGAGCCTGTGTCCATATCCTGATAATTCCTATGCTTCAAAGGAGTAGGCACCCCAGGAATAATTGGTTTTTTGAGTGATCAAGGTTAAATAAATGAATAAATAAATGAACAAATGTGTATATAATATTTTCATTAGTCTTGTGGTTTGAAGGCATATGCAGAATTGTGTTAAATGGTCACTCTCTTGACAGACAAGAAGACAGGCAATCGAACATTTTTATCTTCATGACACGTTCCTCAAGCTTCCTAATACAACACAAGATAGCAGGACCTGCTGTAGCCAAAGAGACAAAGACAACTGGAGGATCAATATATTTTATAGAAATTAGGGTTTAGGGTACATAATGCAGGCATGATAATCCTATCAAGAATGTCAGAAATGGCCACTCTAATGAAAGGGTGATGTCTTAACTGAGCCCTAAATCATATGTAACAAATGTCAGAGAAACAAGAGAGAAAATCCCAGACTGAGAAAATAGCACATGTAATTTTCCTGGGATCTGAGAGAATGTGATACACGTCAGACACTGAGAAAAGAGAGCAAAGGCGTAGAGCTAAAAATGAAGCCTGAGAAGAAGTGATCTGTGAGATCTCAGAGTCTTCACAGGCCATTTAATGGATTTTGAATTTGTTCACAAGGCCATGGAAGATCACTCAGTGGGTTTCACTAGATAATTAACATATTTAGAATGGCACTTATAAAAAAGCATCCTGGCCACACTGTGAAGAAGAACGGGGATCAGAACATGGCTGTCGAAGTCTAGAAGATACAGCAATGGCCAAGCCAAAAAATGATAATGCCATGGACTGGGGTATGTACAAAACAAAACAAAACAAAACAAACAAACAAACAACAAACAGGGTTTCAGAGAAATTGAGGAATTACAATTTCCAGGATTCAGTGATGTGTTAGATATGGTTAATGAGTGTGGTCAGAAAATTAAGGATGGGACAACTCTCCCAATGCCCAATTTTAAAGTAGTCTTCAGTGAATTTCAACATTTCTAAATACCCTCAATCATTCTCCATTGATCCACCATTTTTTCTTTCTGAGGATTAATTCCAATGCAGAGTATTTAACTTTAGCAAACTGATTTTCAACAAAATCAACTTTCTCAGTATGGACTGCCCTAACAACAGCCAATATCTGACAAACTCTAAATGCATGCACAGTATTGCTCAAATGCTTTCCATTATAAAATCATTTCATTTCTCTTTTACAGATGTGAAAACTGAGGTATAAAGAATTAACTTGGCTAGATTTGCATAGGCAATGTATATCTAAGATAATATATTTAAAAGGGAAAAAGAGTGCAATTGTATTTGTAAACTTATTGTTACTATATATATGTACATATGGGTAACACATAGGGTTTCTATGAATAATGAGGGATAGAGAGAATAAAGGGGAGAATATGTTTTTCAACTTTAATAAGAAAATTATTTTCTGTTCTTCTAAAGTTAATTTATACTTAAATCATAATATATAATCATGAAATATCCGAACCTTAGGTGAGCAATATATAATCTATAATGGCCTTTCAAGACAAAGCCACTATGTCTTCTCAGCAGGGCAGACTGTCCTTTCTCACACAAAAAAAATTGTATTATTATGCTTCAGTGCAACTTCTCAGAGGGGAGCAGCTAAAAAGAAATGCTGCTTCTCATTTCATTAAAAATAATAAAGCACCAAGAATATTTCATCTGAAATATCCCCAACCCCAATTTTCATTAACTGCACTATTCCAGATGTCAAGTCTCTGATTCAGACTTGGAAGGAGTATGTTGTAGATGGCTCTAAATCATTGATTTTGGAATCACATACATGATTCAAGTACCTAATTACCTCTAAAGAATATCTAGTAGACTGAGGTGGTGTTGGAAAAAGATTTATGGAAGTTACTCAATTGCATTCACAGACCTGTTTAAGTTTTGCTTCCTTTCGGTGGCCTGTGCTAATCATTTGGGGCACTCTTTTTTAATGCTCCCAGACTCCTCTGTAAGTTCTGTTGTGTAGCATTTTCACTGCTGTTCATTATCTATCTTGTGTAGCATTTCAGTGCTGTTCATTATCTATCTTCCCCGCCACTGTCTGTTCCACAAGGCCAAAGGCTGAGATTGTTTTGCTTCCTGGCATGGTCCAATCTTAGTTCAAAGATGAGCACTCAGTTGCTTTTAATTACAGATTACTATGCGGGTTTTTTTATTCAGAAATATTAATACAAGGTGATTCACAGAGAAAATAAAAAAATAGAGTTGTTAATGACAATTCCAGTCTTTGAACTAATTTTCTCAAGCCCAATGATTATAACACTCCTTTGGAAATCACTGGAAATAAATTGGAAAGAACAAGGACTTGGGAAGCACAGTGTCTTTGAAAGCTTACCTGGGTCCTGTCACCTCAGAGTCACTCCACATTTAGCTCTTCCTAGAGTCACCACATCCATTCCTCCTTTTGAATCTGCCTACATGGTTTTCTTACCTCCCAAGCCTCATTTCATAGTTCAAAAATCATCTTTCCAATAAATTCACAGACTTCATCTAACTTCAGATTCTCAAAATTCTTATCTTCCAGAGTATATGAGTAATTCTGATCATCCACACACTTATACATCCTTTCTCCATTGGTAATTTACCAATAAGAACTGAATTTACAATGAGAACTGAAAATATACATAAGCCATATTTTCAGTTCTTCTCCATTAGGTCAAGATCTTTTACTTTATATCATTTTATTTTATTTTTGAGACAGGGTCTCATTCTGTCACCCAGACTGGAGTGCAGTGGTGTGATCTTGGCTATCTTGGCTCACTGCAACCTCTGCCCCCAAGCTCAAGTGATCCTCCCACCTCAGCCTCCCGAGTAGCTGGAACCACAGGTGCGCACCACCATGCTGGCTATTTTTTTGTATTTTTAGTAGAGACAGGATCTCACCATGTTGCCCAGGCTGGTCTCAAACTCCTGAGCTCAAGGGATCCACCAGCCTCAGCCTCACGAAGTGCTGCGATTACAGGTGTGAACCACTGTGCCCAGCCTACTTTGTATCATTTCATCATTTATTTTTCCTTACCAACTAATTTCTTCAGACCCAAGAATTGTTCATAAGACATTCAAAGCAGATTGTGAAACAACTGATATAAATGGATATACCAAGATCCATGGAAAATGAAGACTTTAAAAGGTTTCTGATCATCAGAAACTTTTTTTGACAAAAAGCCATAAATGTACATGAATAAATGAGATGAAGGCTGCAATTAGTTCATTTATTTGGGACCTTAGGTTTCTTTGGCACTTGTTTCCATTTAGAATCATTCAGCTGACTGATCTGGGAGCACCTTCCTGCATTTGGATTATGCAACTGCTGAATGCTTCCCTTTTCAATACCATTTGCAATTTAATCGTTTTTAGCCAGAGCTTTGACAATAACATATATAAAATGAATATTCAGGATTTTTGTCAAAATCATATTAAACTCTTCATTCAAGTGTCAATTTCCTTAATCTGCCTTTTTTCATTTTTTTTCCATTAAGGAGTTATTTGAGTTTCTTACAATCACTTGTTTAATTCCCATGCCAAATCATCAAATGCTCAATAACTGCTTGACTAGATTTGAAAACTTCAGTTAGCTGGATCCCCAGAAAAACGTTTTTGTGACTAAATCATGTCACTGCGAGTAACATATTTATTTAGTCTTATTAGCAAAAAGATCTAAGAGACTCATGGAAACAATGAAAGAGAGTGTTTCAGCCACCATTCCCAATCTGAAAGCACAAGAAAACATCAAGTTGAATGACAAAATACAGTGAAACTGAATAAAAGTGAAAAGTCAGATCCAAAGTATTTACCCTTTAAAGCTTTATCACACATACCAGTTCCTATTTAGAGTACACTTCTCACAGTTTCTATTCAAGCTGCTACTTTTGTATAAAGAACAAAAAGAAAGAGAAGGACATAAACACAGCTACTCTTTGAATAAGAACTGAGTATAAAGACGTTTGTCTTCTACCTTCTTCTAGTATACCTAATACTTAATAATGGCACACTCCCTTCTGTTTTCTTCTGCAAGAGCGAAGAACAAGTTCCTAAAGGAGTCTAGGGCTACTTACAGCTTTCAAAATTTATACTAAAAAGTATCTTTCCTTTGTGAGTTTTAAAAGAGAGTTAGGGATTTTCTCTAACAGCCGGCTTTACCCCCAGTAGCTCAAAGAAAGTCAATAGGCTTGCCATGAATTTTTATAGGAAAAAAAAACCCTATGTTCTTCGCTTTATCCACAATGACTTCTATAAAATCATTTTAGAATGATTTGGATAGCTAAAGCTATTCAGTAAGTATCAAGGTCCCTTCGAGTAAAACAATGGACCACTATCTGTAAATCATTTCTGTGCAAACTTCAATACCGTAAAATAAGACCATACATACAATGTGCTACAATTCCATTTAAGCTCTAAATCAAATCATTACTCAAAGGTATTGTGAAGCTTACCTCAGTCAGACTACTCTTTCAGTATTATGCTTCAGAGCTGGAGCCAATAGTCACAGAAGAACTAGAGATAAATGTTTTAAAATGTCTCCTAAATGGGTACAATGTAAGAGAATTCAATATTGGCAGTAAGAAAGAGCAATTGTAATAAGTAGAATCTACCAAACCAGAATCTCTGAGAGATCTATCCATACCATGATACCAAAGAACTATTGTTCAACCATATCCTCAAAATAAGATTTCATGCTAATATAATAAATTAACAGAATTAAGAATATGGCCAAATTGGGGGTTATAGTCATACACTTTAAATATATTGATATAAATGAAATAAAATATTTGCTGCAAAGTTTACTTTTACTTAAGAAAAGCAATCTAAATATTCCAATATCTCACTCCCTTGGTTATTCACATCATTTAGGGACAAATATAATCACAGTCTGCTTTGGGTTATAATAAATTAAATGTAACTGGATTTCACAAATGCCAAAATGCATGCTATTATTAAATAGGTTGAAAAGATATAAAAAGAGCATGCTGGCTCTTTACCGCAGGAGTGGTGGATAAAGCTAAAGGTGAAATCATTAGAGGAAAATGTTAGGACTTTTGTAGGATTTTTCAATGTTTAAAATGAAGGAGGCATATTATGCATCTACTACTACTCCAGCCCAAAATGTTCGAATACTGGTGTCAGAGGTCTTATACTAGAAGTTGAACCAGTTCTGGCTGAGGGAGGAAACTTGTTTTATTATAGCATCTGCTGGTCATGGTGTAAATTATCTCACTATGGCTCATTTCAACATACCAAGATGACATCAACCTGCTCACAAAATTCCTGATGACCTCCAGCAAGCTGGTGTAAGCTAGCTCTGGCAAACCACTCTCCAGGGATATCCAAACATGACTGCATAACAGAATCACTGTTTAAGTGAAGAGTAATGATGATCTGTCACATTTGTTACATAAAATAAAGATCCTCTCCATGTATGTTGAAGTTTGCAGATGTTGAAGAAGGTTTCGCAAAATGGTGCAACTGTACAGCAATTCCCAAGACATTTTCTTGTAATTAAAGAGAAGGCGAAGACTGTTTTCAGTGAAATGCTGCTGTGAGACACTGGCTATCTGAAGACTTGAGAGCTTAGCTTCCTATGATATGTCACTACTAAGGACCCTAAACAGAATGAGAAAAAAAGAGAGATAACTTTCAAGTTCTGAAGGGCCCAGGTCAAGACCAGAGAGCCAGGAGCTGAAGTCCCAGCTCAGACCCACTTGTGACCGAGACACATGAGGTCATAGTAGAAAACAAAAAAAGTGAGGTGACAATGACCTTGTTCCACAGCCTAATGCTCCCAGGGGAAAATCCCCAGGACTCTTATGAGGAACATTGACTACTATTTTACTACTGGTATGGGGAGAAAAGCAGAATAAAGAATACATTTTTTAACATAAGGGAAAACTACCTTCTTCACTTTTCAGGTGCTATTATCTATCTATAACGCTAACAATGCTGCTATTATTGTTTTATTAAAAACTAGCACTTACTGCATGATTACTTTTTCAAAGGCACAATGGCAAACTACTTGATTTTTCCTTAAACACCCATACGAGGTATAGGCTTTTAGGATTCTATTTCACAAATTTAAAAGCTGAATCAAAGAGAGATAAATGTCTTCAGAGCATAAAGCTGGAAACTAAGACAGCTGAAACTGAAATCTAGGTATCATTCCAAAGCTTGTATCTTTAATGATTTTACTTTCTCTTCCTTATTTTCTCTTTAAGATAAATTTAATAAAATTGAGAAAATCAAAATATGGGGTATATATTTATGTTACTTTTTAAGTGATTTAAATAAATTTTAAAATAGTTTTAAAGTAATTTTAACTAACATGAAACTCTTAATTTTTATGAAGGCAGGATATCCATGAATAAAATAAAAAAGTGTGCAAATATCTAAGGTGTGCAAATGGTTAAACATCAGTAACCAAAACAGAACGCCTTATTCTAGAAGCCAAAAGTAGTTTTGCTCTATGTGTACTAATTATACTGACATTTCATCCCCAAAATATAAAATAATATCAGCTTTTCCTTATTCTCAAAACTCTAGCATTGATATGATTTGGCTTTGTGTCCCCACTCGAATCTCAACTTGAACTGTAATACTGACGTGTGGAGGGAGAGACCTAGTGGGAAGTGACTGGATCATGGGGGTGGTTTCCCCCGTGCTGTTCTCATGATAGTAAGGGGGTTCTCACACACTCTGATGGTTTACAAGTGGCAGTTGCTCCTGTGCTCTCTCTCTCCTCTGCTGCCATGTAAGATGTGCCTTTCTTCCCTTCCACCTTCCACCATGATTGTAAGTTTCCTGAGGCCTCCCAAGCCATGTGGAACTGTGAGTCCATTAAACCTCTTTCCTTTCTAAGTTACCGACTCTCAGGCGGTTCTTTATAGCAGTGTGAGAATGAACTAATACAGAAAACTGGTACCGGGAGTGAGGCACTGCTATAAAGACAACATGAAAATGTGGCAGCAACTTTGGATGTGGGTAACGAGCAGAGATTGGAACAGTTTGAGCGCTCAAAAGAAGACAGGAAGATGTGGGAATGTTTGGAACTTCTTAAAGACTTGTTCAATGGTTTTGACCAATATGCTGATAACGACATGGACAATGAAGTCCAGGCTGAGGTGGTGTCAGATGGAGATGAGCAACTTATTGAGAACTGGAGCAAAGATCACTTTGCTATGCCTTAGCAAAAAGACTGGCAGCATTTTGCCTCTACCCTAGAGATCTGTGAAACTTTGAACTTGAGAAAGATAATTTAGGATATCTGGCAGAAGAAATTTCTAAGAAGCAAAGCATTTAAGAGGTGACCTGGCTTTTTTCTGAAAGCATACAGTCATATGCATTCACAAAGAAATGATTGAAATCGTAACTTATGTTTAAAAGGGAAGCAGAGCATAAAAGTTTGGAAAATTTGCAGCCTGACCATGCAGTAGAAAAGAAAAACCCATTTTCTGGGGAGAAATTCAAGCCTGCTGGATAAATTTGCATAAATAATGAGAAGTTGAATATTAAAAGCCAAGACAATTGTCTTCAGGGAACTTCAGAGATCTTCACACCAGCCCCTCCCATCACAAGCCCAGAAGCCTACGAGGGAAAAATTGTTTCATGGGTCGGGCCCAGGGCCTCAGTGCTCTGCACAGCCTTGGGACATGGTGCCCTGCATCCCAGCCCCTCCAGCTCCAGCTGTTACTAAAAGGGGCCAGCATATGGCTCAGGCCATTGTTTCAGAGGGTGGAAGCCCCAAGTCTTGGTGGCTTGTATGTGGTGCTGGGCCAGTGGGTGTGCAGAAGATAAGAGTTGAGCTTTAGGAGCCTCTGCCTAGATTTCAGAGGATGTATGGAAATGCCTGGATGTCCAGACAAAAGTCTGCTGCAGGGTCATAGCCCTCATGAAGAATTTCTATTAGGGCAGTACAGAGGGGAAATGTGGGGTTGGAGACCCTACACAGAGTCCCTAATGGGGTACTGCTTAGTGGAGCTGTAAGTGGGCACTTACGGTACCCACTTACTCCTAGTGGAGCTCTAAGTGGGCACTGTCCTCCAGACGCCCGAATAGCAGATCCACCAACAGCTTACCCCATGAGTCTGGAAAAGTCATAGGCACTCAATGCCAGCTGTGAAAGCAGCTGTGGGGGCTGTGCCCACCGGAGCCACAAGGGCAGAGCTGCCCAAGGCCTTGGGAGCCCAAGCCTTCCATCAGTGTGCCCTGGACGTGAGACACAGAATCAAAGGAGATCATCCTGGAGCTTTAAGATTTAATGACTGCCCTGCTGAGTTTCGGACTTGCATAAGGCCTATGGCCACTTTGCTTTGGCCAATTTCTCTCATTTGGAACAGGAACATTTACCCAATGCCTGTATCCTCATTGTATCTTGGAAGTAACTGACTTGTTTTTTATTTTACAGGCTCATAGTTGGAAGGGAGTTGTTTTGTCTAAGATGACACTTTGGACTTGGACTTCTGAGTTAATGCTGGAATAAGTTAAAGCTTTGCAGAACTATTGGAAAGGCATGATTGGTTTTGAAATGTGAAAAGGATGTGCGATTTAGGAGGAGCCAGGGGCAGAATGATATGGTTTGGTTTTGTGTCCCCAGTCAAATCTCATCTCAAAATTGTAATTCCCACATGTTGAGGGAGGTGTCTGGTGGGAGGTGATTGGCTCATGGCGGCAGTTTCCCCCATGCTGTTCTTGTGATAGTGAGGGAATTCTCATGACATCTGATGATTTAAAAGTGTCAATTTCCCCTGTGCTGTCTCTCTCCTGCTGCCACGTAAGACATGCCTTGCTTCCCCTTCACCTTCCACCATGATTGCAAGTTTCCCGAGGCTTCCCCAGACATGTGGAACTGTGAGTCGATTACATCTCTTTTCTTCATAAATTACCCAGTCTCAGGCAGTTCTTTATAACAGTGTGAGAATGGACTAATACAAGCATCAAGCAAAGAAAAACAGCTCTGAAAATGACAAGTGTCATAGCCGCTGATGTAGAGACTTGTATTCCTTTGACAAGTCCCTCAGTCCCTTTAGAAAGGCAATATACCTTGCCAATCACATAAAGCTAAAATAAAAGCAAAAATTAAATATAAGTTCTAGGCTCAAAATATTCTAATCTAGTTGTCTCTAACCAGTTTTTGAGACAGTATTCCACTTCTGATACCTGTTTTTTCTTATCTTGGAAGAAATAAGTGCTTCCTTCTCTGCATTTCAACAGACCAGTACTCATACACAAGGCTATGATTGCCTCTTGTCTCATCACCCTTCCCTCCCAGGAAGGGGAAAGCTTCTTCAACTCAGTAAATGAAATTCATCTTTCAGTTCCAAGTATCTAGCATAGTGTATTTCTCAGGAGTTTAATAAATGTTGGAAAAACTAACGACAACTTGTGAAACAGTTGTAAAAGATGCAGCAATGTATCTCACATATCTGTTAAAATCGTCTCTCCTTCTGTCCCTACTAATTTCTTCCTTTAAATGACCAAATTCAGATTGTATTTGGAACCTCTAAACTAAAATTTTGAAAGATCTATACCTTTTGATGTTACCTGGGGAGAAATTTTTCCATATCACCTTTCCATTTTATCATTATCATGTCCTCAACCCCCAAAATTCTCAACTACTTACTCCCCCAGCAGAATACTCTATTTCTTGCTACATAAATTCAGCTTTTGACACCTGTAGTGGTAGAGGACAAATGTTCAGTGTTCCACTTCTGATCCCCAGAATAATTTAGGATCATTTTTGTAATAAAATTGTAAACTATACATACAGATCATTTACTTTCCTTTACCTAATCACTGACTGGAAGCCCAATTTTATGATAACTGCTAAGTGCAACATTATTGTTAGAAAAACACTACAGTAATTTCAATGAAGTGAAAAATGAATCCAGAGCTCTACATATATTAAATCAAAAGAAACACATACATTAAGAAGAAATTGAGACAATACCAACTGAATGATTGGATTTCTGGGCAAACAACATGCACTTACTTCTTTCCTCACTACCCACCAGTTTATCCCATATCTCTGTGGAAATGCCACAGATAATTGTCAGAAAGAGGTGGTATATTAAAAGTAAAAATTAATACTCAAGTCCCCAGTTCTGTAATAACCACAGTTTCAAGAAATCAGGCAGAAACCCAGCTGGTTTCAGAAGCATAAATTTTGCTGGTGCTAATATTGAACATAATTAATCACTGCATAAGCTCCTAATGAAATATATAACCTAAGCAGTGGTATATACCACCAATGGATTTCAATATTCAGTACCAAATAGCATTTAAAATTCAGTAAGGCATATAAGATCTTGTCATATAAACATCTTCCTTTAAGATTTTTATTGATTACATAATTTATTAAATCTTTCAGGATGCTCTAAAAAATTTTCACTAACAGACTATTAATAACATTTCTTAGGGGGAAAAGTAAGATTCCTCTAAATTTATGGACTTTCTATTTCCAAGTGAAAAATACATAGTTCGTTTGTATAGAGGAACAAGCTGCACACATTCTACGAGGGGAAGGAAAGAAGAATACAAAAGAGGACATTGTGTCTATAAATATTAATAAATATGTTTCTGACACTCAACATACTGTGCTACAGGAACTTCAATATCAACATTTGCATACATGACTTTAACTTGACAGCAACAGTGAAATTATATCTTTTCATCAGTAATACAAGAGGGAATATTTTAAAAGATAAATACATAATGTGGTAGCCTTGCATGTAATTTCAATTGTGTTGACCTTTATAAAGAAAATGGGAACAGGGATTTAATGAAACAAATATTCATTTCAAATTTCATTCTTACAAAGTACAGGATACCACGGAAAGCAAATGCCTTGGGAAAGGGTGAATTATGTTCTCTCCTCTATAACCTGAGAGTGGCCCTCAGCTCCTATCAGTCAGGGGCAGCAGTTGATTCCTAGCTACAGCAGCAAGTAATACCTGTGTAGAAACCCACAGAACTAATTTCTGGTCTGGCCCAGGATGACGTAAAGCTAAAAGCAAGCAAAGTAACCCAAAGAAAATAAGCCACTAATCAGTATATGAACAGAATATAAATAATGCCATTTCTCCTTGAAAAATAAGATAGATGTACATATCTGGATATCTGTTTGCTAGTAGTCTGGTAGTAGGCAGTGGAAATTTATTTTTCATTAATTATCTAAATTTAAAAAATATATAGGTAAATATCTTCATTAGTTGAAATGAAATTTTGATATCTTAATGTTGTAACTGCATCAATCAAAAAATAATACCACACTAAATTGAAAAACATAAAAAAAACCCATGTTATAATATGTTTTAGAGTGAAAATTTCAACTGCAAGGCATCAGAGACAAGGTGTTAAACCAAGAGTCCAAAGATGTACAGGTTCTAATCCCAGCTCTACAACTAATGCAGTATAAGACTTCTGGGCTTCAGTTTCCTTGTTGTCAAAATGTTGGTGGTTAGACAATAGATGTACATTTTAAAGGACCTTAGAAATGATTTATTCCTTTGAAAAATCATTTTACAGACTTTACAAAGATTGTTTCTATTTGTAGTTCTCCCTTGACTTTAAAAATGTATTTATATTTATTATAGTATTCACATTAGTACAAAAAATTAGGATAATAAATGTAGTTTTCTAATATATTTTTAAAATTATAATATATTCATGCAAAGAGAAACCATAAAACTGTGTCTTTAAAGGAAAATCAAGATTTGGTTTTAAAGGTGTACTCAAAACACTTTTTGAGTAACTCGTATTATGTACTCTTTAAAAAAATAAAAGCTGTATATATGTAAGTTGTATAATGTGATATATCATAAAGTGATTAACTACATTTAAGCTAATTAATGTATCCATCACCTCACATGGGTACTGTGTGTTTGTGTGTGTATAATGAAAACACTTCAGGTTTATTCTCTTAGCAAATGTCAAGTATACAATGTAGTATTATTAACTATAGTCATGCTTTACATTAGACGCCTAGAACTTACTCATCCTACACAACTAAAACTTTGACCACAGTCCCCCAATTCTAAACCCCACCCATGCTCCTGGTAACCATCCATTATTATATTCTCTGCTTTTGTGGTTTGACTTTCTTAGATTCCAAATATAAGTGAGATCATGCAGTATTTGTCTCTCCGTGGTGGCTTATTTTATTTAACATGTCTTCCAGATTCATTCATGTTGTTGCAAATGACAGAATTTCCTTCCTTAAGACAGAGTAATATTTCACGTGTCTATATAAAATTACTTTATCTGTTGACAGACATTTGGGTTGTTTCCATGCCTTGGCTATTGTATACAATGCTGCAATGAACATGGTATTGCAAATATCCCTTCAACATACTGATTTCATCTCCTTTGGATATATGCCCAGCAGCTGGATTGCTGGATCATATGGTAGTTCTATTTTTAATTTTTGGAGAAACTTCCATTCTGCTTTCCAAAATGACTATACCAATGTACGTTTCCACCAACAGTGTGCAAGGGATTCCATTTCTCCATCTCCTGGCCAACATTTGTTATCTTTTGTCTTTTTTATAATCGCCATCCTAAACTATGTAATTCTCATTTTACATTTCCTTTATTGTACATCAGAAAGATGATATGTCATTTGAAAAAGAGCATGCAGCTCATGTATGTTTATTGCAGCACTATTCACAATAGCAAAAATTTGGAACCAACCCAAACGTCCATCAATGATAGACTGGATTAAGAAAATGTGGCACATATACACCATGGAATACTATGCAGCCAAAAAAAAGGATGAGTTCATGTCCTTTGCAGGGACATGGATGAATCTGGAAATCATCATTCTCAGCAAACTATCACAAGGACAGAAAACCAAACACCACACGTTCTCACTCATAGGTGGAAACTGAACAATGAGAACACCTGGACACGGGGTAGGGAAACATCACACATGGGAGCCTGTCGTGGGGTGGGGGGTAGGGTGAGGGATAGCATTAGGAGAAATATCTAACTTAGAGAGTTAATGGGTGCAGCAAACCAACATGGCACATGGATACCTATGTGACAAACCCACACGTTGTGCACATGTACCCTAGAACTTAAAGTATAATTTTTAAAAATTCAGTAAATTATGTGTAAACAGAAAAAATAAAAATAAAAGAAAAAAGAGTGCACAGCTATGGGGAAAACTATAATTGATTTGTACAGATACTGTAAATGTGTGCTATTATAAGATACATATTTGGTCTTCGACTTCATTTCCTGACATATCACTCTTAAACTCCTTAGACTCTCCAACGTGATGTCGTTTTGTATGCTAAGGAATTGAAGCCCATAGGTGGCTTCAGGATAGGGACTGGTCACGGGAAAGACCAAGGCATGTTTAGAGAGTTGAAACTTGCAGCCCCACCCGCAACCTGTGGAGAGGGGAAAGGGGCTAAAGCTTAAGTTGATCATGAATGGCCAAAGGTTTACATCATCTCTAAGTAATGAAGCCTCCATAAATTCAAAAAGGACAGGGTTTGGAAGGGTTCCGAATAGCTAAATATATGGAAGTTCCTGGATGGTGGCACTCCTGGGGAGGGCACAGAGGTGCCATACCCCTTCCTCCATACCCAGCCTTATATATCTCTTCATGTATATTCTTTCTAATATTCTTATAATAAACTGGTAGACAGACATATTTCCCTAAGTTCCATGAGCTGCTCTAGCAAATTAATTGAACCCAAGTAGGGCAGTGGCATGGGAACCCCATTTTAGAGCCAGTCAGTTATAGGCACAAGTCAAACAACTTGGAGCTTTTAACTGGCATCTGAAGTTGAGGGAGGCAGTCTTGGGGACTGAGCCCTCACCTTTTGGAGTCTGACACTATCTTTAGGTAGATGGTATCAGAATCGAATTAGAAGACACCCAACTGGTGTTCCCTGCAGAACTGATTGCTTTCTTGTTGGTGGGAAAACTCTCACACATTTCATCGCAGAATTCTTCTGTTGATTGTTGTTGAATGAAAGAATAGAAAAAAATAAAACACTTTGAGTTTGTTTAGAACATGTTTGTCAGAACATGTTTTTTAAGTTAAATGTCATTGTTATAGACAAAATTGTGTAAAGGAATTCTATATTGACAGGAAGTGAAAAATTTAACCAAGGAGGAAAAGAAGGAAAGAAACAGTATTTCTATTTATCTGTATGATGCCTCTTGTATTTAACTAAGATACCTGTATAAAGAGGCACTGGAATTGTTCTTTGGCATGTGTTTCTATTTCTCTCTCACACTCCAGAAGATGCCTCAGCTTCAATCCCTACAACATTGAATATTGTGGAACTTAAATGAAAAGCAGAGAAACCCCACTAAGATTTTCATTGTGTTTAGATGGTGTTTTACATTACATTTTCTGAATTGGTTTCAGTTCTTATAAAACACTGCCAGCCTGAGAATTTTAGAAAGCAAACCTCTTCTGTCTATTCATGTGAAGAAAAATAAAAGAGAAACAGCATGGTACATGTGAAATGTAAACAAGTGGTTTGGCCCTGTTCCACATAACAAAGGATAATGTAACCATCAATACAATTCAGTTGGGATCTTTTTTTAAACCTCCATAAGAATATCAATAAAAGAGTTATATTTTATAATACAGAAATGTAACTATAAGAATTTAAAATTAGATTACCAAAGGCAATTGAAATGCCCAAATCTCTATATAATCATTAAATTGTAAGGATGTTTAGTTATTCTTTGAAAGTTACCAAAACCCCTCAATCATCATTTCTACAGGAAATCATTATCTGTTAAACTATTCTAGTTTAGCAAGTGTTGACAGATCTTATTGTTGTTTAAAAATAAGCTATCTGCATTATATTAGTCAGGGTACTCCAGAGAAACAAAACACACGCACACACACACACATATATATATATATATATACACACACACATACATACACACACACACACACACACACATATATATATATATATACACACACACACATACATACACACACATACACACACACATATATATACATATATACACACATATATACACACACATATATATATACACATATATACACACACATATATATATGGAAATAGATTTAAGGAATTATCTTATGGGATTCTAGTAAGTGACAAGTTGGAAATCTATAAAGGCAGTCTTGCAGGCTGGAGGCTCAGAGAAGAGTTGATGCTACAGTCATAAGCCTGAAGGCAGTATAGTGACAGAATTTCTTCTTCCTTGTTGAACCTCATTCTCTCTTAAGGCCTGCAAGTGATTGTCTGAGGCCCACCCAAATTGTGAAGTGTAATCTGCTTTACTCAAAGTCTATGGATTTAAGTGTCAATCATGTCCAAAACATACCTTCAAATCAAGATCTAGACTGATGTCTACCCACACATCTGGGGACCAGGAAACTAGCCAAGGTGATGCATGACCACCACACACCTATCATTTTCTTAATATTTATGAAAGCAATTTATCTAATAATCATTTAAACCTCTATAACCCTTTTTATTTTTCATTCACACATTTAACATCTTTAAAATCAATTTATATTTCACCACATATCAAGTTGTGAATGTATGGATCTCTGTAAGCCAAGGGACCATTTTATAAATTTTTTTTTATGGTTCCACTATTTCCAGTATGACTGGATTGCAGGATCAAATCTCTAGCTTGCCCCCATCCATCCCCAGTAAGTCAACATATCCTTCATTAGCAATTTCTATTTATTGTGCTCCTAGAACTCCAATTTTTCTAAATCTTATTTTATTACATTTTCATTGATAAATTATGTTTCACTGATTTTTTTTGATAAGTCCTTTTTTCCTTGGAACTATTTTTTTTTCCATTTTCAACCTAATGTACTCTAGAGTTAACCAAAATGAGTTTGCAATTACAAAGTGATTACCTTCCTTCCTATAAAAATCATTCCAGCTTTGGCTAAAAGTAAACACTAACCTGCCCAATATACAAATCCTCATTATGAATTCACTGGCTCCTATCTTTAATGAGTATATAATTCCCATATGTATTATTCTATTCTCACACTGCTATAAAGACATACCTGAGACTGGATAATTTATAAACAAAAGAAGTTTAATCGACTCATAGTTCCACATGGCTGGGGAGGCCTCAGGGAACTTACAATCATGACAGAAAGCAAAGGGGAAGTAGACACATCTTCACACGGCCAAAGAAGGAGACAGAGAGCGAAGTGGGGAGTGTGATATACTTTTAAACAACCGGATCTCAAGAGAACTCACTCACTCTCATGAGAACAGCAAGAGGAAAGTCTGATCCCATGATTCAGTCACCTCCCAAGGGGCCCTTGCTCCAACACTGGGGCGTCATAATTCAACATGAAATTTGGGTGGGGGAAACAGAGCCAAACCATATCACCGTATCATAAATATATAAATAGTTCCTTTAAGATACAAATGTACAAATAAAGAAAGAAAAGGGTCATGATTCAGTTTTTATTTACTTCCCAGTGGTGCAGGGATAACGAATAAATAGAGGCATAAGGTACAGTGATTGGACATTGCTCATCTATCCCAAACACTATACAACAGGATACTTGAATACAAGTCACTAATTACTTTCAATAGGCCAATTGCTTCCAGAAAAAAAGGAAACAAATAAATATTCCACTTTAGCTAATTCACGGAAAACATTATGAAAGTTAATGAATTCCTTTCACATGTCCCGTATTTCAAACTAGATCTCCAGGATAGTAAAATGCCATTAAAATGTTGTAAGGACATGGCACAGTGGGAAGAGTATGAAGACTAAAGTCAGATGATGTGAGAACTGTTTGCAGATTTACAATTTGCTCATTGTTTAGCCTGACTGCTACTGCCTCTTTAGAAAGCTGAAATTGAGCCGGGTGCGGTGGCTCACACCTGTAATCCCAGCACTTTGGGAGGCCGAGACCAGTGGATCACAAGGTCAGGAGATTGAGTCCATCCTGGCTAACACTGTGAAACCCCATGTCTACTAAAAATACAAAAATATTAGCCAGGCATAGTGGCAGGCACCTGTAGTCACAGCTACTTGGGAGGCTGAGGCAGAAGAATGGTGTGAACCTGGGAGGCGGAGCTTGCAGTGAGCTGAGATCACGCCACTGCACTCCAGCCTGGGCAACAGAGCGAGACTCCATCTCAAAAAAAGAAAAAAGAAATCTGAAATTCTCCATCTAGTACATGGAGCTATAAAGCTTTGCCTGAATGCATTGTTCTGAGTATCAATTGTCCAATATTTTTGGTTTTTTATTTAGAAATAAACTTTTAAAATAAATTATTTAAATATGAATTGTCATGTAATTTTAGATTTTCTTTCTTTTGTTTTTTGTTACTATTGTTGTTGTTGTTTGAGATGAGGGTCTTACTCTGTTGCCCACGCTGGAACGCAGTGATGTGATCATAGTTCACTGCAACCTCAAACTCCTGAGCTAAAACGATCCCCCTGCCTCAGCCTCATAAGTACCTGGGACTATAGGCATGTGCCAGCATACCTAATAATTTTCTTTCTTATACATGCTACTTGATATCTAATTGGAAGTTTCTTAAAACAGTTAAGCTTTTGAATTATGTATAAATAAATAATTTAAGTTATTTTTAAAATTATGTGTTCCTTGTGTAATGTAAAGGACCCTATAACAGTGTGAATGATTACATCCACCACTATATCATTTTGCTATAAGATGGTGATATAGTTTGGCTGTGTCTTCACCAAAATCTCAACTTGAATTGCATCTCCCAGAATTCCCACATGTTGTGGGAGGGCCCAGGGGGAGGTAATTGAATCATGGGGGCCGGTCTTTCCTGTGCTATTCTCATGACAGTAAATAAGTCTCACAAGATCTGATGGGTTTATCAGAGATTTCCACTTTTGCTTCTTCCTCATTTTTCTCTTGCCACCACCATGTAAGAAGTGCCTTTCGCCTCCTGCCATGATTCTGGGACCTCCCCACCCATGGGGGACTGTAAGTCCAATTAAACTTTTTCTTCTCAGTCTCAGGTATGTCTTAATGAGCAGCATGAAAATGTACTAATCCAGAAAATTGGTACCAGTAGAGTGGGGCATTGCTGAAAAGATACTGGAAAATGTGGAAGCAATTTGGAACTGGGTAACAGGTAGAGACTGAAACACTTTGGAGGGCTCAGAAGAAAAGAAAATGTGGGAAAGTTTGGAACTTCCTAGATACTTGTTGAATGGCTCTGACCAAAATGCTGATAATGATATGAACAATAAGGTCCAGGCTGAGATGGTCTCAGATGGAGATGAGGAAGTTTTTGGGAACTGGAGCAAAGGTGATTCTTGTTATGTTTTAGCAAAGAGACTGGCAGCATTTTGCCCCTGCCCTAGAGATCTGTGGAACTTTGAACTTGAGAGAGATGATTCAGTTTGCGTGGCGGAAGAAATTTCTGAGCAGCAAAGCATTGAAGATGTGATTTGGGTGCTGTTAAAGGCATTCAGTTTTATCAGGAAAGCAGAGCATAAAAGTTTGGAAAATACGCAGCCTGACTATGCAATAGAAAAGAAAAACCCATTTTCTGGGGAGAAATTCAAGCTGGCTGTAGAAATTTGCATAAGTAGCAAGGAGCCTAATGTTAATCCCCAAGACCATGGGGAAAATGTCTCCAGGCCATGTCAGAGACTCTCAAGGCAGCCCCTCCCATCACAGGCCCAGAGGTCCAGGAAGAAAAAATGGTTTCATGGGCCAGATCCAGGGTCCCCATATTGTGTGCAGCCTAGAGACTTAGTGCCCTGTGTCCTAGCTGCTCCAGCTGTGGCTGAAAGGGGCCAACATACAGCTTGGGCTGTGGCTTTAGAGGGTGGAAGCCCCAAGCCTTGGCAGCTTCCACATGGTGTTGAGCCTGTGGGTGGACAGAAGTCAAGAACTTAGGTTTGGGAACCTCTGCCTAGATTTCAGATGATGTATGGAACTGCCTGGCTGCCCAGACAAAAGTTTGCTACAGGGGCAGGGCCCTCATGGAGAACATCTGCAAGGGCAGTGCAGAAGGGAAATGTGGGGTCAGAGCCCCCACACAGAGTCCCTGTTGGGGCACTCCCTAGTGTAGCTGTGAAAAGAGGGCCACCGTCTTCCAGACCCCAGAATGGTAGATCCAGCAAAAGCTTGCACCTTGCACCTGGAAAAGCCACAGACACTCAATGCCAGCCCATGAAAGCAGCCAGGAGAGAGGCTGTACCCTGCAAAGTCACAGGAGTGGGGCTGTCCAAGACCATGGGAACCCACCTCTTGCATCAGCATGACCTGGATGTGAGACCTTGAGTCAAAGGAGGTCATTTTGGAGCTTTAAAATTTGACTGCCCCACGGGATTTTGGACTTGCATGGGCCCTGTAATCTCTTTGTTTTGGCAATTTCTCCTATTTGGAACAGCTGTATTTACCTAATACCTGTACCCTCATTGTATCCAGGTACTAGCTAGTTTGCTTTTGATTTTCCAGACTCATAGGCAGAAGAGTCTTGCCTTGTCTCAGATGAGACTTTGGACTGTGGACTTTGGGGTTAAGGCCGAAATGAGTTAAGACTTTGGGGGACTGCTGGGGAGGCATAATTGGTTCCGCCAGGGGTGGAATGACATAGTTTGGCTGTGTCCCCATCCAAATCTCAATTCGAATTGTATCTCCCTGAACTCCCACGTGTTGTGGGAGGGACCCAGGGGGAGGTATTGAATCATGGGGGGCCAGTCTTTCCTGTGCTATTCTCCTGATAGTGAATAAGTCTCACAAAATCTGATGGGTTTATCAGGGGTTTCCGCTTTTGCTTCTTCCTCATTTTTCTTTTGCCACTGCCATGAAGAAGTGCCTTTCACCTCCTGCCATGACTCTGAGACCTCCCCAGCCATATGGAACTGTAAGTCCAATTAAACCTCTTGTTCTTCTCAGGCTTGGGTATGTCTTTATCAGAAGTGTGAAAACAGACTAAAACAGATGGTCAGTGCTGTTTAAAAGTACAGAAGACTATCCCAAATGGGAGATGAGGAATATCATAGTACAAACAAAGCTTTTTCACATTTATCCTGGATTATTTGGTGGAGTCTAAATGCCATCATAATTGTCATCAGGAGAGGAAGACAGAGATTTGACTCATGTACCATAGAAAGGTATTTTTATGGAAAACACAGATTCAAATAAGATAAAACTACAGGGATTTGGGGTCAAACAAAACTTTATGACCTTAGGCAAGTTATTTAACCACTGTTAGCCTCTGTAGCCTTTTATGTAAAATGAAGAAAACATAGCCTAATTCATGCAGTTATTCAAGGACTGAATGTCATCTCAAGAGGAAGATGCCTGGCACAAAGTAGAGGCTTAATAAATTAATTCCCATTCTCTTTGAGCCCCTGCCATAAAGAATGCTCCATTCAAAAAAAATGTACATTTAGTTTTTTGAAGTTTCCTAATACAGGTCATCTATTGTTAATCTCAATTGCTTTAAAAAAAATGAACAAGTTTGCATAAAAGTAGATGGTTTAAGGTCAAATTACAGCATAAAGTTGATATCTGGTAAAATATCAACAAGATAACTATAGTGTGACTCTAAGAAGTCTCAATTATGCATTTTTAAGTAATTCTGTCTACTAAAACATTCTGTGAATACAGAAATGTTCTGTATCTGCACTGTCCAATACAGTAGCCCCTAGCCACATGAACACCTGAAAGGTGGTTTAACACAACAGAGAAAGTGAATTTTAGTATTATTTAATTTTCAACTAATATCACTTAAAATGTAAATGATTCCATGAGGCTAGTGGCTATGGTTTTAAATAGCGCAGATCTAAAGTATTCTTTAGTTCTAGACTTTATTTTATTTACTTTTGACCTTAAAGTGAAATACATAGAAAACTGTCAATAAGAATATAGAAAGTATGAGATATAAAAACCGTGAGCATTAGATAAAAATAATGGTGACCAATCCAGGTAAGAGGAGTTACAAAAGAAAGACCTCCTAGAGCAAGTAAAACTAAGCCAGAGCTTACAGATGAGAATAGAGATATGAGGAGATAAGTATAATATTGTACATATTTTGAAAGACTTTTCTTTAAAATATTAACATTGGATTCCACTGGGTGATAAAATCTCAGTTACTTTTTACTTCCTAGGTGGATTTTTTTTATAATTGTTGACGTTTTTAGAAATAACGTTTTTAGAAACCACATATCAAACAAAGGACTAGTATCTCCAATGCATAAAGGACTTTCAAAACTCAATAGTAAAAAAAATCTAATTATAAAATAGACAAAGGACATGAACGGGTATTTCACTGATGAGGATATACAGATAGTAAATAAGCATATAAGAATATGTTCAACAGCATTAGCCTATTAGGGAAATGCAAATTAAATCCATGAGATAGCACTGTAGACCTATCAAATTAGCTAGAATAAAATTTGTGACATCAAATGTTGGCTCACTAATACTCATGAACTGAATCTTTTACACATTGCTGGTGGGAATATAAAATGGTACAGCCATTCAGGAAAAAAATTTGTAATTTCTTATAAAACTAAACATGCTATTATTATAAGACCCAACAATTTTCCTCTTGGGAATTTATACCAGAGAAATGAAAGCTTATATTCATGCAAAAACCTGTATCCTAATGTTCACAATAGCTTTACTGAAAATAACCAAAAACCAGAAACAACCCAGCTGGATTTTCACAGGTGAACGGTTAAACGAAAAGTGATGTATCTATGCAATATAATGCTACTCAGCAATAAAAAGGACAAACTATCAATACATGCAACTTGAATAAACCTCAAGGGAATTATGCTGAGTGGATTTTTAAAAAGTTACATACTACATGATTGCATTCATATAATATTCCCAAAATAGTAATAAAGAACAAGTCAGTGTTTTTCAGAAATTACGAGGAAAAAGCTGTGGAAGGAGATGGGTATGGTCATAAAATGGGAAGATGAGTGACCCTTGTAGGGGTGTTCTCTATTATTATTATTTCTTTTTTTTGAGATGGCATCTCGCTCTGTTGCCCAGGCTGGAGTGCAGCAATGTGATCTTAGCTCACTGCAACCTCTACCTCCCAGGTTCAAGTGATTCTCCTGCCTCAGCCTCCAGAGCAGCTGGGACTACAGGCACATGTCATCACGCCTGGCTAATTTTTGTATTTTTAGTAGAGACAGGGTTTCACTATGTTGGCCAGGCTAGTCTTGAACTCCTGACCTCAGGTGATCCACCCATCTCGGCCTCCCAGAGTGCTGGGATTACAGGCATGAGTCACCGCGCCCAGCCCAGTGTTCTCTATCTTAACAGTGGTGAGTCAAGCATACACAAACCCATACATGTGTGATAAAATTGCACACAACTAAATACACACACACACACACACACAAATGAAAACAAGTAAAATTAGTGAAATCTAAATAAGACCAGTACATTGTATCAATGTTATTATCCTAGTTGTGATATTTATTACAATCATAAAAATCCCACCAAGCAGGGAAACCTAGGTAAAGCGTACATGGAATCTCCATATTACTACTTACAACGGCCTGTGAATCTATCATTATCACAATATAAAGAGTTTAATGAAGGAAAAAGAGCTAATGCATGTCAGGTTTAATACCTAGGTGATGGGTTCATAGGTGCAGCAAACCACCATGGCACACATTTACCTATGTAACCAACCTGCCTATGTAACAAACCTGCACATGTACCCTGGAGCTTAAATAATAACAACGATTTTTTTAAAAGTGTAATGTGAAGAAAATAAATATGAGACCTGTATCTGGTTAAGATGTAAAAAGTTATCAAGAAAAACTTTTTTCTACCCTTAATAATAATGAGAAACAAGCTGGATAAGCTGTAAAACTATAGATTAAAACACACATCACAGAACTTAATATGCAAAAAAACCCTAATGGTACTAGAAAATTAGACCCTCCTAGAGGACAACAGACCCACAGCTGTTTGAATCCTTGAAAAACAGCAAGAAGAAGATGATTCCACCATTAATGAAGGCAAGAATAATCCAGATGAACTTTCAGCATACCTTTAACACCATTTACAGGCTGTCATGAGAGATTATCATACTGAGGAGCCCCAGCCAAGAGACCTCTACCAAGCGTTAAGGGCCTGTACACCAAAGGCCAGGGAAGGGCAGGAGGTTTGAAAGTGACCCACCTCGAGGTGTGCAGGGCCTTTGCCAAGTGCAGGGACATGGCCCAGTACAAATCAGGAGCAGGGCAGAATAGCTGAGAGAATCCCTCAAGGTATGCCAGGGCTTCACGAAATGCACAGGAGCTGCTCTACAAATGCTGAGCATGAGAGGAAAGCTGAAAAAATCCCCACAAGATACTCTAGGACTTCAAGTGCACTGGAGTTGCCCTCTGATGACTGGAGACAGAAGAATAGGACAGAAAGAGATCTCCAAAGGTGCAGAAAGCTACGGGAAGGACAGAGGAAGTAAAAGAACTTCCAAACTCTCCAAATACTACCAGCTGGACTATGTAAAGCAGAGAAATTTGCTTTGTGGAATTAGCCTCGTGAACTTTGGTAGTTTTGATGTAAAACATAGAGCAATTTCTGGAGTTGCGATGATGGAATCTTGATCACAAGCTCTGCTAATGAAAAGATCCTGATCTGTTGGCAAAAAAATATATTTAAAGCCTGTGGTGATTTCCATCTAACTAACACTAAACCTAAACCCAGTTCTACCACAGGTTGCATTGAGTCAGACTCCCACATTAATAGCTTAACAGGAGAAGGGATATTCTCCTTTGTGGGGGTACATTCTCATTTATTTCAGTCTCCCTTATTATTTTATATATAGTTTCTTTTATAAAATTAAAAATTATGAGACATGACAAAAAAAGGCCCACCATCATCCAAGTATATAGTCCACAGAAGAGGGTTCATATATGCCCAAGATGTATACATTATCATACAAGACACTATGACAAATATGTTAAGTAATATAATAGAAAGGGTAGATAACATGCATGAAGAGATGGGAAATTTTATAAGAGTTGAAAAAAAAAACATACGGAAATACTATAAATGGAAAATATGTGATCAGAAATGAAGAATTCATACAATAGTCTTGATATCAGAGTGGAAAGAGCAGATGAAAAGATCAACGAACTTAAAGATAAGTCATTTGAAATCAGCCGCACTGAAACTCAAAGAAGAAAACAATGCTGGGGGAGTGGGGAGGAAGATGAGCAAAGCCTGAGGTTTGTGAGACATTGTTAAACAGTAAAACACTTGTAATTGGTGCAAAGGGAGAAAGAGAAAAGGAAGCAGAAAAAAAAGAATGAGAATTTTCCAAACCAAAAGAAATATATCAACCCAGAGAGCCAAAAATATCAGCCATAAAATCAAGAGAAGCCAAATAACGGACATATAATTATCAAATTCCTGAAAACCAAAGAGAAAGAAAATATACTAAAAGCAGTCAGAGAAAAACAGAATGCATTCCATATAGGAAAAAATATATATGAATTACGGCTATCTTCTCACTGAAATAACTGAGGCCAGAAAACAATAGAAAGGCATCTTTAAAGTACTGAAGAGGGAACAAGAAACATCATATTGGAATTCTGTATCAAGAAAGGAAATGCTTCTGAGACAATCATTTAACTACAAACTCAGATTTAACCTAAATAGATAAAATGTTATTTTTAAATTAATATAAATAGCCTAGAAGGGATCATACTAAAATAAATAGCTGATTTCAGGGTGGCAAAACCTTTCTATGTATAAAAGCAGTACAGTATAAAAAAATCAGAGGAAAATACTAGTATCTAGTTATGCAAAATATAATACACAATGAATAAGATAAGCCTCATCAATTCTCCAGTAGGATAAAAAGACATTAAATGAACTAATAACCCACAAAATAAAATTAGTTAATAAAACAATTGAAAAAGTTAACTTCCTCAAAAGTAGCAACAAATATTAATTAATAGAAACTTTTTCAGTAAAATTAGCAAAAATCTAAAAATAGTTATATCCATTATGGAAGGGATACAGTGAAGCTGGAATCTGTGGAACAATCTTGGTGGGATATAAACTAACACAACCTTTCTGGGAAACAGTTTAGCAAGACTTTTATAAATGTTTAGAAATTTTTTCCAAAAGACAAATTAAAATATGGGCAGATATTGTATTCAGCAAGACTATCATAAATGCTTAGAAATGTTTTCCAAAAGAAAAATGAAAATATGGACAGAAATTATATATCTATAAATGTTTATCCTACTTCATGTTTAAAGAATCTGCCTGGCATTATGGTTATCAGTGGGGACTCTGGAACCAGACAGCATGGTTACAAAACCAAATTTTGCAACTTCCCAGCTGAATATCTTGGGGCAAATCACATAACGTTTCTGTGCTCAGTTTTCATATGTGTAGATGTGAAAATAACAGCATCTAGCTATGAGCTTGTTCTGTGCATTAAACAAGATGATATATCTAAAACATTAGAGCAGCTCTTAACATAAAATACACACAATATAAATGATTGCACAATACAAATGATAGCCATGATTATTGTATTTATAATTCAACAATGGAAATAGCACAACTTTCATAATAATAATATATGTACATAATTTTCTATAGCTGTGAAATATTTTTCCAAAGAATATTTAACATGATAAAACAAAAATGAAACAAAACTTTATATAATGTTTTATATGTAAGAATGTATAAACAGAGGAAAATATATGAGGTAAATACTTCAAATATCATTAGAAATTATGTAGAAATGGTGATATACAAGTGATAATGACAAACCATATTGGCTTGCTTAGGTAATGACATTTATTACCAGGTAGGATCAGAAATACTGCAACTAAATTATTAATTCATTTTATATCTAAAGAGTAATCTTGTGTACTCAAGCTTCTTAGATATATCTGATATAAGTACTAGAAATCCAGGTAAATTAGATACCTGGTCCAATGCCCAATATAAAGCATATACAAAGATTATAATAAAATAGATCATGACTAATTTTTACTATTCCCATGTGACTAAAATGGCTTTGAATAAAAATGTTACTTTAGAAAGAGTTAAGAAATATGAGTAGTAATAGTTTAATATAAAACTCTTTTGAGCATTTAGTGTTATATTAATATTGTCCTAATGTAACATGAAAAACAAGGTCTCAAAATGAAATATTGCTTTCCCAGAATTCTAAAATTAGGTTATTAATCACATCAACTTTTCATGAATATCTATTATAGCATAACTTTTTAAACAGTAAAACTTTTCGTAAGAATGCCTATGCAAATATGACTATCTCACTATTTGATCCTTAAAATATGAATATGTTAAGCCTTCTTTACGAGCACTTTTAAAGACCTAATTGAAGTAACTTCATAGAATATTTTGAGATACTCTCACAGTGAACCCAAGTTTGTTTGCAAAAGTTTTTTTTTGTTTGCAACAGTTATGTAGTAGTTTGACCTGGTATGAGCTCTGAGGATTGCATCCTTTATATTTTCAATTTAATAATAAAATATCCAAGAAGTGCTCACTACTATACCTGCAATTTTGGGGCATTAAAATAATAAATTTAAGACTTATAGGGAATATTAGTGGTAGACTTATGCTACTCCTGCTTCTTACAGGAAAGATTCCAATATCAACTGTGAACTGGTATTCCAGTCTTTGTCTCAACCTTCAAGGCTCAAAAAGCCTTTATAACATTTTACCAGACTGTCTATGACACATTTGGATTTGATTATCTTATGGATTATAGTATGGGAGTGGGAACACAAGCTTTGAGGTCAGGCCAGGGCTAACTCGAGCTCTGTTGTTTTCTGACCTAATGATGCTTTTTGGGGGGCAAATTCCTTAATGTCCCAGATCCTCAGCTGCCTATGTTTAAAATGGGTTAAATTTATGGAACGGCTGTGATTGTATATAGTGCATTGACATAGAGTTTTTTACATTTAAATCCTTTATATTTTTATGTTACTTTTACAGGAAGATGTGAAGAACTGAATTAGATATATGTTTACAGTCAGTTGTCTGGAGCATATTTGTCGTGGTTGATCCATCTTTTTGCAAATTTATTTGAAATTCCACCTTGATCAAATATGCCTATCATATCTCCTGGGCGTGACACAGAGCAGGCACTTAATAAATAGAACTTCATGTCCTCCTTCTACTGAGTTAAAACTTGCTTTCCTATAAATTCCATTGATCTATTTTGCCTGTCAGTGTACCAACAAAACTCATTTAATGAACTAAATACCCCTACTTCAGCCAGTCTTCACATGGCATAATTTCCAGTACAATGCCATCCTGTTTGCCCTCCTTTATATAAGCCATAATTGCCACTATTCGTCTAACAATATGGCTCATTGGACTGAACATTTTCTACCAGACATGTTTTCACAATTGAAGGGCCTGGGAAATAATATCTACCTTTGTTCTCAATACCTCCATTCTTTAAATGCAGTCTAATTTTGTATTAGTATCTCTCACATCTAATTCATACTACGTTAAACTAACAGTAAGTTTTGTTGTTAGCTAAAGCCATGACTCCTTTTTTTATGTGAGCTGTTTTTAAGCCAAATGTTGTCCATTTTGAAAACATTAGGTATTTTCATATCTGATAATGATCTTTAAAAATGCCAAAAATCGAAAAATAAGAAAAAGGTCACTTATCCTTTATCATATATTTTTGCTACATCTCTCATTCAAAGTCAAGACATTTTCTAAGGAGTTTGCTTTCTTTAAATATATATTATTTTAGTATCATTGTTTAAGATTGAAGAATATTTTACATAATACTTTTCAATTAAGTACACTTTCAGAGTTTTCAGTATTCAACCCACTTTAAACATTTTTTGATAAGCTAAGAGAGCAAAGTTTCAAAAAAGTATATATGATATAATTTCACCTTGGAATATGAGTGCTGACTCAAAAATATACTGCTATAGACTGAATGTTTGTATCTCCCCAAAATTCATATGTTGAAACCTAACCCCTTAATGTGATGGTATTTGGAAGTACAGTCTTTGGGAGGTGATTAAGTCATGAGAGTGTGGCTGTGATATTGTTTGGCTCTATGTCCCCACACAAATCTCATCTTTAGCTCCCATAATTTCCACGTGTTGTGGGAGGGACCCAGTGGGAGATGACTGAATCATGGGGGTGGGTCTTTCCCATGCTGTTCTTGTGATAGTGAATGGGTCTCACAAGATCTGATGGTTTTAAAAATGGGAGTTTCTCTGCACAAGCTCTCTTTTGGCCTCCTGCCACCCATATAAGATGTGCTTGCTCCTCCTTGCCTTCCGCCATGATTGTTAGGCCTCCCCAGACATGTGGAACTGTAACTCCAATAAACCTCTTCATTTTGTAAGTTACCCAGTCTCGGGTATGTCTTTATCAGCAGTGTGAAAACAGACTAATACAGGTCCTCATGAATGGGATTCTTATAAAAGAGACCGCAGAGAGCTCCCTTCCTCATTCTGCCATGTGATGACAGAGCAAGAAGACAGATATCTATGAACCAGGAACTAGGCCCTTACCATACACCAAATCTACCAGCCCCTTGATCTTGAAATTCCCAGCCTCCAGAGCCACGAGAAGTAAATCTCTGTTATTTATAAGCCACTCAGTCTATGGTGTTCTCTTATAGCAGCCCCCAAAAACTAAGATATATACACATATTTGAAAATCTAGTATATGTCTATTTGATATATATAAAAATGTGTATACCAAAATACTAACCATGGTTACTTTGGGGCATTGGGACTTATGTTTTCAATGCTATTCATTTATATTTCCTATTTTTTTCTTAGTGTTGGCATGTTTTGTTTTTATAATAGTATTTAAACTCTCAATTGGATAATCACCACAATGATCAAATAGTCAAATTATTAAGCAGGAAAACTTGGAAAATCAAGGTTTATGATTTAAATTATAAATAAAAATCATCCATAAATAATTCATTATATTTTTAATTTACTTGATATTCATGTGCTTTTACTTTAAATGTTTAAAAATATTTTATTCAAAGTCATTTTTTCTATGTCATTTAAGTCTTTTGCCTTTTTCAAATACTCTGATATTTTGAGTATTTTCAACTTCATCAGAGGGAAGTGAATTTTACTTATTTCTTTGTTAACTACTTTGTCTCTGTATTATCCGTAAACTCAAAGAGTTTGTTGGCATATAGATCTTACATGCTTTCAGAATTTTATGCAATTTTATAATATCTGGCAGTATACCATTAATAGGATGAGTAAGAGACAATCAAGATAAAATATCTGGAAACCAGACTATACTGCAATAGAACAGGGAAAGTCATTACTAAAATCTATAGAAACAAGGGAACAAGATTAATGGATTTAAATATTCAATAAAGATGATGAAACTGAAGGCATAACAAAAGCATTGTGAAACTGTATTTTTCATTTTCTTCTCATGCTTAAATATATGTTTTATTTAAAATTATATTTATTATGCTCTAGTAAATTAATAATTACTCAACTTTAGAGAAGAAGTAGTTTACTCCTAAGAGCAAATAGAATATAGTGAAAGAGAATGAACTTGGGAATCAGAAAACCTTGACTTAAATAGGCTACTTATTTACTCTCCTGTCTCAGACAAAGTAATTGGCTTCTCTGATCCTTAACTTTCCCCCATGGAGTTGCTCTGAATTTTTAAATGATAGAATCTGTGCAAACCCGTATCACATAATAGAAACACAAATATATCACCTTTGTTTCTTCTTTCATAATAAATCCTATTCTACAAAAAAAAAGCAAAATAAAATAATATATTGCACTTTTAAACTGCTTAAAACCTTGGTATTCTCTGAGATTTAATCAAAAGACAGCATTTGAGAAGATAAGAGTATCTGGGAAATTATCATAATATCTCCTTTATAAAAAAGGAGTTACAGAGGAAAAGGTTTCCAGTTAAAGTGGTATCTTACATCTATACACTTATGGATTTCCCCTACCAAAATGCCACAAAATGACAGTGAGGGAAACAAAAAGTAAAATGGGCAATGAATACAGAGAAGAGACAACAGCAGTTAGGAATCATTAACAAAATGTTGGAAGATAAAAATAGCATGGAAGAGTAGTAACTGCCTTAGAAGAGAGTTGACTTGTTGGTTGTCAGATTTGTGAAACTTGAACAAAGTGCTGAGTTCCACATCTTGACTGACATGACATAGCCTAGGACCAGTATTCAGGAAGTTGGAAGTCCAGAAAGTAGAGGGGACAAAGTCACATCATGTCCCCACTACCAGCCTGTGGGTTTACAGAAATTTTGGGGAAGAGCCTTAGACTTCCGCAGATGGTGGAATTGGGTTTACATCTATTACATTTAAATATCTCAATTGAGCAAGTAATCATCCAATTATTTTTCTATGTATTCTTTGGTCTATTTCTGGAGTCTTTCTTTTTTCTCTCTTGATATATCTCGCTATTGCATACTCCTGTGCTATACTATTTTAACTATGTGTAAGAATGTTCAGTATCTATTAGAGCAAGATTATTAAGATTGATCTTCCTAGCTACTTTTATCAATCTGTTTTTCCAGGTTTACCTTAGGATTATTTGTTCTGTTTTGAAAGAAAAAAATATGCACCTTAAAACTTTGGAAACAGTTACATTCAATATATATACACAAACATGTAAGAAATTGACTTATTTCAATTCTTGATTATTCCTACGAAACAATGTGATATATCCTTCCATTTGTTCAAGTTTCCAGGTTTTCTGTTTGGTTGTTTGCTTGTTTGTTTGTTTTACAGAGACAGAGTGTCCCTCTGTTGCCCAATCTGGAGTGCAGTGACAAAGTCATAGCTCACTGCAGCCTCAACTCCTTAACTCAAGCGATCCTCCTACTTCAGCCTCCCAAGTAGTTGGGACTACAGGTGCATGCCACCATGCCCAGCTAATTATTTTTTTTAGAGATGGGTCTCACTATGTTGTCCAGGCTGGTTTCAAACTCTTGGCCTCAAACAATCTTCTTCCCTCAGCCTCCCAAAGCACTAGGATTAAAGGCATGAGCTACCATACCCAGCATAAGTTTCTTTCACGCCACACGGTGTTTTCATAATGTCTTATTATTTAAGGTTATATTAATTCCTAAGGTTACCTATTTATTTTCCACCACTCTGCATAACATCCTTTATTATTTGCTTTTATTTTCCAAGTAGTTGCTGTTATATAAGAACAATGCTAATATCTAACTATATTCTTTATTATTTCTCATAATTTGATTTTGTAGGCTTTATATTAGAAATTAATAATTCTACTGTCTAATAACTATAACTTCAATATATTTATCCAAAATATTAATAACCACTTATAGAATAATGCTATTAATGAATAACGATTATGGAATTCCTGATATTCTTCCTGACTTTATTAAAAATTCTTTTGGTATTTCAGAGATATAAATGATCCTAATAATGAATTTGGATTTTTAAAGTCACATAAGCAGTACCCTTTTGTACTTTACATTTTTAAAATTCTGTCTGGTAGGTACAAGGATGCTTTCATATTTAATGTTCATTTCAGAGATGTATAATTTTTTAAAGATTAAATATAAGGAAATATCTTCTCAATATCAGGAATTGAAGTTAACTTTTACAAACCCTTTTGAACATATTGAGAAGAACAATTGTTTTTTGTTATGCCATGATGAAATGTTATCAATAGATTTCATAACATTAAATTGTTCTGGAGATCTTGAAATAAATCCTATTAACTATGATATGCCATTTACTATATTATTAGACTGAATTTTATTTACATATTTTTACATCAATATTACTGAAGACAGAATTAGTCTTCTTTTTCTGTGAATTCTCTATCAGATTTTTGGCCAGAATAATATGGTACTTGGGAAGCCTGTTTCCCTAACGTGCCACAACAGCCTGATTATTACTATTATTACTATTATTATTGTTTTGAGACAGAGTCTCACTCTGTCACCAGGCTGGAGTGCAATGGTATGATCTTGGCTCACTGCAACCTCCGACTCCCTGGTTCAAGCAATTCTCCCGCCTCAGCCTCCGAAGAAGCTGGGATTACAGGCACACACCACCATGCCCAGCTAATTTTTACATTATTAATAGAGACAGGGTTTCACCATGTTGGCCAGGAGGGTCACCATCTCCTGACTTCGTGATCCGCCAGCCTCAGCCTCCTGAAGTGCTAGGATTATAGGCAAGAGCCACTGCACCCGGCCCAGCCTAATTATTAATTGTAAATATTAGCCTCCTAACCATCTGAATTAAATTGCTCATAATTTCATCTGGGTTTTTAAAAGTCTTTTTATTTGCTTGTTTTACAGAAGGGGTGGAGCTGGAAAATAAATGGTATTCTTGGTCAACTTTATTATTATTAATAAATTGCAGAGTTATTGATGATTCTTCCTTTCCTTGAGTCATTTTTGTTGGTTCAAATTGTTTCTAGAAATTTTAGTCAAAAAGTAAAGACATAATCTCTCATCATTCTGAAAAGCTCTACCATTCCTCTGAGTGTATTCACTGTCTTGTATATTACTTTCTCATGCCTGGAATTTCTCTCTCTTTCTCTCTGTGCTGTACTGATTTTATTGCTTTATTTTTTAATGAAGCATGCATAGTAAATATGTTGATGTGTTTCTAAGTTATTTCCACTTTTATCTTTATCTCTCTTTTCTAGACTTCATTACTATTTTTCTAAGTTCTTGGCTTGAAGTGTAGTTGATTTACCTTAAATCATTCTTGCTGAATAATAAAAGTGTTTAAGACCATATCCATTCTCCTAAATACACCAGATCTGAGAGCATAAGTATATGAGCCTTGGAGTCATAGTACCAAGGTTCAAATCTTGGCTTCACCATTTTGTTATACATACTCTGAGCTTTGATTTTTCTTGCTCATAAAATGAAAATAAAAAATAGCATTTCCCTAATGAAGGTAAGGCTAAATGAGATGATACTAAAAGTAACCAGCACATTACCTGCCATGCTATAAAGGCTCCATGCATTTTAGCTGTCATGAGTGGTGCTGGGTGGTTCAGGGTGGTCCTAGCATTTAGAGCTGTAGCTTTATTTTATTCGCTTGATATATAGCATTCTCACTGAGCCACTTCCTAAATATCTTGAAACTGCAGTTCTGGGATTCCATTCTGATTTTCTAACCCTGCCCTGCCAGGTTGGAAAATTCAACTGTCATAAGCCAAGCTAAAGGAAGCAGAAGAAAGACGTAGCAAAGTAACACTGCTCCCCTCCCTCCAGTGCTGTTCACCTGCCTCCTTTTAAGCTATCTAGTTAAACAAAAGGAATGAGCAAACAACCAAAGTTAATTAATTCAAATGTTAAACCTAAAACCATAAAAACCCTAGAAGAAAACCTAGGCAATACCATTTAAGACATAGGCATGAGCAAGGACTTCATGTCTAAAACACCAAAAGCAATGGCAACAAAAGACAAAATTGACAAATGGGATCTAATTAAACTAAAGAGCTTCTGCACAGCAAAAGAAACTACCATCAGGGTGAACAGGCAACCTACAGGATGGGAGAAAATTTTTGCAATCTACTCATCTGACAAAGGGCTAATATCTAGAATCTACAATGAACTCAAACAAATTTACAAGAAAAAAACAAACAACCCCATCAAAAAGTGGGCGAAGGATAAGAACAGACACTTCTCAAAAGAAGACATTTATGCAGCCAAAAGACGTGAAAAAATGCTCATCACCACTGGCCATCAGAGAAATGCAAATCAAAACCACAATGAGATACCATTTCACACCAGTTAAAATGGCGATCATTACAAAGTCAGGAAACAACAGGTGCTGGAGAGGATGTGGAGAAATAGGAACACTTACACTGTTGGTGGGACTATAAACTAGTTCAACCATCGTGGAAGTCAGTGTGGCCATTCCTCAGGGATCTAGAACTAGAAATACCATTTGACCCAGCCATCCCATTACTGGGTATATACCCAAAGGATTATAAATCATGCTGCTATAAAGACACATGCACATGTATGTTTATTGTGGCACTATTCACAATAGCAAAGACTTGGAACCAACCCAAATGTCCAACAATGATAGACTGGATTAAGAAAATGTGGCACATATACACCATGGAATACTATGCAGCCACAGAAAAGGATGAGTTCATGTCCTTTGTAGGGACATGGATGAAGCTGGAAACCATCATTCTCAGCAAACTATTGCAAGGACAAAAAAACCAAACACCACATGTTTTCACTCACAGGTGGGAATTGAACAATGAGAACACATGGACACAGGAAGGGGAACATCACACACTGGGGCCTGTTGTGGGGTGGGGGGAGGGCGTAGGGATAGCATTTGGAGATATACCTAATGTTAAATGACGAGTTACTGGGTGCAGCACACCAACATGGCACATGTATACATGTGTAACAAACCTGCACGTTGTGCACATGTATCCTAAAACTTAAATTACAAAAAAAAAACTAAAACGAAGTCTTAAGAGCTGAGCTTTCCTGCAAGAAGCTGCTGTTACGAATAACTTCAGGACAAAGGATATTAAACTAAAAGCTAACAGATGGTGCACTGATGCGAAGAGGTAAACACTGTGAGTGTGTGTATTAGCCTGTTTTCACACTGCCAATAAAGACATACCCAAGACTGGGTAATTTACAAAGAAAAAGAGGTTTAATGGACTCACAGTTCCATGTGGCTGGGGAGGCCTCCCAATCATGGCAGAAGGTGAAAGGCACATCTTCCATGGCAGTAGACAAGAGAGAAAATGAGAACCAAGCAAAAGGGGTTTCCCCTTATAAAACCATCAGATCTCATGAGATTTATTCACTACCATGAGAACAGTATGGGGGAACCACCCCTATGAGCCAATTATCTCCCACCTGGTCCCTCCCACAACATGTGGGAATTATGGGAGCTACAATTCAAGATGAGATTTGGGTGGGGACACAGCCAAACCATATCAGTCTGTAATACAGTATAGAGACAAAAATCTGTAGCTGTAAAATTTATAGTTCTGCAGAGATTAGAAGCCCTTTAAGCGTCTGAGGAAACAGACTTGCCAAATAAATAAATAAAATCTCCAGGATTGGCCAATATCAGTCTATGCCTATTCAGCTCCAAAGATAACCTCAAAATGGCACCAACAGGAAATGAGCTACACAAAATATGTAGCTACATAGTGTATGCATGGCCAAATGATTTGCTGTTGATCTGAAATTCAAGTTTAACTGAGCATCCTATATTTTTCCTTGCATGGGAATCCTCCCTAATACCCATCTTCTGTGTATCCAATGGATCCCAAGAAAAAGGGAAGATTCTCCAGTAGGAAATATCAGATGGCCAGCTACATTGGCTGACCAAGATTCTTCCTCTCCTGCCTGGAAAAAGAGACTTCTCTATTTCTATACATTCATTACTTCCTCATCAAATATCAATTGACTAAATGCTACATGCCAAGAAACATTCTAATTTCTAAAGACATGGTAGTGAAGAAAAGTCCCTATCCTCAAGGATTTGTATTCTAATGGCAAGAGACAGACAACAAATATATAAAAAATATGTCACTGGTGTTAAATAAAATGAGGAGTGTAAGAGTGGAAGTCTATTTGATACAGGACAGACAAAGAAAGCTGGTCTATATTGGAGCAAAGAACTAGCTGGAAATGAGGGCATGGTCCAAGGGGATACCTAAGAGAAGAGTTTCCTGGAAGAGAAAACATTTAGCACAAATGAAACACAAAAAGGACTCCAGAATACAAGACCAATTAGTGACTGCTCTCATGCAGCTCACTTCCTGTAGAGACAGGCAGTAAATAAACCCATGAAAAATATCGCACATTGGCAATTTTTATATGTAAATCAATACAGGATGATGCTTTAGGAAGTGGCTCCATGTATCTGTTTCAGATTGAGTTGTCAGAAATTACCAACCTTAGGAGTTGAGATGAGGCTGTTTGAGACTGGCTGCGCCTGATCAGGCTGTCTCTGAAAGGTGGCAGAAGAGTAACTGTATGGGACAAACCTGATGAAAGAAGAGGTAACCACATGGAAAGCGCTAAAATGCAAAAGAACACATTTCATTGCCATCGTGATTTACATGGCTCAGCAGAAGTGAGGCAGGAGTTATTTTAAAAAACAATTGTGAACCGTATGCAAAAATAAGGGACAGAAAAACTGCTGAATCTAAAATGTTAAGAAAGCTTCGTTTTCAAAATTTACTAGGGCAGGAAGATATGCCAAAACTGACTAAGATGTATTTGGAGAATTAGGAGCAGAAACTGTGGTATTTCCCTTTCTCTTGTCTAACTTTTATCCTTGACTTTCTCCTTCTCTCACTTTTCTCACCCTCTCTTGTTTCAATATTTACTTCTTTGCTCAGGACTCAGATTTTTGTCTCCCAAAATCTAAACACATACTACCTATGGAACAAAATAATATGCTGATCCATCAAACTGAACCACACCAAACCTGAACTCCTTATACCCAACACCCTCTTCCTGCTCTTGGAGATAATAACAGCATCCTGTTACCTGAGGTGGAAACCCAAAGCCACCTTTGACTTGTTCTTCCTCCCACACAGACTATAGCTTAACAGTGTCCTTGTCCACCCAACTCTACCTCCAAAAACTCATCCAACTCATCCTAGTCTCATTTGTTTTCACTCCTCTGGAACTCCCTGAGCCCCATCCCTAATCATGGATCACCTGAATGACTGCAGCAGCTTTCCTTTTTTCTTTTTTTTTTGAGAGGGAGACTCTATCTCTGTTCCCCAGGCTGGAGTGCAGTGGCAAGATCTTCACTCACTGCAACCTCTGCCTCCCAGGTTCAAGTGATTCTCCTGCCTCAGCCTCCTGAGTAGCCAAGATTATAGGCAGGCACCACCACGCCCAGCTAATTTTTGTATTTTTTTGTAGAGACGGGGTTTCACCATGTTGGCCAGGCTGGTCTTGAACTTTGACCTCAAATGATCCGCCCACCTCAGCCTCCCAAAGTGCAACTGCAATAGCTTTCTAACTGGCTCCCCTACAGCTACCCTGCCCACCATTTCACTCCCTTCCACCCTCCTTAGAGTTATCTTTTTAAAAACACAAATATCGATATTTTACTGCCATATTTAAAAACACGATGATCTCCCAGATTCCCCAACCTACTACATTTCTGACCTTTCATCTCCACATGCTCCTGGCTATCCTACGCCCAGTTCACACCCTAGTTAGTTATGGTGAAGTCCTTCCCCTTCCCTTCTTACATAAACCATCACATGCTGACCCATTATGCTCAAACCCCTGCTCAACCAGTTCCCAGCCCACAAGACAAGTTGCTCTTTTTTCTCCTTTACTCGTTCACTCACTCAGTCAACAAAATGTACAACTTAAAATTTCCTGGGGGCAACAGAACAAAAAGTAAAGCAATAAATTAAAACTTTATTTAAGAATGTGATAAATACTATGAACTAAGCAAAAAAAAAAAAATCTCTTTGGGTAGAGATTTCTGAAAAGACAATATTTAAGCAAAAATCCCAAGAATGAAAAGCAAATAGCCAAGACAAAACCAGGATTGTGTGTGTGGCGGCGGGTGGGTTAGAGGTAGGGGGGTGAAAAGCATTAAGTGGGAGAAAAAAAAATCTAAGATTGAAAAAGGCTTAGAGGCCATGGTAAGAGGTTTGAATATCACTCTAGGTGCAATTAGAAGTCCCTGGAGAGTATTAGACAGGGGAATAAATCTTTACATTAAAATCAAAAGTAGGGGAAATGGCAAGAATTGGATTGTTTGTAACACAAAGGATACATTCTTGAGGTGATGGATACCCCACTTTCCATGATATGATTATCATACCTTGCATGCCTGTATCAAAACATCTCATGCACCTCATATATTCACCTACTATGTACCCACAATAATTTAAAAGAACAGAAAGAATAACTTTGTTTTCATTTCCACAATAAACAGATTGAATTTAGCTCTTTATAAATCCTCATGTTGGTACCATCAAGCATGACCCCAAAACTGCTACCCTGCCTTCCTTAGAGGGCAACATTTCCAATTCATTACCTTCTGCCTCTGAACTCTGTGCCTCAATAGATGGTACTTAAATGGAAAAGGATACAGGTTTCCATGGACTAATTTCTATAGACTAATTTGTGCATGGTTAGGAAGGTGAGTATATACCCCAATTACAGTCAGGCTGAATGCAATCAATAAGTGACTTGGGAGGCATGAAGAAGAGATAAGACATTTCTAACAACTAAAAAATTGTCATCTCTTCTGTGGGAATTAGAACAAGTAGAAAAATAATGAGCCATTATTTAGAGAGCAGTACAGGAATTAACAAAGTTGCTAGTCCAGATTAATTTGATAACTTTTTTCCTTTTTAGTAGAAAATTCACCGGTTTAAAAAAAAAATCTGAAGCATAAACTATATCTGACATCAGTATAATAGCGGACACATAATTACCTACAGAAAGGTTTAAATCAAGTTTGTTTGGACAGAAATACAATTAAAATGACTCAAAGCTAGATCTATATATAAAACTGTAAAGTATAATTATAAATGGTCATATATCTTTCTTAATAGTAAAAAACAAGCATTGTTCCATAAAAGGCCATTATTCGTTTTAAATATCTTTTTAAAAAAACAACTTAGAGGACAGGAAAAAAACATATTAATTTTTGCACGTATATATAAAAGGGAAGAAAATAAACAGAAAAGCAATAACTATTTGAAGAAAAAGACAGTAACGGGGGATTTTCAATAAGGAATTTATTAAATAAATTTTTCTATTTTTAACTGTTGCGGGTACATATTAGGTGCATATATTTATGGGGTACATGAGATACTTTAATACAGGCATGCAATGTGTAACATTCACATCATGGAAAATGGGGTATCCATCCCCTCAAGCATTCATCTTTTGTGTTATGATTATACTCTTTTAGTTATTTTTGAATGTACAATAAATTATTGTTGCCATAGTCACCCTGTTGTGCTGTCAAACACTAGATCTTATTCATTCAATCTATTTTTGTATGCATTAACCATCCTCACCACCCCACCAAGCCCCAACACCCCCACTACCATTCCCAGCCTCTGGTAACCATCCTTTTTATCTCTATGTCCATGAGTTCAATTGTTTTAATTTTTTGCTCCTACAAATAAATGAGGAAATGCAAAGTTTGTCTTTCTGTGCCTGGCTTATTTCACTTAACATAATGAACAGTTCCATTCATGTTGCTGCAAATGACATGACCTCATTCTTTTTTATGGTTGAATAGTGCTCCGTTGTGTATATGTACCACATTTTCTTTATCCATTCGTCTGTTGACAGACACTTAGGTTGCTTCCCAATCTTAGCCATTGTGAATGGTCCTGCAATAAACATAGGAGTGCAGATACCTCTTCCATATACTGATTTATCTTCTTTTGTGTATATACCTAGCCATGGGAATCAGAAGACCCAATTTCAAGTCAATAACATGCCACCTACTGAATATTCCTAGAACACATATGTTGAAATCGTTTATAGTTTTACTTTTAAGCTTTTATTTGTATTCCTTTGCAGAATGCAATTTTGTTTTTAAAATTTATACTTAATACTAATATTGCACTTCCCAGTCATATTAGAGTCAGCTATAAAAGATTATAAGATCTACTCTTATTTATTATTTATTTTTTATTTTATTTTTTTTTTTTTTGAGACAGAATCTCTCTCTGTCACCCAGGCTGGAGTGCAGTGGTGCAATCTCGGCTCACTGCAACCTCTGCCTCCCGAGTTCAAGCAATTCTCCTGCCTCAGCTTCCCAACTAGCTGGGATTACAGGCACCCGCCACCACGCCCAGCTAATTTTCTTATTTTTAGTAGAAACGGGGTTTCACCCTGTTAGTCAGGCTGGTCTCTAACTCTTGACCTCAGGTGATCCACCCGCCTCAGCCTCCCAAAGTGCTGGGATTCCAGGCGTGAGCCGCCACAACAAGATTCATTTGTTATCAGTGTTTGTTTTCCCTGTTTCGGAAAGGAGTGTTCTGAATACAATTTGAAACAGAATAGACAGAGAAGGCATTACAAAAAGATGCAAAGCACTGCAAGCTACCTGATGGGGAGTGGGGAGTATTCTAGGCAGGGAAAGAGCAAATGCAAAGCTCAGAAGCTGCAGCCTGCATTAGTGCTTGAGGACAGCAAGGTGGTAACTGCTGCTGGGACAGAGTGAGGAAGTGAAGAGGAGTTATGGATGACATCAGAGAAGATGTCAAATTGAGTGTAGGTTTGTAAGCCACAGCAGGACTCTTCTACCCTGTGAAATGGGTGTCATTGGAGGGCTTTGAGAAAAGGAGTGACATGGCTTGATGCTTCCTCAAGATCTTCCCGCCTACTGCATCAAGAATAGACTGCAGAGGCAAGGACAGAAACTGGGAGGCCAGGCAACACTATCTAATTAGATTAAAAAGAATATTAATAACAGTGGCTTGGATGACTCTGTTAGCAGTGGAAGGGGTGAGATGTATTCAGATTGTGGATATATTTGTATTAGAGCCAGTAATATGTAGTCATATAAGGTAGGGTATGAGAAAAGAATTAGGAATCAAGGATGACTTCAGAACAGAATTCCCACTAATTAAGATGCGCAAGATTTTCAGTGAAGCAAGTTTGGGGAATAAAATCAGGAGCTCAGTTTAGTGCTTGAGATATCTATTAGAAATTCAAATAGCGATGTCAAGCACTTCGTTGGATATATTAGTCAGCAGTTCAGAATAGAGGTCTGGGATGAAGATAGCAGTTCTGATATTTGAAGCTGTATGATTTGGTGAGATAATTTTTTAAAGTGAGAACAGATGAAAAGAAGAAAATAAGTAAGAAATGAACCCTGGTACAGTTTAGAGTTGGCACTGAAGGAGATAAGGAGAAATCAGAAAAAGATTCTAAGGCAGGGTAGTCAATAAGGGGGGAGAAAAAGCAAGAACTTTAGTATCCTGGAAGTCAACTGAAGAAACAAATTTCAAAGAGAAGGAATGATCACCCTGTCCCCTACTGCTGACTAGTCTATTAAGATGAAGACAGAAAATTGGCTGCTGGATTTAACGATGTGGAGATCACTAGGGATATTGATAAGAAGTGTTTCTCTGCGCCTGTAGTCCCAGCTACTTGGGAGGCTGAGGCAGGAGAATGGCGTGAACCCAGGAGGCGGAGCTTGCAGTGAGCCGAGATCGCGCCACTGCACTCCAGCCTGGGCGACAGAGCGAGACTCTGTCTCAAAAAAAAAAAAAAAAAAAAAAAAAGTGTTTCTCTGAAGTGACACAGGTGAAAGTCTGTTGCAGTGGATTCAAAGAGAGTAGGGTGAGAGAAATTGCAGACAGCAAGGGTGTTAGCCCTTTTAAAGACATTTTTTATTCCATGAAAGGAAAATAAAAATGGAGCAGCAGCTGGAGAAAGTACATTCTAGAGTTGTTTGGTTGGTGGTGGTGTTTTTGATGAAAGAAATAAGAGCTTATTAGTATATTGATAGGAAGAAGTAAAATAATAATAATAATTAATAATAATAATGGAGCCGGAGAGAAAGGGGAAAGTTCCTGGAACAATTTGCTTAAGAAAAAGAGAGGAGATAGATCTTGTGTACAAAAACAAGGGCTGGCCTTTGCAAGAGGCACAAACAGGTCATTCATAACAACAGAAAAGAAAACAGACCGGGCGCGGTGGCTCATGCCTGTAACCTCAGCACTTTGAGAGGCCGAGGCGGGTGGATCACGAGGTCAAGAAATAGAGACCATCCTGGCCAACATGTTGTAACCCCGTCTCTATTAAAAATACAAAAATAAAAAATAAAAAAAAATTAGCCGGGTGTGGTGGTGGGTGCCTGTAGTCTCAGCTACTCGGGAGGCTCAGGCAGGGGAATTGCTTGAACCAGGGAGGCGGAGGTTGCAGTGAGCAGAGACTGTGCTACTGTACTCCAGCCTGGTGACAGAGTGAGACTCTGTCTTAAAAAAAAAAAAATAGAATGCAGCATATAACAGATACAGGCAAGAGGATAAACATGAGGGTAGAATCGTTTGCAGATTCTCCTCTATTTGCTTTTATTCTCTATGTAAAACGGGAAACAAGTCATCAGCTAAGACTAAGGATGAAAGGGATATAGAACTTTGAGGAAAGAGAATAAGGAATGAAGCGAATGTCTGGGAACATGGAAGAGCAAATGGACAAGGGAGATACAGCACAATTTCAGGCAGCCTCGAGGGCCCCCTTGCGAGTTGGATTTTTTATTTCAAGAGCAGACGTGTGCACAGGTTCTCACTGATTTGTAGGGTCTAAAATCAAAACAATTACACTCATGAAGATAGACAGTAGAAGGTTGGTTACCAGAGGCTGGGAAGGGTTGTGGGGAGTAGGGGAGAAATGGGGATGGTTAATGGGTACAAAAAAATAATTAGAAAGAATGAATAATACCTAGTATTTTATAGAACAACAGAGTAACTACAGTTGAAAGAATTTAATTGTACATTTTAAAATAACTAAAAATATAATTGGATTGTCTGTAACACAAAGGATAAATGCTTGAGGGGATAAATACTCCATTTTGCATGATGTGATTATTATACATTACATGCCTGTATCAAAATATTTCATGTACCCAACAAATATATACACCTAGTATGTACCCACAAAATTTAAAAGTTAAAGAATGGATGTTTTCTTCTTGCTCTGTTCTGCGGCACTTATGCAGGCATGGAGTAAAGAAAAAGTTCAACAGGACTTGCTTTGACCAAAACAGTATGACAAAGCAAAAGAAGAGGATGATGATAATAATTAGCAATAGATCTAAGCTAGGTCAGTAAGGACATGAGTACATGAGTGATTGAGAAACAGTGAAGAGATGGTAGGATCAATGAGGTCAAGGAATTGTTACCGAAACAGTAGCAAGAGAAGCACTGGGGGGAAAGAGGTGGTGACGATAGCAGGTTGCTATACTTAAACTAATATTTTGGAGTTGTTTTGGTTATTTCTAATAATGAGAAACAAGGTACGTCCACAGAGTGGGTGGCTGACAGAACAAAGAGAACAAGATCATTGGAAGAAAGGAAACTAAGCAGTCAAAAAGTTAACACATTGGAAGGATGATCATGATGGTTAATTTTATGTGGCAACTTGTCTGAGCTAAAGAATGCCCAGGTAGCTGGAAAACATTATTTCTGGGTATGTCTCTGAGGGTATTTCTGGCAGATTTTAGCATATGAACTGGTGAACTGAACTGAACAAAGCAGCTGGTACTCCACAATGTGTGGGCATCATCCAGTCTCTCAAGACTGGACTAAATAGACCAAAAAGACAGAAAAAAGGCAAACTCAGTCTCTCTGCTTTAGCTGAGACAGGCTGTCAGACATCAGTACTCCTAGTTTTAAGCTTACAGACTCAGACCAGGACTTAGACTGTGGCCCCTTCCCCACCCCAGATTCTCAGGCCTTCTGACTTGGACTGAATGACACTGCCAGCTTTCCTGATTCCCCGTCTTGCAGAAGGAAGATCATGGAACTTCTCGGTCTCCATAACTGTGTAAGCCAATTCCTGTAATAAATCTCATTTATACAGCTATGTATATATCCAGTTTGTTCTATTTCTCTGGAGAACACTGAATAATACAGACATCTTTGTTATTTAAGTCACTAAAAATTATGATCACCAGGAAGTAGAGTTTGGAATTGGCAGTGAGCCAGGAATTTCAATTTTCAAGTAACAAAAAAGGATAAATTGAATATTATTCAACAAATAACTTTCCAACCAAGTGGGCAGAATATATAAATTTAATGTAATAGGGGCTAAAATAGAGATATCAACTGAACACCATGGAATAATAGAGAAAAAAACTAATTGCTAAGTATTCAACAGACATCAGTGAAAGCATGAATGAGCTATGTGTTTTGTGTGTGTAGTGAGCTGAACAGCAGTCTCCCAAAAAGACATATCTATCAGGAACCTGTGAGCGTGACTTTATTTGGAAAAAGAGTCTTTGCAGCTATAATTAAACTAAAGATCCTGAAATAAGAACATCCTGGATTACCAAGGTAGGCCTTAAATGCATTACTTATAAAAGACAGGAGAGGCAAAGACACCCACACAAAGAAGATGTGAAGACAGAGGCAGAGACTGGGGATGCCCAGTCACAAACTAAGCAGTCACCAGAGGAAGCTGGAAGAGGGAAGGAGTGGAATGTCCCCTAGAGCTTCAGGAGCAAGGGCAAGAAATCCTGCTGACTTCTTGATTTTGGACTTCTGGCTTTCACAACTATGAGAAAATAATTTTTTATTATTTTAAGCTATTCGGTATGTGATGATTTGTTATTGAAAGGAATAAAAAAGGATAGGAGTTTGGAAAGGCATGAAGTTAATGTGGTTAGTGGAATATTATTCCAGGCAGTATGTTCAAAGTAAGGAATAAAGAAGGGACATGTGGTTCTAGAATATAAAAGTAGGTTATATGCCGAATAGTTTGCAACTTTTATAGCAAGACAAAATGTTTGGATTTTATTCTCAAAGATTCTTATAAAGCAATGAACATTTTAAAGAGAGTCATATAATAACTGTGGGGATAAAGGCGAGAGGAGTAAACATAATTCATAATAATATGAAGTAGGAATTGGATTTTAAAAAAATCTGGTGACTTGGGGGCCAGTTATACAGATGGTGTATTAGCCGGGAAAGTAATGGTAATGGCCTAGTCTGACACAGAGGCCACAGGCTGGGAAAGAGATCATGGTAAGCTATAACTAAGATCATTTCATGACTAGATGGCTCTCAGAGGAGAAGCAGAAGTTAAATTAAACACAGAGGTTTCCATCCTGTGGGACAAGAAACAGGTTAAGGTAGAGGTTGAAGCAGAATATGATTTTCATTTTGAAATTTGAAGGACCTGTGGTGGGGGAAGGGGAAACTAGTAGACAAACGTGGGAAAAAAAAGAGTTTGGTAGGGAGAAGGGTGGAAATTCATATCTAGGTTTCAAAAGGTGAAGTGCTATAGAGAGATGGTGAATATAAACTGCAAATTTACTAATATTCAAAATAAAAAGAAGAAACGAGAAGAAGCAGCAAAGAAGAAAGTTGTTTGACTATTTTCCCTGAGTGAAGTAATTTGTACATTTAGCTTTTTCTCTCTGGGCTGGACCTAGACAGGTCATAACATAAGTCAAACGTGTATCCATCTTTTCTTCAAACAAGTATACTCAACTCCTATTGTGTTAAGAAATTGAAGCCAGGATTTAAAATGCAAGTTGGGTCATAACACCAACAGTCAATGAATATTTATTTATCATTAGCTTGCCATATTGCTTAACTAATACTCACCCAAGCTAAATAATTAAATCTAAGAGTTAAAAAGTCTTGATAAGGATTATCAATTAAATAAAAACAAAATAAAAAACTTAAAACCCTAAGAGAATGCTACTTAAATATCCTAGTCTACCATCTGTCTATTTAACTCAAAGATCCAAAATCATTACCTTTCCTCTAAAAAACTAATTCTGAAATTTCTTATTTCTCAGTGGCACTCTTGTTTTTCTGAGTCCAGGCTTCAAAGCTAGAAATTTCTTCTCTTCACCTTCAAGAAAAGTACCTACTGACTCATCCTGCTGTATCTCACTCAAATTCACCGATTTAATTCTATTTCCATCCATCATCCCACTATAGCAACTTATTCCTAAACTCCCTGACCCCAACCCATCCCCTCTCCAATTATTCATTCTTCTGCAAAAATAAATGTTCTGATTTACACACACTATCCTTTACCATAATAATAATAATCTCTTACCAAATAATCATTGTAGTGATTACGTGGCATTTAACTAAATATACAGAACAAGTGGGTATACAAAAGGAGTTGCACTAGGTGCAACCTAGGTGACTCACTCCCCCCTCCGCCTTTTTCTTTTAATAATTCATATATATGCACGTGGTACAAATTTCCAAAGATGCTTAAGAGTGATCATGAAAAACAGTCTCCTTCCCATCTATGCTTCTAATTTGCTTATTTCCCTACTCTGAGACAATTAAATTGGTAACAGTAACTGCAAGTATTTTTGTATCTGTAACTACATTTCCATTTTCCCAGAGAAATTAGGTTTTGCTAAAATGTTCATAATATGAACATTTGTCTTATTAAAAGGAAGGTGGGGAGGCTATTTGGCTCCCTTAGACTATAAGATGCCATTATGATGGCAACTAAAACAATTTTAAAATGTGCTTATTTGGAATAAACAAAGAAAAGTTGAAGTAGCCTGTAAAATAATGTGAATGGTTTCTATGAACATTCACTATTCAAACTGAAATAATTTTTAAAGTAAAAAGAATTTTGTTGGACCTAACTTAACCATATTTATTAAGTGACGGACCTCAGACGTTATTCTGTACTACTTATTTCTATCTTTCTTTTAGGACTATCAGGCGAAATTCAGCCCCCAATATTTCACATAGGTTCTTTTGTATTTTTCCTAAGTGGCAGCCGGTCTGAGAAATAAAGGGACAGAGTACAAAAGAGAGAAATTTTAAAGCTGGGTGTCCGGGGGAGACATCGTATGTCAGTAGGTTCCGTCATGCTCCACAAGCCCCAAAACCAGCAAGTTTTTATTAGTGATTTTCAAAAGGGGAGGGAGTGTACGAATAGGGTGTGAGTCACAGAGATCACATGCTTCACAAGGTAATAAGATATCACAAGGTAAATGGAGGCAGGGTGAGATCACAGGACCACAGGACCGGGGCAAAATTAAAATTGCTAATGAAGTTTCGAGCACGCATTGTCATTGATAACATCTTATGAGGAGACAGGGTTTGAGAGCAGACAACCGGTCTGACCAAAATTTATTAGGTGGGAATTTCCTCGTCCTAATAAGCTTGGGAGTGCTACAGGAGACCAGGGCTTATTTCATCCAACAGCTACGACCATAAAAGACTGCCACCCCCCAAAACGGCCATTTTAGAGGCCTCCCCTCAGGGACACATTCTCTTTCTCAGGGATGTTCCTTGCTGAGGAAAATAATTCAGCGACATTTCTCCCATTTGCTTTTGAAAAAAGAGAAATACAGCTCTGTTGGCCTGGCTCACCAGCAGTCAGAGTTTACGGTTATCTCTCTTGTTCCCTGAACATATTGTTCAAACACACATGCTCTATAAACAATCTGTGCAGTTAACACAATTATCACAGGGTCCTGAGATGACAGACATCCTCCTCAGCTTACGAAGATGACAGGATTAAGAGATTAAAGTAAAGACAGGCATAGAAAATCACAAGGGTATTGATTGGGGAAGTGGTAAGTGTCCATGAAATATTCACAATTTATGTTCAGAGACTGCAGTAATGACAGGCATAAGAAATTATAAAAGTATTAATTTGGGGAACTAACAAATGTCCATGAAATCTTCACAATTTACATTCTTCTGCCATGGCTTCAGGTGGTCCCTCTGTTTGGGGTCCCTGACTTCCCGCAACATAGGACCTAACTGAAACTCCTTCAACTTACCTTGGGGAATCACTTCACTCTTCTAATCTCCCCTAGCAAATGACATTTTTTTGGAATTATAAAGAAACTTACAAGCGGGTTAGTTTATAAATTGAAAATCAAGCATAGTACAGTCTAAATAACACTTTCAAACCTCTTAACTCACCCCTAAAATACAGAACATCAGTTTTACATCAAACTTAGCCCTAGGAGATGCTTCATACTGAGAAAATCATCATGACCATATATGCCATAATAGAAACTTGGAACAACAGGTTCCTTTCTCCCATTGTATATACTCTCTGGGTCATACATATATGTATTTCTCTCTTCCTATCCATCCCTCCACTCAAAACTTATAGTGGAATTAAATGTGCATATAATGCATTTTCTCCAAGTATGCTATCTTGTTCATTTGTTGTACATCTATCTCCTTAGTCATATTGTAAGTATCCCCATAAAAAAAAAACCTGTTTAAATGTCCAGTGTTCAAATGTACACATGGTATTCTCTTGGCAAATACTTTCTGCTTACTATATTTGGTAGGATAATCCTAACATATGGGTTCCTTCAGTGAGGATAAAAACAAGGACCAAAAATGGGGCCTGAAGGAATCCTAAAGACAAGCTTTATCTGACATAAACATCTGATCTATAAAGGAGAAGTAGAGATAATAGATTTTTTAATCATGTAGCATGTAGTTAAAAGTTCAACATCTTACCTCAAAAATAAGCTAGTCCATGAAACACTCAATGCTAAATAAAGATGCTAAAGGCTCCCAGAGAATTTCACCCCAAAATATAACACCACGGTATACTGACTATTTTAGATGCAAGGCCATTGAAGGTGATCAGATGTTGGAAGGGGCCCTACCCTAGTATTCCCTTTTCTATCTGAAGACTGGACCTGCCAAAGACAAAACCTTCTATCCCCTCCCCCAAATGTCATTATCTATCACAGAAAATAAGAGTGAGAAATGTAACCACACCTGGACAGATGTTTCCACAGGATAATGTCTGTCTCTGGGGCGCACTGAAATTCCAAAGAAAATTCTTTATAAGTTAATTTCCATCTTCAGCATCCATTAATTCTCCCTACTAACCATCTATTACTCTTCAAAAGATTTGCCTTCATTCCCCATATCCCCACTCCCCGTGAAGAAGAGTATATAAGCATCGTTGGGCTATTGGGTAATCACACCCGTGACTCCCCCCATCTCCACCCCTTGTGCACGTTAAATAAATTTTGTATGCTTTCTCTCCTGTTAATCTGCATTTTGTCAGTTCATTTTCAGCAAACCCTCAGAAGGTGAAGAGGAAACTTTCCCTCCTCAAACCTACAATATTGAGCCTGAATCAAAGCTCAATTTGGATATTTTTATTTCTCAGATACACCCCGTACAAGCTTCAATTCCCTAGCCCCCACATCAGTCACAGATTTCATATTTTAGGAATATGGCCTTGATACAGACAATCATTCCAGGCAGCAGATAAGAGAATCTCAAAGCAATTCTTCAATTCAACCCAACCCTTACCTGTTCTCTGTTCACTGCATTGAAGAAAACTGTCTTTGCTTTACCTCTCCAGAATCAACTCGCTGAGTCCAAGAATTGGTGTCACGTTCCAATCTGCTCAATTTCTTTCTCATACTAAGTAATAGACATCCTCATCCTTCCTGCTTAGGGTTTATTTTTAAATCACTATATTGGGATTTTTGTTTGTTTTCTGGTTCCTCAAAGATAGCTTAATTGAGCAAGGTTTATCCTGCCTTTCTTGTCTTGGCTCCAAAGATACCAAGATCAAGAGACAGCTAGCCTTAGAAATTTTCTATTTATGCATTAGCTTTTTCACTTTCTTAGACATGGCAAGCTGGTATCAAAGTTAGTCTTACAATAAAAAATCTTGCAGCTGACTATGTGTTATTATTTAGGGTCTCCAGAAAGACCCCTAAAGAAAACCCAATGGGTTTAACACAGTTGAAACTATTTTGCTACAATTAAGTTGTACTCAAATATATGAAGGAGGTTCAGCGACAAGGCCAATGTCTAGTTAAGAAGCAATTTGGCTTACAGAGAGGCAAATTGTCAACTGCAGGGTAATGTTAAAAAGTGATTCATTGGTAAAGGCCAATTCATCATAAAGCAGCAGGGTCGGGTAGGAATTGGAATGAGCCCAGCGGATGGTCTAACAAGAAGAGAAAAGAGAAATTACTAGGGTTAGAGTCTTGGTTACCCAGGTAACTATACAAAGATAGGAAACTGAACATTATAGTAGCTGTGAAACTAAATAGTTTAAACTTACAGTTTTTGGAACTTTAAGTTATCCTGAGCCTTGAGAGGAATGTGGCTCTGCAGCCTGAGCCAGGTGGCAGGCAGCTGCAACTTTTGCCTTTTTTAAAAGCCTCTTTTTCCTGTAAATAATTGAGACCAAACGGTGCCAGAGATAAGACCCCTAAGATCACTACCCATCCTCATGAAGTAATAAAGTAACTTCCCTTGGAATGCAGAAATCCATAATCAATCAAACCAATTGCTGTGGCATATGCACCTTGCTTCATACGAAAAATGTTGTAATCGTCCTACAACTTATCTGTCTGTGCCTATATAATTGAAACTTTAACTTCTCCATTTTGAAAATGCTGACCCTATTTTCATTTGGAATCAGTGTTTTCCTGGGTGACCATCCTCTTTTCAGCCTGAATAAACTGTATACTTAATCATATTTCCTAAATCTCATTATTTAAGATTGACAAATCTTAACTGGAAGAAAAAAAAGAGCACAGTTGTTTGCTATTACTATTATTTAGTTTATTTGTTTTTAATCTTTTCTGTTCCAACATGCAAAAACAAAGTGTTTAAAAAGAATATATAAAAAAAGAAGGGCCGGCCGGGCACAGTGGCTCACGCCTGTAATCCCAGCACTTTGGGAGGCCAAGGCGGGTGGATCGCCTGAGGTCAGGAGTTCGAGACTAGCCTGGCCAACATGGTGAAACTCCCATCTCTACTTAAAAAATACCAAAAAATAGCTGGGCATGGTGGTACACACCCGTAATCCCAGCTACTCGGGAGGCCGAGGCAGGAGAATCGCTTGAACCCGGGAGGCAGAGGTTGCAGTGAGCCGAGATCGCACCATTGCACTCCAGACTGGGGGATGAGAGTGAGACTTTGTCTCAAAAAAAAAAAAAGTGGGGAGGCCAAGATTATGATGGTACAGAAACAAACATAGCAGATTATTTCGGAAAATTCAGATTGTATATGTGATCTAAAACAGTGTTTCTCAAAAAATGTGCATATTTCTCCTGGTGATCTTGTTAACATGAAAACCCTGATTCAGTAGGTCTGGGGTAGGGCCTGGGCCTGGGGTTCTGCATTTCTTTTTTTTTTTTTTTATTCTGCATTTCTACCAAGCTCTCAGATCATACACATGTTACTGGTCTGCAGACCTCTGAGTAGCAATCATAGAATACAGCAATGTTCACTGATTGTGGAGACACTTTCCCAAAAGAGTTTCTGCAGGGCAGGAAAAGTACAAATTATGCCACTGTAACCAAAATTATCTAGGATAAAGCAAGCACTTAATACTCTATTTAACTGATGGGTTCTCAGTTAGGGTATACTGTTTTCCATTTCTAGAGGGCTTTCTTTGAGAGGAGGAATTTATATCCATCCCTAAAGATATCTCCACTATTTTAAAACTAAAAGTTATAAACTTCCCAACAAAATATGTGAAAGCAAGAAGAAAAACGTCACTTCTTTGCCACAGTTTCTCCAACTCCTCTTTCAAAACAGAATTATCCAAAATATAAATATATTATTAATATACAAATACATATATATGAAAATACATATACACATATTATAATTGTCTTTAAAGTAATTTTGTTTCTTAAATTATTGCAAATTTAAACTTTCTCAGAATTTGGATGTCAAATGAAAAGCTTATTGCAAAGTGCTTCACATTCATTTTAAGTGATTAGGGTAGAGCTTGGCTCAGAGTATGTGCTCAATAAAGACTTCTTGGTATATACAAAACAAGCTTTTTTAATATTTACCTTCAGTAATCAATGCAATAATCCTATCAGGTAGACAGAACATTTTTAGTCATTTTTTGGAAAATGGAATTTAGGTAAGAAAGGTTGAGAACCCTTTCAGGGTGCTTTGTCCCTGGCCCTAGGGATGTTCCTTCTTTATCAGACCATTTCTCACGATGTCAAAGTCTTCGCTTCAATGCAATGAAAATTAACTTAAGTAGCAAATGAGATATCAGAGTGTGAACACACTCGAAAAATGTCAAAACATGTTAGAAAAGAGCTCATTTTAAAAAAACTACGTTCTACAAAATAACTCAACTATAAGAGAAAATTAGAGGATACAAACAAATGGAAGAACATTCCATGCTCATGGGTAGGAAGAATCAATATCGTGAAAATGGCCATACTGCCCAAGGTAATTTACAGATTCAATGCCATCCCCATCAAGCTACCAATGACTTTCTTCACAGAATTGGAAAAAACTACTTTAAAGTTCATATGGAACCAAAAAAGAGCCCGCATTGCCAAGTCAATCCTAAGCCAAAAGAACAAAGCTGGAGGCATCACACTACCTGACTTCAAACTATACTACAAGGCTACAGTAACAAAAACAGCATGGTACTGGTACCAAAACAGAGATATAGATCAATGGAACAGAACAGAGCCCTCAGAAATAACACCGCATACCTACAACTATCTGATCTTTGACAAACCTGAGAAAAACAAACAATGGGGAAAGGATTCCCTATTTAATAAATGGTGCTGGGAAAACTGGCTAGCCATATGTAGAAAGCTGAAACTGGATCCCTTCCTTACACCTTATACAAAAATCAATTCAAGATGGATTAAAGATTTAAACGTTAGACCTAAAACCATAAAAACCCTAGAAGAAAACCTAGGCATTACCATTCAGGACATAGGCGTGGGCAAGGACTTCATGTCCAAAACACCAAAAGCAATGGCAACAAAAGCCAAAATTGACAAATGGGATCTAATTAAACTAAAGAGCTTCTGCACAGCAAAAGAAACTACCATCAGAGTGAACAGGCAACCTACAACATGGGAGAAAATTTTCGCAACCTACTCATCTGACAAAGGGCTAATATCCAGAATCTACAATGAACTCAAACAAATTTACAAGAAAAAAACAAACAACCCCATCAAAAAGTGGGCGAAGGACATGAACAGACACTTCTCAAAAGAAGACATTTATGCAGCCAAAAAACACATGAAAAAATGCTCATCATCACTGGCCATCAGAGAAATGCAAATCAAAACCACTATGAGATATCATCTCACACCAGTTAGAATGGCAATCATTAAAAAGTCAGGAAACAACAGGTGCTGGAGAGGATGTGGAGAAATAGGAACACTTTTACACTGTTGGTGGGACTGTAAACTAGTTCAACCATTGTGGAAGTCAGTGTGGCGATTCCTCAGGGATCTAGAACTAGAAATACCATTTGACCCAGCCATCCCATTACTGGGTATATACCCAAAGGACTATAAATCATGCTGCTATAAAGACACATGCACACGTATGTTTATTGCGGCATTATTCACAATAGCAAAGACTTGGAACCAACCCAAATGTCCAACAATGATAGACTGGATTAAGAAAATGTGGCACATATACACCATGGAATACTATGCAGCCATAAAAAATGATGAGTTCATGTCCTTTGTAGGGACATGGATGAAATTGGAAACCATCATTCTCAGTAAACTATCGCAAGAACAAAAAACCAAACACCGCATATTCTCACTCATAGGTGGGAATTGAACAATGAGATCACATGGACACAGGAAGGGGAATATCACACTCTGGGGACTGTTGTGGGGTGGGGGGAGGGGAGAGGGATAGCATTGGGAGATATACCACCAGCATGGCACATGTATACATATGTAACTAACCCGCACAATGTGCACATGTACCCTAAAACTTAAAGTATAATAAAAAAAAAAAAAAAAAAAAAAAAGAGAAAATTAAGTTGCCACTTTTTAAAGAAAAAAAATAGCTTGTACAATTCTGGCTCTAAAAATTAATATGGATGTAATATTAATGATAAATTGAAAGTTCAGGAAGGTATGATATAGTGTAAATCTCCACTTAACATTATTCATAGGCTTGGAAACTGCGACTTTAAGTGAAATGACCTAGAATAACGTCCTAGAATAATTCTGTTTTGTTCACAATTGTTTCACTGTAATGTTGATGAGAAAAAACATTGGATTCATGATACATCATTTTGCTTAAATTTGGAGTTTCTAAGAACCTATCAATGATGTGATGTGAGGACTTACTGTGTATTATTTCATAATAATCTGTATTGTTTGCCACTGCCTCTTGAAATTAGAAGAATAATATATTTTTTTAATCCAAATTTTTAATTGTGCTTAACCAGCTATTACCTCTAGGTCAGAAATGTCAGTGGGCAGGCTTAATGTAAACCCCAATCCCAGCAGAAATCACGGAAGCTCTGGATGGCCAAGCTCAGGGGGCAGCATTTAATTACCAGGAACAAAATGAGGATAAGCGTCATAATAGGCAACAGGGCTGGAGTAGTCATCAGGGTGCATGAAATATCTGACATGCAGAGATTCCTAGACAGAATTAATTAATCAAGACATCTCCAGAAACAAATTCATTACACATTCCCTAAGGTCTTGATTAATTGTTGTAAGACAAAACAATTCCAGCGCTAACATACAAAGGCCTTATTTGAGCCATCAGCCTAGAGAACAAAGGTTCTAACCTAATTCCCAAGTCACAGACCTGGAGCCTCTTACATAAAGAGAAGATCAGGTATTGAGGAAAACTTGTTTTATCTTTACCAGGCTCTACTATGATGCCTTCCTAAAGTCTTACCATAAAGAACTTTTAATTAGATGACTGTATTTTTCAAAAAGGGGAATGACCAAACTTTGGAGTCATGCTGGATAATAAATATACGTGAAAACTAATTCCTATGGATCTTGGGAAACTGTGCTCCAATTTAGCAATTTAAGGATAAGGTAAAATACTAGCAAGTCTAAATAAAAATTACTACTATATTATAACAAACACAATCAGAGGTTGACTTCAATTTCAGCTATACTCCTAAATGTAGATTTCTAACAAAAGTAAATTTATAGAGCTGCCAATAATGGATATGGCAAAAAAAACAAAACAAAAACCTGCATTCTCATATGCAAGAGTCACGAAAAGCAACTGTCAGTAACCTAAAGAAGAGCAGTTTCTCAGCCCTTCCTTCAGACCACCGCACACATCTATTGCATTACAGATGCCATGCTGATAAGATCTAAACAGCAAGAAGCAGCGTGGCAGGGGGTGACATTAATCCCTGGGAAACAAGAAGCCTCCCACGGCGGTGACATTCCTGTGGTCAAATCAGCTAAGGCACTGGTTCTCCTGCTTTAATGTACACACAATTCACCTGAGGATCTTACTGAAATGCAGATTCTGATTTAGTAAATCTGGAATTGAGTCTGTTATCTATTTCTAACATGTTCCTAAATGATGGTTGCTAGATTTTGGATTACACTATGAGAAGCATAGCTGACGAGGTGGGCTGTCTCCTCTATTTTAGTCCATTTTATGCTGCTATATCTAAGACAGGGTGATTTATAAAGAACAGAAATGTATTCCTCACAGTACTAGAGGCTGGGAAGTCCATGATCAAGGCACTGGTAGGTTGGTGCCCGGAAAGAGCCGAGTCTCTGATTCCAAGATGGTGCCTTGAACACTACATTCTCCCAAGAGGAAGAACATTGTTCCTCGCATAAACAGACGAGTGAGAGAGAGAGAGCAAATCCACTCCTACAAGCCCTTTTGTAGCAGTATACCGTCCTCATGGCCTAAATACTTCTTATTAGGCCCCACCTCTCAACACTATTTTATTGAGAATAAAGTTTCAACATGAGTTTCAGAGGGGATAAAAACCTCCAAACCATAGCATTCTCCAAAATAAATCATTGTAACCAAGGAGGCACCATGACAGATAGACTTTTGGATATGGGATATTCTATTAGTATCCTTTTATTATGTCTTTCAAAAGGCTGTCAAATTTGAGTCAGGTGTAATGCGAAAGAGTGTCCAGTGGACCCAGATTCCAATACAAATGGTTCTGCCACTCATTCCTGGATGATATATGAAGCTTATGACAAGCCCTGACAGAAGAATCAAGAACAGGCATTTGGGATATAGGGTTAAGGACATGCATCCTTCCACAGGTATCATCTTTCAGTTTGCTACTTGGTTCCAATGCTGGATGAGACATTAGGTGACCATTCAACCCAGACTGCCACCAAAAACTAGGTGCTATGAGATCACTTTAGCTGTAGAGTCCAGGTTACCCAGCAGCTTTCGATAATTAAGTAGAAGCAATTTATGCATTCAGGACTGATAAAGCCCCCAAAGGCATGAGTAAGTTGCAAGAGGTTGTTCACATTGCCAGGAACTTGACTCTAGTCATACCTCTGAGCCTCCCTTAACCCAAACCCATGGTAGCAAAGTACCCTAACATAAATTGGGTTTACAGTCGTACAATATAATGGCACAAGACAAAATTGTTCTACTTTAAGAGTTTAGCAGGTCATAGGGATGATACTGAAGAAAATGGAGAGGGAAAATATTTTCTATGTACCAAAATGTGAGCAGTCACTCAGGATCTTCCACTTCACCCCAAAAGAGCAATAAGTTGATATCAGAATTTATATAAGATGCCTGCACAATGGTTCATGTTTGAACTAATTTGAACTAATATTTCTTGGAGGGAGCAAGAACAAGATTAGAAATACTACACAGAGATTTGGGGACCACAGCTTTAAAATAACGATGTCCCATTTCTCATGTGAATGCTCACCACAAGACATTCTCTGCAGAAAAAACAAATGTAGTCTAAGGATGTTCTTCACGTGGCAGAGAGAGCCAGATGTTTGTATAATGAGCTTATGAAGAAAGAAGCCATGCTGATTAGGCACAAACATGGACCATCATGCACCACAGCCCATTTGCCCTGGTATCAGCAACCCCGCAACTTGGGGTTCTATTTATCTGGAAGTTTTGGGGAAAAAAAAAACCTCCAAGATAGAACACAGAAACATCACTGTCTCAATGGGGACTGCCACCTGACCATTTGGGGATTCTCATCTACTAAAGAACTAGTAGGAAAGAGAGTAACAGTGTTGGTTACAGTAACTGGTGCTGTCCAACAAGGAAAAATAAGGTTGCCTGAATACTCTCAGAACTCAAAAGAATAAGGGTATAACCTAGGTGAACCCTCCTTATACTAATGCAGCGCTCCATAGGTATAACCATCAAGGGCTCAGGCTCTTTAGAAATAAGGTGTGTCCAAGCTAGTTCTCAATTCTTAAATATCCTGTTTCCCATCTTCAGCTTACCTTTTCAAGAAAGAACCCAGCAGAAATTGTACGCGATATGTCTTGATAGAAATCTATGTGCAATATTTACTGAGGCTGTAGTGAATTATTTAGAAAGTTTTACAAAAGAGCCTTTTAGTAGTAAGTAATGGATAGTCATGCTGGATTTGGCAGTGGATTATAGAAAGTGGTTTTTCTACGCATTCAAGTAACGGCAGCTCAACTACCTCTCACCACTCATCGCTCTTTATAGAAAGACATGTGTACATGTGGTGAAGGACTTAACACTGAAAGAATCCCACAGCAGGGGAATTTTAGAAAATTAATTGATTGGTCTTCTATTTCTCTACATACTGCAAAAGTAATCATCTGTTTTAGAAGAAATGCCCTGTCCATAGCGGAGCTATCTGCGGTCCCATAAATGAAGATGTGTTTATATTTTATACGACATACATTTTACAGCCTAAAACAAATCAAAAGTATACAGTCTGCCTAACTGAACTACATAAAGTTCCCCTTTGTATTCAAAAATTTCCAATGATTCTTTCTAATGAGAACATCTTTCACTCTGATATAAATACACCCAACATATGCACAGAGATTCTAGTCTCATAGCATAATGTAGTAGGGGTGCAGTGTCCATTTAAACAGTAATTAGAGCATAAAACCTATACTTATTTCTAATTTGGTAAACTTATATAGTCCAAACATACATTTCTTTTTTATAACAAATAATTTTAGCAAGTTTTTACCATTAAATTTTATCCTCCACTGAGAATAGTAAGTGCCATGGAAAAAAATTATTTTATATTTGCCTTCATTCTGCAATATGTCTATTCTACATCATTCTAATAAAGTAGAAAATATAAATATATCACTAATTAGTATTGGTAGGTATGCTGAATATAGAAAATGAAGTTATATTCTATTTAATTCAATGTCTTTGTTATACACAGCTCCTATTAATCTCTAGAACTTGCATTGGGAACTTATTAATTTCCTACCAAGAAGCCAAAAATGCAACAGTATTTCAACTACATGACTCAAGCATTATATATGTAGCTATTCACAAAAAAAACTTTAAGTAGACTATATTCTTGGGGAATTTCTAAGCTTTAATAACCATCTGTTTTTCTAGTATTTGTTACCAGATCCTGTTTTTCTTTATTCTTACTCTCAGAAATCCAAGGATCTTCCTAATTATTCTCCAAAAATGCTAAATGCACCCATACCTCCTAAATGCATACAGTGTACAATTTGGTCTCTACTGACATATATTATGCTCCACAAACATGCATCTCTTCTCCCACTGAAAAATGTACTCCTTTAATGAAGGTTTAGATGCTCTTGTGACATGATAAAATGTATTTAATTTTTAGGTGTAAATTACTAATAGTGCTAAAATCCTAAAAATTTCATTATAAATGAAATATATTAATTAAAGGCTGAGTGTGGTGGCTCAAGCCTGTAATCCCAGCACTTTGGGAGGTCAAGCCAGGCAGACTGCCTGAGCTCAGGAGTTCGAGGCCACCCTGGGCAACACAGTGAAACCCCATCTCTACTAAAATACAAAAAATTAGCCAGGCGTGGTGGCAGGCACCTGTAGTCCCAGCTACTTCGGAGGCTGAGACAGGAGAATTGCTTGAACCCAGAAGGCGGAGGTTGCAGTGAGCCAAGATGGTACACTGCACTCCAACGTGGGTAACAGAGCAAGACTCCACCTAAAGAAAAAAAAAAGAATATATATACATATATATGTGTGTGTGTATATATATATATATATACACACATATATATGTATATATATACACACATATATATGTATATATATACACACATATATATGTATATATATACACATATATATGTATATATATACACATATATGTGTGTGTGTGTATATATATATATATATATATATAAACTCAAATGGAGGATAAGTAACTTCACCAAAGCCACATTGCTAGTGAGCAAACATGATCTGAGCCCAATCCTCCTGATTCATAGCTGATTTTCTATTATGTTGTTATGCTCTTTTCTTCATATATGCACTGATTACATTAGGAAACAGAATAGAAGAAAATGAAGGGAAATACTTTAATAAAAATATATCTGTATGAAAATTCAAAATTCAATCATTTACAGTAACAATATTTAAAAACAAATTTCAAGATAAAATGTGAAAAATAATGTAAAAACAATACATGTAATAAATTTTGGATGCTAAAACTACAACAAAAATGCAAAATAAATAGCATATATAAAATGCTCTAATAAACAAAAATTACATTTATTTCTCTTTACATTTTTATGACATTAAAAAATTTTAAAGATGAGAAACTCAAAGAAAAAAGACAGCGAAATAGAAAGGGATTTGTACATTTCATAACATTTGTAATTTTGGAAAATATGAAATAAATTTATGAATGCATACACCAATCAAAAGGCAAACTCTTCAAAAGTGTACATTTCTTTTCATTTTAGTAGATTGATTCCCTTATTTAATGAAAAGAGTAATTTTAAGTGTCTGGTAAAAAGATTAACTTTTTTTTAAAGTTTTATGCATTTTAAAGAACATATAAATTTAACAGTGAAGCAAAACAAAAAAAAAACTAACGACAATTTTCATATGAAAGGTTCTCTGAACACTGAATTACATCATCTAAATATGAATCTGTTTTTTTTTCCTCCAAGAATAGTTTCTCGGGAAAAATGTTCTACGTGAAAAAAACACAACTTGGAAAGCCTTCTGTGCACCCAGTGACCATCTACTTTCCCACTTTCTTTTCCAAGCAAATGTCTTAAAAAGACTGTTTGTCTCACAGTCTCTATTTTATAACCACAACTCACTGCTATCTGACTTATAACTCTCCCTTGTGCCTGGATTGAAAAACTCAAATGCTAAATAGAAAGACTATGCCGCATAGCATTGGGCCTCTCCTTCTCATTTCACGTGGTTGCCCACTCCCTCTGAGAATTCACTCTTGCCCTGGCTCTCTGGCTGCCTTTGTTAGACACTCTACAGGCCCCTTGTATGCCTCACTTTTACCACCAGGAATCCATCTGCAGCCCTTTTCCCAACATGTACATTCTTCCTAGACAGTTTTACCTGAAAAGGTCACTCTTTTTTATGGGTATTCCAAAATTTGTATGTCCAACTAAACCTTTTTTGAATACTGGACTCCTTTTTCAATGGACAATTGGCTGCTTCCTCAATGCAAATGCCCCAGAAGCGTTTCATTCATACCACTGTCAAAACAGAATGTATCCTCTCCCCAAAACTACCTTCCCATCTTTTTAGATCCCCTTCTCTATGAGTTGTTCAAGCCAGAAACCCAAGGGGCATCTTGGACTCTTCTGTTTTCCCCAGTAATACCGCTGAAAACATTTCTCCAAACCCCGAAAATTTTACCTTTAAAATCACTGTCAGATAAATCCCTCCTTGTCTCCATCAATACTGCCACTGCTATAGTCCAGGGCCTTATAATTTCTTGCCTGTATTGCTACAATGTCATATTATTATGAAATGTATTACATATTACAACAGATATATATATATAAACTGCAGAAATATTCAAAATAAAAATTAAAACCATAATCTTCATCCAAAGATAAATATTTCTAATATTTGAATATATATCCTTTCACATAATTTTCTTGCTTCCATAGCCCATCCACAGGAGGATGGAGTGATGTTGCAAAATTTAAATAACACTCCGTAATTTCTCTGTTTAAAATTTCTGTGTGGGTGCCCAACATCGCTTTCCGGATTAAAGTCTAGAATCCATAACATGGTATGGATCACTGCTGGCTTTGCCTCTGCCTTCAGCCAATTTCTTCACTTTCAGCCATTTTCTTTGCTTCCACTATTTGTATCTTCTTACAGTTCTTTGTAGATAATACTGTACATATGATGCTGCCTCTGCTTAGTGAGGCCCATCCTGTCTTCCTTCATCTGGTTAATTACTATTTGCCCTTTAGTAGGTCATTTAATTCTGCAACCGTCTGTCTCAATTGGTGTGAGTAGAGTAATCCTCCTCAGTTCTCACCAGTTTCTCATAATTCCCTGAGCATACCTTTTACGGACCTTATTGTCTGCAAATTGTTACTGCCTTTTCTGCATCACTATTGAAGAAAACTCAATTCTAAGGCATCTTTTTATTAGCCCTTAGCAATATGGTTCAATCTATGTATTTTGTATTACAAAATATATACAAAATATAAAAGATTTTGACTTTATTTATGTGGATTTTTCTTTTTTTGGTCTCACATGAACCATATGTAAGAAGGAGATTTGGGTTTCAATCTCGAATCCGTTGTTATTTACTTCAATGTAACACTGGGTCAAGTAGCCTTTCTGAGTCTCAATTTCTCCATTATTAAAATGAAGTGATTCCCTCCTTCAAAGATTATCAGCACAAGATAGGTCAACTGGGGTTTTAAACTGGGGGGTGATTTTGCTCCCTGGGGGGACATTTAGCAGTGTCTGGAGACACTTTGGGCTGTCATGGCTGGGAACGGGGAAGGGGCTACTGGCATCTAGTGGGTAGATGTCAGGATGCTGCGAAGCATCCTACCATACACAGGACAGTCCCTCACAACAAATAATTACCTGGTCCCAGTGTCAATAGTGCCATGTTGAAAAACCCATCAAACAATGCAGGTATGCTTTTAGCATATCACATGATCTATTTTTCAGTGCTTGGTACATGACAGTAATTGATAATAACAGATTCATTTATTTCCAACCTCTTACAAGATTTGAAATTGTGTTTTTCCTTCATCACATTTCTTATGTGGCAGATTAGATCACTGGTCAGCAAGCACTGACTCTCTGCATTCTCTAGCTCCATGGGAGAAATATGCACTGCCCCTCTCCACCAATGTGCTTTGACCAATCAAATACATACAGAATTTACCGTGTACCAATACTGAGCCTCATCTTTAAGAGGCACTTTATCTTTCTGCTTGCTCTCTCACAGTCCTGCCAACAACTGTAAGAAGAGTCCTCTGAAGTAGCTGCCTCCCCTTCATCTGGGCCCCAAAATGGATACACCAGGAAGAGTTCTACACACATTCCCACCAGCCAGGCCCTGGAGCAGTTGTGTCTGCTTGGACTCAGAGGTCAGAGCCAAGCCAAGATGAACCAAGCCTCGATCAGCCAAACCTTAACAGATGTGCAGACACATGAACAAGAAATAAACGCTTTCAGCCGTATGCCTCTGAGATTTTGTGGTTGTTATGCAGTGATAATTGACCAATAAACTATATGCTTTTTGACCACTATTTTTACACAACTTTTTCCACACTAAGAAAGCTAAGAAAACTTAACCCCAAGACATCTTTCTGACCAGAATCAAATCTCTCATAGAGGAATGCACAATAACAGCATCGGCATTGCCTACTAAGTGCTTTTTTTCTTCACTTTGTGTTCAAGTGTATATATTTAAGTATAAGAGGTTTTATTTCCAATGGAAGATGGGTCCAAAAAGTGACCAAAATTTGGCTATTAATTCAAAAAGTATTCAGAAAAAGCACAGGAGAAGGATAGAATAAAAAACAAAGCAACAGCTGGCATGTGCTTTTGCCACCTCATAATTAGGGAAAAAAAGATATACATTTAAGATTAATTTCTCTGGAGGGAAACAATAAAGTAACTCTACTCAGAATATTTTTAAGTTATAGTAACATTCTTTATATTACAACCTTTTTATTCTATATCCTATTTCTTTGATGCTTGACTTCTTGTTTATGTGTTACAAATTAAGGACATTAACCAGAGAATTAATATATTATCCTTATGGCCTTAAATGCCATATACTTTAATAGTAGTGTCACCCATAGTAAATATCCAATAAGTGTAAGTGTTTCATTAATGAAAAAATATCTTGTCGATCATATTTTATACTCTCCTTAGTTCTTATTACTGTCATCAAAAATTTTCTTATTTAATAAAAATTTTTTTCATCAACTATATTTCAGGTAGCCTCTGAAAACTGGCCCCACTAATATACCAATGCTAGGAAACCATTCTTCTTGTCTTGGTTTTTTTTGTAGCACTTACAGAAGATTAGAACTGCTATAAATGGGCAATTTAATTAGGTATATACAAGTTTTGTCTGTAAGTCAGAAACTAGAACATTTGCTCATGTGATTTTCATTGTTTAGATCAGTGTAATCATATATATCAGACTCTCAAAGGTAGATGTGGAAAGAGATTGAGAAACTGACAGATTTCAGTTCAACTGCAAAGGAAGAATCGCTCATATAATCATATACTCCTACCCTTACATAAGTAAAAGAAAAATAGTAGGAAAATTACATGCTACTATTCTAGGTCTTCTTCAGATATTGATAAACCAAGTTAATAGTTTAGCTAATATTCTCTAAAGACAAGAAACCAACTTCACTTCAGGGACTCAAATATTTTTGGTATAGCATTCTTCCAAGATCTTCTATAAACAATATGTATAATATATGTACATAATGACTAAGCACTCTTGCCAAGAATAAAAGATTTACAAAGCACAAATATGCAAAATGTCTCCATCAAAAATGACATTATATAAATTTTTCTGTTGAATAATCTAATTTATTTTTACTGAATAATCACAGTGGCATCAAAGCAATACTACATAAGCAAAGCTTTCAACATTCCTGATGTCTTCACAACCTACACTGGACATTTCAACTTCCAACCTCCCCAAATGCATTTCAAATTTAATATAAGCAACAATGTTTCTAGAATAAAAACTACAATATTGTTTCATGCAGAGTGAAGATCCAGTTAATGAGCAATAATTAATCATAACAGCTTGCTTCAAACTACATTCTTGTTGAGAATTATACAGACTCCATAAAATTGATAGCTTAGAGTGCTTTAGGAAGAAAAACACAATTTTTCCATACTATCCTTGCCCAACTAACACTGCTAAAAGATGAGGCATCTTAGCTTGAAAGGAGAGAAATGGCTGTCATAAACAGGTTTCTTACTATTCTTAGAGTATAAATAAAATGGTGAACTGCCTGTTTAAGCTTCTTTTCTTGGCAGTGGTACTCTGTTTTGAAGCTGTGTTGATGGATGCTAAACTCTAAATATCACCTGAGAAGGAGATAAAACTGAAGCTTACAGTAAGGTACATGACTGTGTCATAACTAAGAAGATTTGGTACAACAATTTTACAGCAGTCAGATATATGGAAATTAAACATACAAACAAAATTGCAATTACTTTTTAAAAGGGAACCCTGTACTGTACCCCTCCTAGGAAGCATTCTATAACCAACCATGTTATATTTCTCATCCTAATTAGGTAATCATTCCACTGACTGAACTATACTTCTATTGCTGTGTTGACTCCTGTCTACTGTAATTATTCATTAGCTTCCTTATTAGATGGGAACAGGGCCTTGATATGGTTTGGCTGTGTCCCCACCCAAATCTCATCTCGAATTGTAATCCTTACAGGATTATAGGAGAGATCTATAATCCCCACGTGTCAAGGGAGGGACGTGATTGGATCATGAGGGTGGTTTCCTCATGTTGTTCTTGTGACACTGAGTGAGTTCTCATGAGATTTGATTGTTTTATAAGTGTTTAACAGTTCCTCCTTCACATGCTCACACTCTCACCTTCCACCATGCAAGACATGCCTGCTTCCCCTTCTGTCATGATCGTAAGTTTCCTGAGGCCTCCCCAGCCATATGGAACTGTGAGTCAATTAAACCTCTTTCCTTTATAAATTACCCAGTCTTGAGTAGTATGTGTATAGCAGTGTGAAAATGGACTAATTCAGACCTACATCTCTGTATTCCCTGAATTTTCAGCACCTAGCAGAATCTCAGGTCCAGAAAAAAATGATAACAAGTTCACTCGGTTGAATTCAACAGTGAAATTATATCCTTTACTCTCCCAGCTCTTCATTTTGATGGGATCAATCACGAAGGCACAAATTCAGCCTTCAGAAAACTGTTTCAGTTCTGTTACAAAGCAGTAAAACTATCCTCAGCATTTTCAATAATATTTTCAGATGCTGATTTAATAATACAAACATATTTACATATTTACAAACAGTCTTACTATCAAAATAACATATGTATTGGCAATGACTACGAATAAAATAAAAAATTGGGTTCCCAAATAAAATTTTTCTTCCTAGTTTGTTTAGTTCATGGAAATATTCTTAGCAATATGAATCTAGAAATATATGTTACATACACAAAATCTTCTTGATATGGATTCTCTTACTCAGTTCTCATATCTCTCTTAAGGTCAGTATAGTCATTGTCTCCATTTTACAGATGAGGAAACTAAGATACAGAGACATTAGGTAAACTGTCTAAAGTAGCAAAACAAGAGTTAGAGATAAACCCAGGTGATAGGACTCCAGAGATCATGCCCTTAAAGTCTAAAACAGAGAATAAAAGATCAATCTTTATCCCATCCATCTAGAGAAGACTGTAATTCACACTGAAAAACTAAAAACAAAAATCACATTAACTGAACATCTACCATAGATTATAGATTGTCCTAAGGAAAGTGATATACACATGGTTACAAATATAAGATGTAACTTTTTTATTCTCCAGAAAGTAACACAATTGATTGAACAGAGAATTCTGGAAACAAGACCTGCTGCAGAAGGAAAGTGAGTGAAATGAGCAGGAACTAATTTTGAATAGATATAATAGAGATTATAGAGGACATTTAAAGCTATGAATATTAGATAGCATTTTAAGCAGCAAGAAAATGCAAAGCACCAAAGAATTTCAAATTGGAGAATGGCATATGAACGACATAATCTAAAATCCTAATCTGTTAGGTTACTTGGGATCAGCAGAGAACTAAATCTATCTAGACTTTTTAGTTCAATCAAGAGGCTGCTCGGTAACAAAAGGGTCAAGAGGAACAGGGAGGAAAGAGTAAATTCTATATTAAGAATGAAATATCCAAAGAAACAAAAATAGGAAGAGAAAAGAGGAAGAGAGCTAGGAAGAAATGATCTCCGAGTCAGGATAAAGAGTCAAAACAAGGTACTAGCCACAAAGTGGTGTTGAGACAGTTTTGAAGATGAGGAAGAGAACATCAAGCTTCAAATAGAATGAATAACTAGTATTTATTTTTTTCTAATAGTGCTCTTCATCAAACTGTTGGGCAGCATGAGAAAATGAAATACCATGCTATTACCATCTGACAGCACCTCTCTAACTTCTAGACATGTCCTGAAAAAGTATATCCCAGTACAATTGCAACACAGTTAAATAAACCAGAGTGAACTAAATCAATGTTCCTAAGCTTTACACCAAAGGTCCATTAATCTGTTTCATAGTAAGGATTAAATGTATTAAATGCATGAAAGGACTATATTTAAAGCTGAAATTATAGTAAATTCTCAGAGAAACATTATCTCCAAATGAAAAAAACAGCACGTGGTTCATGATCACCAGGAAAAGAGGCAACTCAAAGTGGCATTCAACATACAGCAGGAATGTTTACTGTAAAAGCAGGTCCTGCCCCAAGGGGGTGACTGTTATAGAATTTTCTTCTGCACAACACCCAAAGGAAGAATCAGTACAGAAGTGTCCAAGAATGGAGTCTTACACAACACTCCTTAACCGGCACCTTTAACCAAAAGATAGTCTATTAAATATCACAATACTCCATCGGTTCTTGTTTGGGGGGTTGTTTGTTTTTTTTAACATAAGGTCTTCGTAATCAGCACTTCATGGAAGTGATCAAAATTGGATTGTCAGACTTCAACAGTATGTTGACGATCACTTACAATAAAATCAGAATGAGAAAGGGAAATTGTCTGAAAGGACCATTGAGCCAGGTAATAGATTCAGTCTAATATATCCACACAGCAGGAACCAAATTAAAATGTAGATGGAATTCTAATATAGTCCAACTGGAAAGACTCGCTCCAGTTTCTTACAGAGGCTTGCTTGCTGTTTGCAAGCAGCTAATCTTAAAGACACAAAATTGGTTATATTAATTACTTCAGACACTTCTACATGTATAAACATGTAAGTTAAAATAGTATCAAGGTTATGGTGCCTGAGATAAAAAGGGAAAAACACACATAAGCTAGAACTACTCTCTTACCTGATTCAAAATCACATCACAAAATATTTGCATGATTCAGAATAATGCAGATGATTTCAATGGGTCACAAATCATACACCTAAATCCAATATGCCCTCCGATGGCATAAAAATTTTCACTGAAAAGAAATCAACATGTAATCTACACTTTCCATCTCGCTTCCCACTTCCAATATTTTTTACCCATCACCTTTCCCAGCTGAACTGTGATACTGATATCCGTCTAATCCCCATTTGTAAGAAAAGGAAAATCTCAGAGGTTATGAGCACTTTTTTCTAACCTTTGAAAGGACGTTTGACAGAGATGGAGAAAATTCACAGACAGGCCTTGTAGAGAGCTGTCTGAAGGAAGAAAATCACTGTGCTGCTTCACTTATAGGAAAAGAAATACAAAGGAAAATGTTTAACAAAATAAGAAATGAGGAGGAAAAGAAGACATGACATAACCAAGCTACTATACTTTTAATTGTTCTGGCTGCTGCAACTTAATACAACAAGTGACAAAACTCACACAAAGGCATACTTCAAAACCTGTGGTGGGAGTGGGGAGGGTTTGTTGTTGTTATTGTTGTTTTGAGACAGGATCTCACTCTGTCACCCAGGCTGGAGTGCAATAGCGTGATATCAGCTCACTGCAACCTCTGCCTCCAGTTTCAAGTGATTCTCATGCCTCAGCCTCCTGAGAAGCTGGAATTACAGGCACACGCCACCCTGCCCAGCTAATTTTTGTATTTTTAGTAGAGACGTGGTTTCATCATGTTGGCCAGGCTGGTCTCAAACACCTGACATCACGTGATCCACCCACCTCGGCCTCCCAAAGTGCTGGGATTACAGGCATGAGCCACCATCCAGCCAGGTATTTTTTTTCAAAAAGATGAATCTGAATTTTTATATAACAAAGGTTTACAAAATTCTGAGTGCAGTAAATCAGAAGAGAGTATGTTTTTAAATTACTGAATAGAAAAAATACATAACCTTTGAAATTAAAGTGGAATTTTTCAAGTAGAGAATTTCCCATTTTAAACACATTTTTGAAACTTATATGATTGACCAGGCATAGTGGCTCACACCTGTAAGACTAGCACTTAGGAGGCTGAGGTGGGAGAATCCCTGGCGCTCAAGAGTTCAAGACCAGCCTGGGCAATATCATAGGAAGACTCTGTCTTTACCCAAAAAAAAGAGAAAAAAATTAAAAAGAAAATTAGGCCAGGTGCAGCGACGCACGCCTGTAATCTCAACACTTTGGAAGGCCAAAGCATGTGGATCACTTGAGGCCAGAAGTTCGACACCAGCCCAGCCAAAACAATAAAACCCCATCTCTACCAAAAATACAAAAATGAGCTAGACATGGTGGTGCATGTCTGTAATCCCGGCTACTCAGGAGGCTGAGGCATGAGAATCACCTGAATGCGGGAGGCAGAGGTGGCAGTGAGTCGAGATCATGCCACTGCACTCCAGCCTGGGCAACACAGCAAGACTATGTCTCAAAAAAAGAAAGAAAAGGAAAAGAGAGAAGAGAAGAGAATAAAAAGAAAAGAGAGAAGAGACAAGAGACAAGACGAGACAAAGAAAATTGGCCAGGCATGGTGGTGCATGCCTGTAGTCTCAGCTACTCAGGAGGCTGAGGTGGGAGGATGGCTTGAGTCCTGGAGGTCAAGGCTACAGTGAGCTGTGATGTCATCACTGTAATCCAGCCTGAGTAACAGAATGAAACCCTGTCTCATTTAAAAAAAAAAAAAAGACCATTATCTTAGCTATGAAGAAAACTTAAATATTGAATAGTAAAGATTTTATTGGCTAATTTCTCTAATAAAAAATATAACAAAATTATAAATACATAAGACTAATCAGACCAAGCATATAATTTTAAACACATTTGTATTGGTTTCCTGGGGCTGCTGTTACAAAGCCCTCCAACCTAAGGGGCTTAAACAAGAGAAATTTATGGATTCACAGTTCTGGAGGCCAGAGGTCTAAGATCAAGCTGCAAGCAGAGTTGGTTTCTTCTGAAGGCTGTGAAGGAGAACTGTTCCAGGTGACTCACCTCACTTCCGGTAACCTCAGGCAACCCCTGACTTGAAGATGGCATTCCTCTGTCTTCATATCATCTTTCCTCTGTACATATTTCTCTACGTTCAAATTCCTCTTTTATATAAGGCCACCAATCACATTGGAGTGGGCCCACTCTAATGACCTCATTTTAACTTGATTACCTCTGCAAAGACCTTATTGCCAAATAAGGTTACATTATGAAGTACTGGAGGTGAAGAGTCCAGCATATCTTTGGCAGGTGGGGACACAAAATTCAACCCATACCAACATTCTTTAGGGTACCATATTGAGACATGGTGCTCTTGAATACTTCTACAGGGAGAACATCTATGTTCTGCTGTGAATATTAGAGAGCACCATATCTCAATATGAGGCATGGCCACAGAACTTGCATTGGCAGAGGAAGTGGAAGTGGAAGCAACATGCACACCTGCCAAGCAGAGGCACTGGGACCAGGACCATCTTTCCTGCTGCCTTTCTCTCTTTCACTAAAGCCAAACATCTCAGATAGGGCTGCTCCTTCAGCCTGGGCAGGAAGCGATACCACCTATGCATAAAGAACTTACATCTTCTCCATGGATGTGAGCCAGTGATATTCTGGGGTCAACATAACTACAGTAAACCTGGCCAATCCTGACCAAAACCTGTCTAGATAATCTCAAAGAATAAAAGCAAAGTAAAATTGCAGACTAAAACAAAATGAAAATAACACTTCATAATAAAACGTATGCAATACAGTGAAGCTATAATCAAAGGAAAAATTATTCCCTAAAACACTTTCATTGCCAAGAAGACAACTTAAAAGGTCAAAAATTAATTCCTCTTAATCAATCAGAAACATGAAATAAAATTTTCAAATGTAGCATTGTTTTTTAAAAATGGTTTTAATGTTTTGAAAATTTAAACAGATGTTACTAAAAACAAAAGGGTAAAGGATAACTAAATCTGAACTAATGTTCTTGAAAAAACAGCATCAACATAGACAAAAACCCAAATTAAGACAGTGAGAGGAAAGCAGAGAAAAGAGAAAGGGGCAGAGAACTGAGAGCATAAGAAGGGAAGGAAAGCATAAGAATGAGAAAAGGAAGCAAAATGAGGAATGAGAAAGGATACGAGCACAGATTCTCAGGAAATTAAATTAATCGCAAGGAATTGCATGTCTCCAAGCTAACTTCCCAACCATCCTCACCCCACACTTGGCTGTGGCCTTGGTGGAGGAATCGTGGATCACTTAGCTCTCCAGACCCTTTCTCCCTCTGTGGTGACAGGGATCACCTGACTATTGTTTTTCACCTAATGTCACCGTTTTCAGGACTTTTTTCCAACTTTCTTCCTCAATAATTCAAATCAGATGTCTTCTCTGTGACATCTTAACTCCATCATAGCAAAGCACATTGAATTGTAAGCATTTGTCTATTTTCCACAATAGATTTTAAACTTCTTAAAAGCAGTCATAATTTTCAGTCCTAGCTCTAGATGAAATACTGGCAGTCCTCATACTGCACAGTTGTCTGGTAACTAAGATCAATGCAGGCGTGTAAAGCAAGGACCCGGTTCAGATTTGGATGCATTTCAATTAACCCAAAATTGTGCAAAGTGGGGACTGCCTGAAAATGGTACAGTGCCCAGCATTCAACATATACTAAATAAATACTGATGAAGGAATGTGTGTGTTCTCCATAGTAGTATATATACCCACAGTCTTAGAGTTGAATAGAATTTTCAAAAGAACTTCATTAAAACTAAGATAGAAGTAATGAAAATGAGGACATTGTAAATCAGCCCCTTAAAGTACTCTCTTGCAAGACTCATGTTGATCCTAGGTTCCTCCCTCACCCCAATCCCACTCCATAACCAGTTACCTAGTCCTCTGAAATTTTCCTTCTCAATATACTTAGAATCTTTCTCCTCTGCTCTCTATCCTCACTACCAAAACTCACTTCCTTGTCTTTTCTCTCACCCAGACTATTAAAATATATTAACTCACCACCCTGATCATTCCTGGTCAGCTAGAAGAAATGACCTGGAATCCTAAGTCAAAATATTTAATAAAACAGCACCAACTAAACCTCAGTTTTAAAACTTTTAACATATACTCTTTCAATTCTTGAGAACAGCAGTAGAAACAAAAATAAAAACGTAAAGTTTGTTCCTGTCACAAAAAAAACTTGGGACCATAACTTCCCCCTGCCCCCTAACTAGGAAGGTGCTGAGAGGCCAAAGAATGACTTGGACAAGTCCCCCTTGGAGAGCAGATGAGTTTAATAGGACTTACATACAGCGCACTCCTGGGTGGCAGCAGGGAAGCTGTAGAGACCCACATCACCTCCTATTCCTAAGCACTTTTATGCTAATTTTCTGGCTCTTTGCCTGCTGTGTGTGTGTGATGGAACTGTTTCCCTTGGTAGGTTCTCAGATACTCTATGGGATGTTTGAGTTCTCAGGGACATCTGCTCCTTGACTGGGCACCATGGCCTTGGCTTGTGGCCTGGCCTTCAGGGTTCAGGCAGTGGACATACACCCTTAAGTAACCTGGTGGGGAACCCATCACAGTTCAGTCCCTACTAAAAGCAATAGAGGAGCTGAGTAAATTAAATAGTGATATCTCAATGTTCATAATTTAAGTTTGTTTTGGATTAATTCAACTTGTGGGAAGAATCTTTAGATGAAGCTGTTATTTTTATTTAAATAAATTTATGCTTTCTACTAGAATGGACTGGAATTGAGAAGATCAATGATTTGCAGCATTTAAATTGGGTGAAATATTCAAAAGAATCAGACAGATAACTTATTTAATAAGTTTTCCCTTTGAGGAAAAAAAGTTAAAGATAAGTACTCTGAAGAAAGGCAGAAAAGATACTACTTGTGAAAATTGGGGTGAAATATTTTGACATTTCAATACAAAAGTATTAAACTTTTAAAACCACCAATTAAATGGAATCAGCCCAGAGCTTACAAGGTACAAGAGTTACAAAGAAAATCTTTTTCAAACTATATTATAGTCTACAGAGAAATGCCAACTGAAGGTGTCAACAATTTCAAATGTATTCACAACAACACAACACAACACAAGAAAAATGCAGCACCTCCAATTTGCGATTAGTTGAAAAAAAACTGTAGTACTTAAGTGGAAGAAGCCAGACACAGAAGGCTACATGATGTATGATTCCATTTACATAACATTCTGGAAAAGGCAAAATTAAAGAGACAAAGATCTAGGGTAACTATTCGGGGTGAGGAAAATATTCTCTAATTGTGGTGGTCGTTGCATGACTAAATAACATTTGTCAAAATTCACAGAAGGCCCACCTAAAAAGTATGCATTTTACTGTATGTTAATTGCCCCTACGATAAATATGACATTGAAGATGAAGAGCAAGTGAGTGTGAAAGAGATCAAGAAAGCAAGAAGATTATAGACAATTAAAAAAGTAAGACTGTTGAAAAAATATATTGTTAAGAAAAATACCAGTAACTTGAGAGCTGAGACAGGTCTAGTTTAAAAATTGATTAAGGTAAGTGAATATGTCCCAAGAGCAATTATTCAGCTTATATTTCTTTTTGTTTTGAAATGATATAGATTCAGATGATGCTGCAAAGAAAAAACAATGTACAGAGAAGTCTCTTGCACCCTTTACTCAGCCTCCCCCAGGGGAAGCATCTTGCATAACTATAGTACAGTATCAAAACCAGGAAACTGACATTGGTAGAATCTACAGAGCTTACTCAGATTTTGTATGCATTTGTGTGTGTGTGTTGTGTGTGTGTAGTGCTATGCAATTTTATGACATGTAGCTTCGTGTAACCATCACCACTATCAAGACACAGAACTGTCCCATTGCCACAAAGCTCCCTCATACTATCCCTTTATAGACACGTCCACCTTTCCCTCTTCCCGTCCCTAACCCCAGGAAACCACAACTTATCTTTCTCCATCTCTGTTATTTTGTTATTTCAAGAATGTTATATTTTTAATCAGCATAATTCCATTAAAGTCCATCCAATTGTTTGCATGTATCAATAGTTCATTCCTTTTTATTGCTGAGTCATATTCCACGATATGGACATAACACAATTTGTTTATCCATTCACCTGTTGAAGCACATTAATTTCCTGTTTGGGGCTACTACAAATAAAGCTGCTATGAACATTCGTGTATAGTTCTATGCATGAACATAATACTTCATTTCTCTGAATAAATGTCCAAGCGTGCATTTATTGGACAATACAATAAGTGCAGGTTTAATTTTAATAGAAACTGCCAACTGTTTTCCAGACTGTGTCATTTTATATTACCATGAACAGTGCCTCAGTGATCCAGTTTCTCTACATCCTTGTCAACAATTGGTGTTATTACTATTTTCATTTTCACCATACTTGATAGGGTGTAGTGATATCTCATTATAGCTTTGAATTATATTTCCAGGAAAGCTAGATGTTGCATATCTTTTCATGTACTTAGTTGTCATCTGCATACCCCTTCTGTAAAATGTCTATTCATATATTTTGTTCATTTTCTACTTAAACTGGGTTTAACTGTTGAATTTTTAATATATTCTAGATACAAGTACTTCATCACATATGCAGTTTGCAATTATTTGCTTACAGTGTTTTCATTCTCTTAACCTTTCTCTGAACATGGTTTGTAATTTTCACAAGGCCCAATTTTCCCTTTTATGAAACATGTGTGTTCTTGTTGTCTAATCTAAGAACTGTTCTTATAGATCTAGGTCCCTAAGATTCTTCAATTTTCTTTTCTAAAAGTTTCATAGTTTTACATAAACTATATGATCTATTTTGGGTTCATTTTTGTATAATGTACAAAGTTTAGGTTTCCCCTATGAATATTCAATTTCTCAACACAGTTTGTTGAAAAGGATATTCTTTCTCCATTGAATAGCCTTTGTACCTATGTCAAAATCAGGCATATTTGTGTAGGCCTGTTGTGGGTTCTCTAATCTGTTCTACGTGTCTATCCCTTCGTCAATACCACATGTTTAATTACTATAGCTGTATAGCCTTATTATTAGGTAAAGTGATTCTTCCCACTTCTTTTTCAAAATTGTTTCAGCTATTCTAGGTCCTCTGCCTTTCCACATAAATTTTAGAAAAAGCTTGACTTGAACAAACACTACAATTAACATGCTTGGACGTGTCTCTTTATAGTCTCCTTGAAAATTTTCCAATATACAGTTGGCTTTTTGTATCTATGGGTTGTGCACCCATGGATTCGACCAACCATGTACTGAAAATATTCAGAAAAAAAGAATTCCACAAAGCTCCAGAAAGCAAAACTTGAATTTGCCACACACCAAATACTATGTTGAAACCATGCAAACGAAGTGATGTAGAGGTGTTGCATTAAGTATTTTAAGTAATCTAGAGATGATTTAAAGTAAACGGGAGGATTTGAGTAGGTTATATGCAAATACTATGCCATTTTATATGAGGGGCCTGAGCTTCTGTGGATTTGGGTATTCAAGGGGGTCCTGGAACAAATCCCCCCACTGCCAGATATCAAAGGTGACTGTATATAACCAGTAGAAAATACATATTTAACCTAGTGCTGTCAAATTCCTTTCTAGAACAGTGGTACCAATCGTTAAATATATTCTTAAATATAATCTGCATTCAAAATATATAATTTCATTAAAATATACTAAATATATTGAGTAGAAGTTGCCAGATACATAGATAATTTAAGTCTACTTTGAAGGTTTATAATAAAAATAAAGCAGTTGGCCTAGATCATCCTAAAGCATTGCCCTGGGACTATAGCTAGTATGTAAGCACATCAGAAATCAGAATGTGAACACAGCATTTATCATTCCTTCTTGAACCAATGGACACTTTTGACCCACCATCCTAAGTATGATTTGAGAAGAGGATTCCCAAATTATACTTTCCAGAGACTTTAAGGGCCCACCTGCTTCTACACTAGCTTTCCTTATGTAAAGAGGAAACCCTCTACAATGCCTTACAGATATGCAATGATATTTCACATTTTCAGCGGGTAGGAAATGTAGATATCCAATAGATAATTTTATGAAACTATGACTAGCAACATTTAAACCAAAATAAAAATTGCCCTTCACAGTAATTCAGTGACATCTTAAATTTTATGCCGTATTCTATCATGCACAAAACCTCTCACATTATTCTGAGGGCTATGCATGTATCTATTCTGTGCTATTTTGAAAAGGACTAATTTGAAGTTAATGATACTATCTAATAACTCACAAAGCATAATCAAAAAGCTTAGCTTTAGGAAGACATATACCAACATAAACTACAAACACCCCCGAATGTAATCAGAATGAATAAGTGACGTCAAAAATTTAAAGCCTCTTCTATACATTCTCATTTGGAGAAGGACACTAATAAGACCACAGCATTTGTTAAGCCAGTCATTGAATAATTTCCCATGGACTCTGTACCTCTGCATGAGTCTGTTAGTTAAACCTTACATTTTAGTATTCACGTTGGTTTCCATTACAGTGAGAGTCAAAACATAGCAATTTAATACCACTTAATACAATCTGAAATTTCACTTTATTGCCAGTGGGCAGCAGAAAAGTCTGCTTTAAAAATGCACCAATTATTACTGTTCATCAAATAATTGTTCTCAATGGCTGGTCTTTGCAAATTTAGAGGGTATTTTTGCCCATAATCCTAAGCACTCACAATGCGACTCTTGGCAACCCCATCAGGCACAGTAATCCAAGAAGGGATCTAGGAGTTTGGACCACCAACACCCTTCTTCTGCCTGGGCCCTGCAGCACTTCTTATAATGTGACAATTGGCTTCATACCATTTGCCATAACACGCTTAAAGAAAAGCTATCAGACAACTTCTGCCATGAAATGTTTTACTGCCTATCAAATATTGAGGAAAAAATATCCTCCATAAATAAATAAATAATAGCTAATATATGCTGAGTGCTCATTATGTACGAGGCACCAAACTAAGTACTTTACAGGGACTACCTCAATTAATCCTCATTAATTGTAGCCTAGAAGAAGGTACTATTATCGTTCCATTCTACAAGCAAGGATATTGAGGTCCAGCTAGAAGAAGTTACTATTGTTATCCCATTATACAAGCAAGGAAAACTGAGGCCCAGATGGCAAGTCTTGAGACCAGATCCAAACCCAGACCCTTTAACTCTAGACCCTTGTTCTTAAATCCTTAGGCATATTCCTTATCCTATCACAAAATCAGTTTCCCACACCAAAGACCAATGTTTGTTCTACTACAAAGCATCTTCAATTTATTTCTACTTAAGGAAAATAATATTGAATATGTTTCCTAAGTTAATATTCAAGTTAAGTCTATGCCCTGAGGGAATGAAGTCAAATAAAGAGTACAAGAAAACAATATCCTTTAAGGTGCAAAAGTTCAATTATCTTTGTTTATACAAAAGTTAGCCCATAGGCAGCATTACCCTGGAAAAAAATGAGCTCAGCACAGCTATCCAACAATTACCCTTTATTTACTGTTCTCACTCTCTGGGTCTTGAGATGCCATTTCAAGCCCTTTGCCTTCTGCATAAAAGCTATAGCATCTATACCACATTTATTGCTACATATATTTTATGATAAAAGCATAAAGATATGCATGGGTAATTTCCCAGCATGAACAGCTACATTGAGAAATGGTTGTAAAATTTAAGTCCTCTATTTGTCTGAGGAAAGAAAGGTATCTTATTTTTCATTTTATCTTATCCTTTTACCAAATCAATATTATGGATGATGGAGTAATATTTTCATCTTAATCTGATATTCCCCCAAGCCTATAGAAAAAAAAAGCTGAAATATTAAGAACACTTCTACATTTTTAATAAACTATGTTTCATAGTTTACAATAAGTTATTATGCCATTTTATAATTTTAAATTTGACAGTAATGTCACTTACACAAACTGCAAATATTTCTAATTAGATAAGAAATAATATAATAAAAATATATCAGCCCAGCATTGTGGCTCATGCCTGTAATCCCAGTACTTTGGGAGGCTGAGGTGGGTGGATCACTTGAGGCCAGGAGTTCGAGACCAGCCTAGCCAACATGGTGAAACCCTGTCTCTACTAAAAACACAAAAATAAATTAGCCGGGTGTGGTGGCATACACCTATAATCCCAGCTACTCAGGAGGCTGAGGCATGAGAATTGCTTGAACCCAGGAAGTGAAGGTTGCAGTGAGCTAAGACCACGCCACTGTACTCCAGGCTGGGCAACAAGTAAGACTCTGTCCCCCCACCAAAAAAAAAAGACAATAAAGAGATATTATTTAAATGATTGATAACTATTAATATTGTTTGGTTAAAAGAATTTGATTCATATAAGAAGAGCAAATGTGTTCCTATTATGAGAATTACCACTAAGACTTCAAAATTGAGTCCCAAGAGTCTTAAGTTCACCATAGAACTTTACTTGCTAACTGGGTTATTGACTAACAAATAATTCTATTTTCAATTTTTACATAAGCATGTTGTATATTTTATAAAGTGAAAACAAATTTCTCATATACAAACTCATGATTTTCATCATATAACTTTATACAATGTTATCGCATTATACATATTCCCCCTTCAAAGTTTGTTATAAATTTAACTCAAGTTGATTTATTTATTTGCATTATTTCTTGAATGCCCTTTACTCTTAAATTATGCTAAATATTGGCAATATGTTTTGTTGTGTAGAATTGTGAATTATATCAAAATCAATTGTATTTTCATATCTAGATATATTTTATTACAGAAATATGTCTATCACTTTACAGAGCCAGACAGTTAGAGGGACACTGGAAATCTCCTGGCTCTTCCAAGACCATTAATTACTCTTCTACCCTGTATAAGCTTAGCCTCCACTGGATGTCTCTGTCACACCACCAATTTCCTCCTTTCTTTGAGAACTCTGGAGAAACAGGTCACAGTTTGTCTCACTCCAACTCTACCAACACACTTGGAGACTCAAGTCCATGTGGAAGCCCCTCCTACAGCCTGGGCTTCTTTAATCCACTACCCTCCAGGCACCTACATCACTGATGCAACCCTGATATATTTTACCATTATCAGGACCCCCTGGGCTTCAATTCTTTTCTTACTATGTCCAGGGCCCACTAAGGATCATAAGAGATATAGAAGCTGACCACATCCTGCCACCTCCACTGCAAACACCCAAGTCACCATGATGCCTCTTTTCTGTAGGCTATGATAGATTAGACAACTAGGTAGAGTGCTTATTTTATTTTTTATTTCATTTTATTATTTTTTAAGACAGGGTCTTGCTCTGTCTCCCAAGCTGAAGTATAGTGGTGCAATCATGGCTCACTGCAACCTTCTTTTCTTTTTTTTAATTTCAATAGGTTTTTGGGGTACAGGTGGAGGAGTTTGGTTACATGGATAAGTTCTTTAGCGGTGACTTCTGAAATTTTGGTGCACCCATCACCCAAGCAGTGTGCACTGTACCCAGTGTAGTCTTTTATCCCTCACCCCCCTCCCACCCTTCCTCACGAGTCCCCAAAGTCCATCGTATCATTTTTATGTCTTTGCATCCTCATAGCTTAGCTCCCACTTATCAGTGAGAACATACGATGTTTGGTTTTCAATTCCTGAGTTACTTTACTTAGAAAAATGGTCTCCAATTCCATCTAGGTTGTTGCAAATGCCATTATTTTGTACCTTTTTATAGATGAGTCATATTCCATGGTATATATATGCATATACACCACATTTTCTTTACCCTCTCATTGATTGATGGACATTTGGGCTGCTTCCATATTTTTGCAATTGCAAATTGTGCTGCTATAAACACATGTGTGCAAGTGTCTTTTTCATATAATGACTTCTTTTCCTCTGGATAGATATCCAGTAGTGGGATTGCTGGATCAATGTAATCAAGGTAGTTTACATTCCCACCAGTAGTGTAAAAGTGCCCCCTTTTCACCGCATCCATGCCAACATCTTTTTTTTTTATTTTTTAATTATCGCCATTTTTGCAGGAGTAAAGTGGTATTACACTGTGGTTTTGATTTGCATTTCCCCGATAATTCGTGATGTTGAGCATTTTTTCATGTTTGTTCACCATTTGTATATCTACATTGAATAGAAGTGGTGAAAGTGGGCATCCTTGTCTTGTTCCAGCTCTTGGCGGGGAATGTTTTCAAGTTTTCCCCATTCAATATAATGTTGGCTGTGGGAAGACAGAGTGATTATTTTACAATCAAATCACACCTATCATAAAAACTCCTGTTTCAGAATAAATGCCTAACAGGCCCCAGAAGACCTGGCCTCGGTGATATCCTTTCCGATCACCCTCCGTATGCTCCACACATGCTGCCTCCTTGCTGCTATTCCTCTGACAACTGAGGCTCACCTCTACTTTACAGCTATTTCCTGGTCCTGGAATGTGTTTCTCCCAGATATCCACATGACTAACTCCTTCACTCTCTTCAAATTTTTGCTGAAATGCCACTTTTTCCCTGATTATCCAATTTAAAATTGCAGCCCTCTAGTATTTCCATCCCCCTCACTCTGCTCTATATATTTTTTCTAAACATTTAATACATCCTAACTTGTATCTGTTATTATGTTTGTTTATTTTCTATCTTTCCTGGCTGAAATGGGAACTATCAAGACAGGGATCTTTGTTTCATTCACCCATGCACCCAAGCACTTTAAACAGTGCTGGCACATTCAGGCTGCCCCATGATTGTTGGATGGATGAATGGACCTCCTACCACCTTCAGCCTTCCACTGTACCTGCTCAACCACGTGTCAGTGCTCCTCTACTTGTACTTTCTCCCTAGGCACTAGGAAAGGATGAAAACGAAAGCAGTCACACCATCATAGATACAAGTTTTACTATTAATTACATGTCTCCAATGTTAACCTTCTACCTGGTTTTTGGTTAATTACCTTTTCTATTTCCCACAAAAACTATTTCAAACTACATACGCACTTCCATTTCATGTCATCCCCTGTGCTGCGGCAGGGTGCATTGTCCCTATGCACATGGCTATTGAGTGTGGTCACCCCAAAAATTGAGTGTTCTGACAACAGGCAGAAGGAAGAACAAGATGCTGTCATGTGCTATATGCCACATAATAACCATGATAAATACAAATTAACATCTCATGATAAAGTAAAAGGTAAAAATAGATACATTATTGAGTTTTAAAATAACGTCTTAGATATTTTTTATAGTATCATTATTTTATCTTTCCTGTAAAACTAATTAATGTGGTCACTAACCATCATAGATAAAATTTTGTAGGGTCTTGAAAAAACAAACCATAAGACCTCAAAATACTGAAAATGTTATTTTTTAAACTAATTAGTTACATTGGATATTTAACAGGGTAAGTCATGCTTCCAAAAACTAAATATTTTGATACAAAAACAGCTATGAAAAAAGCCCTATCAAAAAAGCTGGCAAGTAATGTAATACATCAAGATACATTTCAACAAAATTTGTTAATAGAATTTATAATAGTAATAGGATAGTAATAATTTGTGATAAAATTATTACTCGATTTTACTGTAACTTTGTTCTTCACATAAAATAGACTTAAATGTATTCAAATGCTCCCTCAGTCTTTGTCTTTCCACCAGCCTCTTATAAATAGGGAAATACCCTACTTTCAATATTAAAACATTTTACTGCATAGAAATAATAATTTCATGACACGTGTTTGCAAAATATGTTAGTTGATGCCATTGGCAAAAAAAAAAAATCCCATATTCATATACTAAGTGCACAGGGCTAAACCAGAAAACAAAACAAAACACCCACGTGAATTTTACTTTTTACAGCATGCAAGTTTTATATATCATTATAAATATAATTCTTAAGCTTGTTCCACGGGGTAAAAATTTTTTTAAAGAATTCATAAATATTGAATTACAAAATGAGTGTCATACCACACAATGCTTACATTACAATTTTCTCTTGATATATATTTCCACACATTAATTAGAAAAATGCTATTTTAATTAAGCTGATTTTATTTTTTCCTAAAATATTTAGTATAAGAAATAAAAAATCATTTAAATACAATATATTTTGGATCTTAAAAAAATTAACTTTGCAGATTATTATTGCTTTTAAAAGCAAACATTTCTAAGATACATTGGTTCTCTTTTAAAAGAAGCTAATAATTGTTTATTTCTTTCCATGGATTGCAAAAGTTAACATTTTGCAAAAAAAAAAAAGTTAACATTTGGAAATATAAAATGAACTCAATTTAACTAATACTAAAAAAAAAAGATTATACACTTTGTCTATACCTTATACAGGATCACCATATTTTGTATGTTTGGTTTGGAAAAATTTTTACTCCCAAAATATCTAACAGACAACAGGCTGATCAAAAAGCATTCAGTTTACATTCATCCTCAGAGCCCTGCGGTGGGTATTTAATATTTCTCTGCTTATATAATAAATGTAAGGGACTGGAAGATACATTATCTCACTATCTGGGGAGGAGAGGAGAGTATCACACAAGAATGGGAGATCTCTGGGCCAGAGAGAATGATCTGAGAATGGTGGCTTCATGGATTGATGTTGGAGGGCTGAAAAAGACTTGCAAAAATAGAAATCAACATTCAATTTGAAATTATTGAAAGTATGTGGTCTTTAGACTTTGTCTTCCTCTATAATCATCATTTCATAAAAGTTATTTTACACATACATCATGAGTGGGTTGCATGTATATAATGTGTGTGTGTTTTGGGAACTGGAAATTGAGAAAAAATCATATACAGCTAATATGACAGGAAAGAGGCAGACAACAGCAAATTTTTTAAAAGCAAGGGAGCAGAGGTAGGAGTGACTATGTGACTGCAAGCCTTGGGATGTGCAGAAACTTCATGGGGAGCTTGGATTTCTATAGCACATAAAAAGAAATTCCAATTACTTTAGTTAAAACTTTAAGATGTAGAAATCCAATGTGATATCTGTACCTAGGACAGAAATTTTAAATACATACAAAATACAACATGGTATACATCCTCTAAGTGTGTACACATGTTGGTATGATTTATTCATAAGGGAAAATAAATAAAATACAAAATAAAGAATTGCATGTGAAGTGATATGCAGACACCCTAATAATCAGAGAGGACCACACATTTAGAAAACAAGATACAACATCATTATCAGTTCAGTAAAACTTTTAAAATTCTGACAATACTTAAGTGTTAGGAAAAATGTGAAAATACGACAATGCACACAAACCACTAGAGTGAGTTTCAATTGGTTTTGCTACTTAGAAGAGCAATTTTAGTAAATATCTAGTAAAGTAAACAAGTGCATAGCCTATAAACCACAATTGTGCTTCTATGTGTGAACCGTGGAGAAACAAGCACTCACAGAGATATGATCAAGAATGTTCACTGCAACATTTTAAGTGCAAAAGTAGGTTACAAATTATTAAAATATCCATCAACAGAAGAATGAATAAATGTCACATATTTATAAAAATGAATTTTATAAATCAAATTAAATGGATAAAAGGGATGGATAGATAGACACACAGATTAATCTCAAAAACATAACTAGTTGTAATCTCCCAAATGTCCTGTCCTTTACTCAACACATAAGTAGCGTTCAAGAGTCATTTCAATGATTCCCTCTGCATAAGATTAAAAGAATATAAGCATGGCTGTAGTCCCAGCTCAGGAGGCTGAGGTTGGAGGATTATTTGAGCAACAGAGTTTGAGCCCAGGGGTTTGAGAAATTGAATATCTTATTTTAAAAAGCAGGTGAATTTAGAATGAGAATATAAATATAATTTATGTATTTTCTTCCTTTATGCTAACAGATACTAGCTACTGTTAGGGAAGAAGGGAGGGAAGGAGAGAGAGAATCTCTTGTTTTATTTCACAAGTCTTCTTGCCAAGTATCATTCATTTATTCATGCAGTTCATTTAATTATATTTGCTGAGTATCTGCTCTGAGTTTCAAAAATTAAAAACAAATAGCAAAATGATAAATATCTGATTAAATGTCAATTCATCTAGCCAATAGATGAACAGTTCTTACATTGAAAAGATTTAACTGAAAGTGTGTTTAATATAAAATCAAGAACTGTTTCACCAGCTATAAGCAAATTACTGTGCTTGCAAGATGAGATTACCATAGCCATAGGTGATATTATCATAACTATCATCTGTCAGAATTAAAACAGCTAAAAGTTTACTTCTTAGAGTTTAAAAAAGAAACTTGGAAAAGTAATCCTGATCTTAGATCTATAGTTAATATTTTTCTACTATTGATATTATTTCATATGAAGCAAGTTTATTTCCAGCTGAAAAGTAATTTAAGCTCTTGCAACTTTTGTCTAGAACAGGAAAATTGCTTGGTTTCTCATAATTAATATAAGCCTGTTGACGCCGATTCAAAAGAAACAATTTTTAACATTGCAGAGATAAAGGACAGTTGAATAAAGACCAATTGCACTGACAGCTGCCGTATTAGACAACACACTGAACCATGCACTGCCTAAAACTGAACAAGGAAAAGAATGCAATCCCATTCAGAATGCCACTGACATAAACACTATCATGTGCCCCTTTATAGTTTAGAAATTAATAAACTAATAAATATGTCGGCATATTAGGAGTCTGAATGATCCAGTAAAAGTATAATGGATTTAACATTTTGACACTGTGTACAATCTAAGTACCTAATGATGCTGACACCCAGTAGGTGCTCAAAAGATATATTAAATGCATCAACAGAGGAATAAAAGAAAGGAAGAAGAAGGACGGAGGGAGGAGAGAGGAAAGGAATCTCTCTTTTTATTTCTGAACCATTTTCTTGCTAAGTACCATTCATTCATTCATTCCTTTATTCATATAGTTAATTTACTTACATTTGCTGTATATCTGCTCTCAGTGCTAGACATAGAAACAAGTCTCCCCAACACTACCAGCCTAGGCTGCCTGTTCTCTTAACCTTGATCAAGTAATTCTTAATGTTAAAAATAGCAATACGCCTTTATTCTTCCTAGGAAAAATTTTAAATATAGTCCATTTCTGTAAAGTATAGCTGAAGTGACTTAAATAAGATTAATGTACTCTATGCTTGATATTGTAACATTTATATAAATCTATTTGTCCTCATATTCATTAATATATTTGAATATTAACTATATCCTGTGTCTTTTGCTATATATATACATATATACTTTAGTTTTACAGTAGCAGCTATACGATAGCTATACACTTTACAGTAACCAGCATCTGTTAGCATAAAGGATAAAAATCCGTAAGTTATATTCATATTCTCAATTCACCTGCTTTTTAAATATATTTAATTTCAAGCATATTCCTACATTTCATTAAAAATAGCAATCATTTTTTAATAAATTCCTGAATCTAACATTTCAACCCCAGAGGACAGGCTTGCCAATCTTTCAAAAACATATAATCAAGGAATCAAAATATAATTAGCCAAGAGATGAAATCAAAAAAAAGTTAAATAATTTTTGTTCTAAATGTCAGTTATAGTCAGATTCTAGCAATAACATTTTTTTAGAATAATGCATTTCCAGTTATATATATAACTGGAAATTTTCCAGAATAAAGACTTAGTATCTACCATATATTTTAGAAATATATGAGCATAATGAAGTTGAAAGAAGTAAGAAAAGGTTCATTTCTAAGGAAAGATATAACATTTTAACCTTATCTTCCAAATATTAAAACAAAACACAAGCTTCCAAGTGTCCTCTAAAATATTATTTTTTATTTTTTGAAAGTCATGTTGAAATTTTTGCATAGTTACAAATTAGAAAACTAAATTTCATTATTTTATTTAAACAGAGATTTAAAAATTGAAAAATATATAACCTGGATAAGAGTTGCTTTTTTACAGAAGATGATTCTCCATCAATTTCCCCTATTTCTCCATGCATCACACCATACTGTCATGTATAAATAAACAAAATATTTATAACAAATATTTCCAAAATATTTTTAAAGCAGAAAATCTTATAGCAAAACCACCAATGGGAAACAAACTCTTGTATTATCCTGGGCTGTTCTGCTTTATTCATGAACATTACTAAGCCCCTGAAAATGAAGAACAGTTATTGTTTGCAGTGTGACAAAGCCAACATTCCTCCTTGCAAACAGCACTACTTATTTATGAACAGCAACTGACATAAGGATAGCAGTTTTCTTTTTCTGCCCTGTAAAATACTTCATGGATGATTGCCCTTAGAATATAGTGAAGTCCCAGGTCATAATCATGAGTCCTTCTAAAAACGGATTTTTGGCCAGGCATGGTGGCTTATGCCTATAATCCCAGCACTTCGGAAGACCAAAGTAGGTGGATGAGTTGAGCTCAGGAGTTTGAGACGAGATGGGGCAACAGGGCAAAACCCCATCTCTATAAAATATCAAAAATTAGCCAGGCAAGGTGCCATGAGCCTGTAGTCCTAGCTACTCGGGAGGCTGTAGTAGGAGAAACACTTTAGCCTGAGAAGTTGAGGCTGCAGTGAGCCATGTGATCACACCATTGCACTTTGGACTGGGCAACAGAGTGAGACCCTGTCTCAAAAATTAAAAATAATAGAAAAAATGAAAATAAATAATAAATAAAAGCAGATTTTTGTCTGTTTTGTTCATTTTAAGAAAATGTGGGCCGGGCATGGTGGCTCACACCTGTAATCCCAGCACTTTGGGAGGGCGAGGTGGGTAGATCATGAGGTTAGGAGTTCAAGACCAGCCTGGTCAACATGGTGAAACCCCGTCTCTACTAAAAATACAAAAATTAGCTGGGCGTGGTGGCACGCATCTGTAATCCCAGCTGCTGGGGAGGCTGAGGCAAGAGAATCACTTCAACCTGGGAGGCAGAGGTTGCAGTGAGCAGAGATCATGCCACTGCACTCTAGCCTGGGTGACAGAACAAGACTCCACCTCGGGGAAAACAAACAAACAAACAAACAGAAGAGCTGTCCTAGAGGCTAATTCTAGCCTAAATGGAATATACATAGGCAGTGGACTACAGAGCCCAGTGTGAATTTCACATAGGATAATCTTAGGTCTCTTCTAACAACAGCTGTCAGCATGGCTTCCTCTCTCCCTCACGCATTTTTAACCTCCCAGCCTTCATCTAACAATAGTGTGCCCTCTGCTAAATCCCCAGACCCAAGTGATCATCCTCACTGGCTGTATTCAAAAGATTGCTCTAAAAAATATGTTTCCGTGGGGTCCCATAAGGTCCATGAGGAAAGAGACCATACTACATCCCAGTCCAATGTCTTTTATAACCTACAATATAACTCGGAAAACAGATTAATATTGTTGAACTAGGAAATATAAATGAACTATTTGAAAACTAAAAAATCAAAATGTAGCAAATCTACTTAACATCATTTGAGAAGTTAATTGATTTCTCTATTAAATTTCTCTCAAGTAGACGTTTCCGAAAAAAATGTGTTGGCTGCTTCCTTCTTATAAAGATTTTATATTGTTTTCAGATATTTTAATTGCACAGAAATTAGATGGAGGGCATTTTACTTAATGATAAGGTAGCCTGCTCCTTTATGGTACAGCAAAGTGACCTCTTGTACTGCTTTTGGCATATATATTTAAGCTTGTTTTTATGGAAGTAAGCCTAAAGCTACTTATTCAATTCAATAAAAGTGGGTATTCTTATAAGGGAATTTGGTTCCAGAAAAGTTAGCCTTTAGGCAAATTTCTTTTAAATTTGTCTTCCCTTGCGCTTCTTAAATAAAACTTGACATCTACTAAGGAAGAAATTATAATTTATTATTAAAAAATCATATTTAAGAATGTCTCTATACTTTTTATAATTAATTTTTAAATAGCAAAACTCAACCTAATGAATAAAGCAGATATAATTTAGTAAACAGAAAACAAAGGTTTACATAAAATTAGCTGACACTTCAATAGAGACGATCTCCTTAACATATATTTCTACTACTGAGATGGTTATCACTAAGCTTTTAGCAGTATCACCAAAACTTTTCACCAGCCTCAAGCCATCTTAAAAGTCTAAATATTCCAGGTTTCCTAACCCTTTGAACGTAATGTGCTCTATCTTGATCACATATCCAAGATTCAATATGAATCCAGTTCACCTTTTTAAGCATATGACCACCTATCACAAACTCCATTCTGCTCAGACTGATATATTCACTGCGTGGCCTCCAAAATGTGTATTTCATATTGTACCTACTATCCTTTTCATTGGAAGAAAATATAATTTTCTGCAGATGGTTAACAGCTTCTAACTCAGCTAAATCACAAATCTTGGTTTAAAACGTATATCAGTAAATTTTCCTCCAACAATTTCACATGAATAAATCCTACAATAGAAATAAAGTTGTTTTGTAAGGCATCTAAAAAAGCAGCTAAATTTATAAAACCTTAAAATCTGACATTTCACGCTTTCTACAAAAAAGCATTAATTCATCATGAACTACACTTTAACTTAAATTTTATTCTGATTTATTGCATTTATTTTATTTAATAATTATCATTTTAAAAATTAAAGAGCTCTGTGATTTACTTATATATGTACACAAAGCAAATTATTCAAATAGATTGACATTAATGTACTTATTTAAAAGGAATACTAACAGAAGTTATATTCTGCATTGAACAAAGGTAATAATTTGAAAAGCTGTATAATCTAGATATTTTCATTCTAGTCATATACAGAATAGCTAATGCTTTATAAGAAGAAAAATAAATTAAGCTATTTTATTGTAGTAATAAGGAATTTTATAGAAGAGATGACCAAAATAAGAAAAAGATCATGTATTTTTCAGTGTGCCTTGTAATTTTATAATCCATTAATTTTATATCTGAACATATTGCTTGAATTAAGGTTGAGTTCTGGTCTTAACTGACCCTTAAACATCCAATTAACATTTCCTGTTTTACTATTTATCAGACTTGCTTGCACTTTGATATATTCCACTGGTGTTCTTATGAAAACCATATGAGATTATAGCAAGGAAATTTAAAGAGTATTTCTTCAAATAACAGGGGCCTGTTGGGGGGTGGGGACGCAAGGGGAGGGAGAGCATTAGGACAAATACCTAATGCATGCAGGGCTCAAAACCTAGATGACGGGCTGATGGGTGCAGCAAACCACCATGGCACATGTATACCTATGAAACAAACCTGCATGTTTTGCACATGTATCTCAGAATTTAAAGTAAAATTTTATATAAAATAAAATTATGAGACATCCAAAAAGAATTTTTAATAGATAAATCTATAATTACCCAGTAAAAAGCAATGAGATTTTATGTTATAGAACTTTTCCATGAAATCTAATAATTATGTCTGTTCATATTAAAGTACAGCTATGAGTCAGAATGTTGGCAGACCTGGAGGAACCCTATAGCAGTATATATTTCCAACGATCATTTCACTAACGTAACAGTCCAACTCAGTTTCCCCAATCCAACTCAGTATATACGCCCACAATGACCTCAGAAACAAGTTTTGAAGGTTAGAAAAAGTTAAAACCTCATTTTATACCAGAATATTATGTAAATACAAGGAAATAAACCCAGCCAAGTTTGCCAACGTAACTATCTTAGGCAAATTACATAACACGGCCAGTCCTTAGTTGCAGAATTCAAGATCCACTTACCTTGAAAAGTAGCCGCATTTCGAGATATTAGAAACTTTAATGTAGAGCTGGACGTTTGAAGAAACTGCTGCATATCCTGGCGAGCCGCAATCTGATATCTCTCCTCCATCTTCCTGGTGCAACATGTAGGCTTTTTGGATATGCAAACCTGAAGATCAGGTCCTGGAACACACAACATTTTTCAGAATGATTACCTGTTCGTTTAACAAGTATTACATATTATATATCAGGCGTTATGACCAGTCCTGCACACAAAGGACTATGTGAGGAATGGATTTGCTAGAGTACTTGCTATAAGAAAGTTTATCTATAGCTCATTAACACAATCATAAACAAAATATTCTAAACCATTAACTCTTTGCTCAAATATTACATTAACTTCTTGGTCAAATATTAAGTATCTCCACTCAATAGAAAGCAAATTAACTACTATGAAGTACAGAGCTCAATCAAGAAAAAGGTTTTGTTTTTGTGGGTTTTTTGCTTATTTTATCAATTCAGCCAAAATTGTTTGAAATAAATATGTTATAGATAATTATGTGGACTAAAAGAATTGCTTTTCATGGGGAAATGAAACTGAATTTTGAACATCACATAAAGGTCAAAAAACTTGACCTGATTTCTCAGCTGCCATCAGGCTCGTGCTGCTTGTGAAGTAGGCTATCTCTGCAATAATGACATGCTGGGAGATCAAGGCCCCCATGGGCCCAAGCTCAGCATCCAAGATTCCACTCACTATATAGCTGGCAAGAGACAATTCCCTCCTTTAAAAGCACTTTTTAGTTGTACAATCATGTTTAGAAGAATCCTGTGAAGATGTATATTGCATGAAATATAAAGTTATTAATATATGAAATGTAAGAGTTATGGTTACAAAAAAAACCTTTGCTAGTATCACTAAACTTTCATCCTTGTAGGGACCCAGGACAAGCACCTTTATGCACAGCAGATATGCTAGAGGACAGAGAGGAAAGATGTGGAGCACAAAGAGTTAGTGCCCAAAGAGGAAACCCTGATGGAGAGAGTTGATGTGAGCCCCAGGGCATTCCAAGGCTACTAGATTATATGTAAAGCTCAGGACAATTTTATTTACATAATGGCCTAATATGGTTATTTCCTTACTTTAGAATAACAAGAAGAACTGTGGCCCTTAATCTCTGTGAGTTTCACAGGTTCCACATTAGTTCTTCATCAACTAATTTTAGATCAGCAAAATAGGTGCATGCACACAGACATACACACAAGACGCATGCACATAACAACCACCTTTCAAGCCCTTCCTACTTTTTCACACAGAGTTGGCCTCAGGTCTCAAATTTCCAAAAGTTGGTTCTGGGTCAGATGAAAATATATGAAACCACTCTGAGCTTCCTATCAACATGGGACACCAAAATCTCTAACAATTTTGGCTGTAGTTTAAGTCAGACAAATAACAAATGACAGAATTTTGACACTTTACAAAGGCTAAGAAGCATAAAATATTCGTGTCACAGTAGGTAACATTTTGGCAATTGTTTTTCACTTATCTTACCTAAAGTTACATAAGAGCAAATTCTACTTCAAACAGTAAAATTATTTGAAAAAAAAAAAAAGCTATCTTCTCAGCTTTATTCCTAAATTGAAGGATTGAGGAATTAGCACCCAGAGAAAAGCAATAATAGAGATTGAGGAAAAGAACTAACGAAGAAATATTAAAGCATATAAACATATTTAGTGTAGGAAAGACTGCTGAGGAATAAAAAGAACAATAACAGCAGATCATAGCAAATATCTCTTTGGAATTTAAATACATAACACTGTTGTGTTAGACCAATTCCTAAACAAGGCCTGTGAAGGCCTCCAAGTTGTGATCCCTCCTTTCCTCCCTCCCTCTCCAGTCTCATCTCCGGAAACATTGGCCATTGTACTCTTCCCATCACACTCTGGCCTTATTTCAGCTCTCCGTGTTCACCAAGCTCTCTCTTGTCACAGAACCATTTTCCATGGTCTCCTCTCTGTCTCAGACACCCTTACCCTACCTGTTCTCATGCGCGCATGCAGCAAACCCTCAAAGATTGACTTATCTCTCCTTGGCACATTTCCATCAGTATCGCCTATAAGATAAGCTTAAATAATTTAGAGTTGGGTCACAGTGAAAAGGGAAAAGAGTTGACAGGAAATGTGTTCCCTAAGTTACTATATCAATCCAAAAGACAGACAAGATGAACAAAATCCTCAGGGAAAGAGCCATCTCTTACATTTTGTTCAGTATCAGCACAAAGGGCATAATAAGATGTTTGGGTGATATAAAGCCCAGGCTCCTATTGTAAATAGAACAGGCATCATAAGAAAACAAAGCTAGAGTGAACCCAGATACTATTATACATGGTAACTAGAGGTATCTGAAGATTTCAATGCCTGGCTTCGAGGAACATGGCATGATCCTAGAATTCTATGAGACAGCAAGAGTACACAACCCAGGCTCTGGAGTGACAGTCATGTTTCTAAACAGTAAAATCAAACTCCAGAAGAAACAGAGTACTAAAACAAAACTAAAAATAAAACAGTATGTGCCTCAATGAAGGAGACTTCAACCGGAATTGTGGGGATGTTTCTGAATTCTCACCCAGAAGCAGCAGTAGTGGTTAATACATCTTCCTTTCCATCTCTAGCATAAGACATTTACAGAAATCTACATGCCTGTATATTTCCAATATGTTAAATAGGAACATCAGGAGGTATTCTGGAAATATGGTGGCAGTGGCAGCATAGTTTTCACTATCTCCAAATCTCCACATAAAACCAGATAGAACTAGAAAACAAACCCCCAAAAAACAAAAACAAAATTAGATGACATGATATCCCCACAAACTTTAAAATACAAACAGAATGGGGAGAAACCAGCAATAGGCACAAGATCTTCACAGTATCAGAGCAGGGCACAGGGTAGAAGAAAGATGCAACAGAGGAATGTCTGAAGGATCTGAGATCAGGAGAACCCCAAAATAGTGAGCAGGAGTGACAGGAAAGCACAGCAACCCACTTGAGAACACAGTAGCTCCCCATTTAACCATGGTTCCACTTTCTATGCTTCCAGTTCCCCACAGTCACAGTCTGAAAATATTAAATGGGAAATTCCAGAACCAAAAATCTTATAAGATTTTGCCTGGGTGTGGTGGCTCATGCCTGTAATCCCAGCACTTTGGGAGGCCAAGGTGAGCAGATCACTTGAGGTCAGGAGTTCGAGACCAGCCTGGCCAACATGGTGAAACCCCATCTCTACTAAAACTACAAAAATTAGCTGTGCATGGTGGCATGTACCCATAATCCCAGCTACTCAGGAGACTGAGGCAGGAGAATCACTTGTAGCTCGGAGGTGAAGGTTGCTGTGAGCCGAGATCGTGCCACCGCCCTCGAGTCTGGGGGACAGAGCAAGACTCTGTCTCAAAACAAACAAATAAACAAACTGATAAGGCTTAAATTGCTTGCTGTTCTGAGTAGCACAATGAAATCTCATGCCTTCCTGATTCATCCCACCTGGGGTGTCGATCACCCCTTTGTCCAGGAGATCTCCGCTCTCTATGCATCCCACCAGTTAGCCACTTTCTAGCCTTCCTGGTAGTCAAGACGACACTGTCCCGGTATGGCAGTGTATGTGTTCAAGTAACCTTTATTTTACTTCAAAATGGCTCCAAAGCACAAGAGTAATAATACTAGCAATCTGGATTTGCCCAAAGTGCTTCGCTTAAGTGAAAAGGTGAAAGTCAGTTAAGAAAAGAAAAAATAACGATATGCTTAGTTTACTAAGATCTACATAAGAATGAATCTTCTATCCATGAAACCGTGAAGAAGGGAAAAATAATTTGTGCTAGTTTTGCCATCGCAACTCAAACTGAAAAGTTACAGCCACAGCACGTAAGTCCTTAGTTAAGATGGAAAAGGCATTCAATTTGTGGGTGGAAGACATGAACAGAAACATGTTCTGACTGACAGCAATTGGGTTTGGTTCCATCTGATGCTTCGGGGATCTACTGTGGGTCTTGAAACATGTCCCCTACAAGTAAAGCGGGGCTCCTACAGCAGCTGAAACTGGGAGAATTTTGTCCCCTCAATCATTAAATGTGTTCTATCGACCCATGATAGAAAAGAAGGAACAAGAGCAGTCCCCACCCCAGTAAACAATCAAACAGGTCCAGCAGGGCTCCTTTCCAGGACAGAACCACACACAGAAGAGAAATGCTGTAAGTGAAATCAAAATTCAACAGAACAGGGATTCAAGACACATAGAGAAAGTCTAGCCCAAAGTGCAAAGGAAAATAAATCCAGAAAATAACATAAAATGAGCTGCCATATTTTTAAACACTACACAAAATCAACAGAAGAGGAAGCTCTGCAATGTTATAGAAGCTATGCTGAAGCCTGTCTCAATAAAAATGTTCAGAAAAACAAACACTAACTTCATATAAAATGAACAACAAAAATATTGAGGTCGATACTCAGAGTTACTATAATAAAAAAGAGAATAAGAAACAGAATAATATCCCACAGACAAGAAAAAATATGCCGGAATGATATGCTCCCCCCAAAAAAGATAAAAAACTTACCCATACTATTTCAAAACAAGCTGAAAGACAATGACACAAAACATGAAAGAACAACATATGTCAGAATTTTAAAACTCAGATACGAGGTGATAGTACTCAGGATAAAAACTAAAGATAAAAGAAAATAATTCTAAATGAAGCCTTACTAGAAGGAACACAAGAGCCAATCACACAAACGTAATGCCTTAAGAGAAACAGAAAATGAAAAATAAAAATTTTGAAAAATCAAAAAGAATGAAGGAATTTGAAAGATAGTGACAACAAATACCAAAGTGAGATATTGATCATGTAAGCCCCTGAAGAAAAAAACAGGATAAATACTAAAAACTGTATTTTATGTCATCTGAAATTGTTGTGAGTCTAATATGGGATAAACAAATAAGCAATTTTGGAATGTTCTAATTCTATCCTCTAATTCCATCCTGTATTCTTGAAAATCCGGATCGTTAGTGTGGAAAAACGGAGATACAGACATGATAAAGAAGACGTTAAGTAAGACTCTGTAATCTTGAATTTGAATTACTAGTACCAATATGAACTCATAAAGAATTTTACCTTTAAAATGTATATAATTCCTACCTTCCCTGAAAAGACCCCAAAACAATGACTAATCAGATAGCAAAGGGCATTCCTCATGCCTGGATTATGGTCTTGAAGCATCATTTCCTCAAGAAGAAATCAGCGCTTCTTGAAGAAATGACTCATTCTTCTGGGGCAGAAAATCTGTCAGATGACAGTCTGACTAAAACATCTTACATAGCAGATAGCAAAGAAGCTATCAAATAACTACCAGGCCATATCAAAAGAACACAGAAGCTGTGTTAGTCTGCTTGGGCTACCATGACAAAATACTACAGACTGGAGCTTAAACAACAGAAATTTATTTTCTCATAGTTCTGGAGGCTGGAAGTTTAAATTCAGGGAGCCCACTGGGTTGGTCTCTCGTTGGCTTGCATCTGACCATCTTCTCTCTGTGCCCTCACATGGCCATTTCTCTGTGCATGCAGACTCCTGGTGTCCCTTCCTCTTCTTCTGATGACAACAGTCATGTTGGATTAAGGTCCTACCCTTGTGGCCTCATGTAACCTAAATTACCTGTTTAAAGGCCCCATCTCTAAATACAATCACATTGGGAGCTTTAATATAAATATTGGGGAGACATGATTTTGTTCATGAAAGAAGCCACCCTCAAAATGTTTGCAGTGGCCAAATATGAGACAATTCGAGTTTCAATAATAATTGTAATGGATTGCAACCAATCAAATATGCTTAAATCCATGGGACTGTATTGATTTTTTAAAGTTTGTCGGCTTTACAGGATGATGAGGGAAGATTATATTAATTTGGAAAATAGTAAATAAAAAGAAAGAAGCAAATAGGTATCCTTCCTTTTGGATATGAACTGTACCAGTAAATAATCAAACAGCAGATGGGAGAAGCCTCCCTTCATAATAAACAATAAGAGAAATAATAAAGTTTGAATGTCACCATTAATCTCCAAGGGACTGATGGATATAGGCATTAAGCAACAGTAGCTGCTAAAATCACAGAGACAACCAGACCTTAAGTGCCTCCTATAGTCCCTGCCAAATACCAACTAACGTCTTGCCAAAGGAATCAAACATGAGTCTGATCTTGTCTCTGAATCCAGCTGCCAAATTGGAAGAAACACAAAGCACTAAGGAACATTTTTGTATGTCACCATGAGTATGCAATCAGCAATATACAGACTGGAAAACTCTGAAAGCCAAATGGTCCAGATTCTCAACAGATACATAACGAAAAGAAAGAGATGGAGGGAGACCTGGTATGTTACAAGAGTTATACAAAATAAAGTTCTAGAGATCTGTTGCACAACACTGTGCTTATAGTTAGCAATACTATAACATGCACTTAAACGTTTATTAAGAGAGTAGATGTCATGTTCTATATTTTTATCACAATAAAAAGGAGAGACATAGAAAATATAACAAATGTTCTTTAAATGGGGCAACACATGGAAATGATAAAAACTACTTTTTAACAACAAAAAAGAAAATCATTATAAAAATAGTACAGTGGTGACTTTAGTGATAAGAAAATATTTTGTTAATAGGATGGGACTCATGGAAGGACTTTCAAGATACTGACAAAAGTTCAAGTTATCAACCTGGGTGGTAGTTACAAGGGTGTTCAAATTATAATAACTTATTAAGCCATATATTTGTGTGGCTTCCTGTATCTGTGCTTTATTTAATAATAAAAAATATCTTTAAGGTAGGATTGCTGGTTGATAACACACATTCTCCATTTATTTCAACATTTACCTCTCCTCTAGTGAACTTACAGGATTTTTATAATTGTAGCACATGTTAGCTTTGTTGATGGTAGACATAGAGAAGAGTCTTTGGTACCAATACATTGAGATCAAGATGTACTTATATTTACCAGAGTGGATGTTACACGTTATGAAATACCAAATGCTCACCAGATGAAAACAGGGCCTTGAAATTCACAATAGAAAAATGATAATTGGTAAACTTGCTTCTCCTACCTTTTTGGAGACTATCTTCTTTGTATACATCCAAGAACTGAGATGAGTTTTGGAAATGTTATAATGGCAGAAGGGTTTTGACTGAGACACAGGTAATCTTTCATCTATGTAGAATAAAAAATACTTAAGACCATTAATATAGAACAATCTGATGAGAGCTAGCCAGCCTCTGTGCCTCCTGCTGGAATATTCTTTGAAAATCCAGGAAAGCAAAGGTCCCAGGAAAGCAAAGCTTCCTCTCTTCTGCTGAAAATGAATTTGATGGTACAAAGGTGCAAGATTTGCAAATGCCATAGTCATTTTCAAGCTCAGAGTAAAGTCTGGATCCACCATAGGTTCTCCAATCACCTGCAATATAAAGAAATCTAGCCAATACAACAGCAACAGTATTTCCCAGGGTAATAGCATGCCAAACCATTCTACTTTCTTCTATGATTTATTCCACAATTCAAAGGGACTTTATACTTAAATGAAGGTCTGATAACACCTCTTTAATGACTACTCAAGTTCTCTGCCCTGAAGTGAAAATAAACCTTACATGTCCAAAAAACAAAAAGGGTCTGACTTGCAGTATGGCTACACTATCTTACAGATAGAAACCATTAACTCTGGCAAAATATAACAGACTTGAAAGCCCTACAGAGTGGACAAAAGAGGAAAGAGTCTGAAGAGGAGTCAATATTTGAAGGAAGGAAAAAAAGCAGGGGATTAGTTTTCTATCTCTGTGGCTTTTAGCCTGAGGATATTCCACGTACAAAGTGACTCAAATAGAAAACTCATAGTTTTTCTGGATTGAAGAACTAGGAGACAGAGGTTGGGGCAGAGTTTCTAGAAAGTGAAGGGGGAATACCAGGTAAGAGAGGGGCTGAGAGCAAGAACCCCAGTTTCTGTGTAAACTCTGCCCAACCTCTGGCTGACCCCTGAACCATACCTCATATAACTTGTGCAGTCTATAAGCAACCTAGCTCTTGGCAAGCTAAGGATGAAGGAACTGAATGAAAATTATAGTTGTTGCCCAAGAGACACAGTGACAGTTTGAGTCCAAACCAGTTAAATTACTCCTAAGACAAACATATCAAAACTCTAAAAAGGAATATAATAGAATCCAGAGTCAGAATAATATAACATCCACAGAATCCAAGGGGCAATCTAAAATTGCTGAACATATGAAGAGTTGATATAACATGACCCTATTCAAGAGATAAGCCAATAAATTAAGGCCAGCCCCAGATATTAGAATTAACAGAGAAAGGCTTCAAAGTAGCTATTACAACTATCTCCAATGAGGTAAAAGAACATAAACTCAGAATAAATTATAGGACAGAGATTCTCCACAGGAAAAAGAACAAAATGGAAATTCTGTAACTGAAAAATATAATATATGAAATAAAAAATTCACTGTATGAGCTTGAAAGCTGAGCAGAGTTGACAGATGAGAGTCAGTAAACTTGAAGATAGATCCGCAGAAAATATGTGATCTGAAGAGGACAGAGAAAAAGACTAAAAATAAATAGATGGATGGATAGATGGATGAAAGGAACAAGCCTTACGGACCTGTGGGATAATAGCAAAAAGTGTAACATAGGTAAGATTGGAGTCCTAGAGGCAAGAAGAGAGAAAACAGGGCTGGTAAAATATTCCATGAAAAAATTACTGTAAATTTCTCAAATTTGGTGAACACCACAAATTAACAAATTTAAGAAGCTCCTTGAACCCCAAGACAAATTAATGCAAAGAAAATCATGTCTAAGAACATTATAGTCAAATTAATAAAAATCTAAGAAAAAAGGAAAAGGCAAGAATCTCAGGATGTAAACAAAGGGGAGAAAAAACAGGAGATGAGGTTGGTTCACATGGGGCCTTGTAGAAGAATTTTATTGCAATGATGATAGCAGCTTGATTACAATGACAGGAGTAACTTGATTTTATTTGTTTCTTAAAATTTCACTCTAATGGTTATTTTGAGAATCAGTGTTTCTGTATTGCAAATGAGAGTTAGGACTAGGGTGAAAGTAAGAAGGGGACAAGTTAGATATATACACTGAATGTAGAAGATAACCTGGAGAGCAATGCCTTGAGTAAGACTTGGCAGATGATAGAGAGAGGGGAATCAAGGATAATCCTTAGATTTTAGCCTGAGAAACTGCATAAATTATGAGTACCATCAAGAGAAAAGGAGAATACACAAGCATCAGGTTTGCAAGGAAAAAAAACAGAATTCAGCTTTGGAAATAAGAAGACTATTAGACATCCAGTTAAAGATACAGAAATAATATTTGAATATGCAAGTTTGGAGCTCAGGAAAAAGATGCAGATTGAAAATATAAACCAGGGCACTTGAAACAAATGATGGTATCAAATACTGAAGATTTTTATAAGATCACCTAAGGAGAAAGTTTAGTTAATGAAGTTTAGAAGGTCTCTCAACTTTAGCACTATTTATACTTGGGGCTAGATAATTCTTTTTTTTCTCAGGGAGCTGTCTCGAACACAGCAAGATGCTTAGCAGCATTCCTGAACTCTACCCATTAGATGCCACTAGCATGTGTATGCACACACACCAGCTATAACAATCAAAATGTCTCTAGACATTGCTAAATGTCCCCCCCTTGGGTATAACCATCTCTGGTTGAGAACCACTGGCCAACACAAAGCCAGAGTCATGCTAGTATGAATTGGACCAGAGAAGGAAGCCTTCAAAAGAGCCTGGGAAGCTCTTGAGCCAAGATGCCCGAATAGGAATAGCTCCAGTCTACAGCTCCCAGCGTGAGCGACACAGAAGACGGGTAATTTCTGCATTTCCAACTGAGCAAACAGCACACCAGGAGATTATATCCCGCACATGGCTCGGAGGGTCCTACGCCCACGGAGCCTCGTTCACTGTTAGCACAGCAGTCTGAGATCAAACTGCAAGGCAGCAGCGAGGCTGCGGGAGGGGCGCCCGCCATTACCAAGGCTTGAGTAGGTAAACAAAGTGGCCTGGGAAGCTCGAACTGGGTGGAGCCCACTGCAGCTCAAGCAGCCCGGCCTGCCTCTGTAGATTCCATCTCTGGGGGCAGGGCATTGCCAAACACAAGGCAGCAGAATCCTCTGCAGACTTAAATGTCCCTGTCTGACAGCTTTGAAGAGAGTAGTGGTTTTCCCAGCACACAGCTTGAGATCTGAGTATGGACAGACTGCCTCCTCAAGTGGGTACCTGACCCCCGAGTAGCCTAACTGGGAGGCACCCCCCAGTAGGGGCAGACTGACACCTCACAAGGCCGGGTACTCCTCTGAGACAAAACTTCCAGAGGAACGATCAGGCAGCAACATTTGCTGTTCACCAATATCCGCTGTTCTGCAGCCTCCGCTGCTGATACCCAGGCAAACACGGTCTGGAGTGGACCTCCAGGAAACTCCAACAGACCTGCAGCTGAGGGTCCTGACTGTTAGAAGGAAAACTAACAAACAGAAAGGACATCCACACCAAAACCCCATTTGTACGTCACCATCATCAAAGACCAAAGGTAGATAAAACCACAAAGATGGGGAAAAAACAGAGCAGAAAAACTGGAAACTCTAAAAATCAGAGTGCCTCTCCTCCTCCAAAGGAACACAGCTTCACACCAGCAATGGAACAAAGCTGGACAGAGAATGACTTTGATGAGTTGAGAAAAGGCTTCAGACGATCAAACTACTCCAAGCTAAAAGAGGAAGTTCAAACCCATGCAAAGAAGTTAAAAACCTTGAAAAAAAAGTAGACGAATGGTTAACTAGAATAACCAATGCAGAGAAGTCCTTAAAGGACCTGATGAAGCTGAAAACCAAGGCACGAGAACTACGTGACAAATGCACAAGCTTCAGTAGCCGATGTGATCAACTGGAAGAAAGGGTACCAGTGATGGAAGATCAAATGAATGAAATGAAGCAAGAAGGGAAGTTTAGAGAAAAAAGAATAATAAGAAATGAACAAAGCCTCCAAGAAATATGGGACTATGTGAAAAGACCAAATCTAAGTCTGATTGGTATACCTGAAAGTGACAGGGAGAATGGAACCAAGTTGGAAAACATTCTGCAGGATATTATCCAGGAGAACTTCCTCAATCTAGCAATGCAGGCCAACATTCACATTCAGGAAATACAGAGAACGCCACAAAGATACTCCTTGAGAAGAGCAACTCCAAGACACATAATTGTCAGATTCACCAAAGTTGAAATGAAGGAAAAAATGTTACCCGCAAAGGGAAGCCCATCAGACTAACAGCTGATATCTCGGCAGAAACTCTACAAGCCAGAAGAGAGTGGGGGCCAATATTCAACATTCTTAAACAAAAGAATTTTCAACCCAGAATTTCATATCCAACCAAACTAAGCTTCATAAATGAGGAGAAATAAAATACTTTACAGACAAGCAAATGCTAAGAGATTTTGTCACCACCAGGCCTGCCCTAAAAGAGCTCCCGAAAGAAGCACTACACATGGAAAGGAACAACTGGTACCAGCCACTGCAAAAACATGCCAAATTGTAAAGACCATCGAGGCTAGGAAGAAACTGCATCAACTAACAAGCAAAATAACCAGCTAACATCATAATGGCAGGATCAAATTCACACATAACAATATTAACCTTAAATGTAAATGGGCTAAATGCTCCAATTAAAAGACACGGACTGGCAAATTGGATAAAGAGTCAAGACCCATCAGTGTACTGTATTCAAGAAACCCATCTCACATGCAGAGACACACATAGGCTCAAAATAAAGGGATGGAGCAAGATCTACCAAGCAAATGGAAAACAAAAAAAGGCAGGGGTTGCAATCCTAGTCTCTGATAAAACAGACTTTAAACCAACAAAGATCAAAAGAGACAAAGAAGGCCATTACATAATGGTAAAGGGATCAATTCAACAAGAAGAGCTAACTATCTTAAATACATATGCACCCAATACAGGAGCACCCAGATTCATAAAGCAAGTCCTTAGAGACCTAGAAAGAGACTTAGACTCCCACACAATAATAATGGGAGACTTTAACACCCCACTGTCAACATTGGACAGATCAACGAGACAGAAAGTTAATAGGGATATCCAGAAACTGAACTCAGCTCTGCACCAAGCAGAACTAACAGACATCTACAGAACTCTCCACCCCAAATCAACAGAATATACATTCTTCTCAGCACCACACCGCACTTATTCCAAACTTGACCACATAGTTGGAAGTAAAGCTCTCCTCAGCAAATGTAAAAGAACAGAAATTATAACAAACTGTCTCTCAGACCACAGTGCAATCAAACTAGAACTCAGGATTAAGAAACTCCCTCAAAACCTCTCAACTACATGGAAACTGAACAACCTGCTCCTGAATGACTACTGGGTACATAACGGAATGAAGGCAGAAATAAAGATGTTCTTTGAAACCAACAAGAACAAAGACACAACATACCAGAATCTCTGGGACACATTCAAAGCAGTGTGTAGAAGGAAATTTATAGCACTAAATGCCCACAAGAGAAAGCAGGAAAGATCTAAAATTGACACCCTAACATCACAATTAAAAGAACTAGAAAAGCAAGAGCAAACACATTCAAAAGCTAGCACAAGGCAAGAAATAACTAAGATCAGAGCAGAACTGAAGGAAATAGAGACACAAAAAACCCTTCAAAAAATCAATGAATCCAGGAGCTGGTTTTTTGAAAAGATCAACAAAATTGATAGACTGCTAGCAAGACTAACAAAGAAGAAAAGACAGAAGAATCTAACAGATGCATAAAAAATGATAAAGGGGATATCACCACCGATCCCACAGAAATACAAACTACCATCAGAGAATACTATAAACACCTCTATGCAAATAAACTAGAAAATCTAGAAGAAATGGATAAATTCCTCGACACATACACCCTCCCAAGACTAAACCAGGAAGAAGTTGAATCTCTGAATAGACCAATAACAGGCTCTGAAATTGAGGCAATAATTAATAGCTTACCAACCAAAAACAGTCCAGGACCAGATGGATTCACAGCCAAATTCTATCAGAGGAACAAGGAGGAGCTGGTACCATTCCTTCTGAAACTATTTCAATCAACAGAAAAAGAGGGAATCCTCCCTAACTTATTTTATGAGGCCCAGCATCATCCTGATACCAAAGCCTGGCAGAGACACAACAATAAAAGAGAATTTTAGAAGCAATATCCCTGATGAACATCGATGCAAAAATCCTCAATAAAATACTGGCAAATTGAATCCAGCAGCACATCAAAAAGCTTATCCACCATTATCAAGTGGGCTTCATCCCTGGGATGCAAGGCTGGTTCAACACATGCAAATCAATAAACATAATCCAGCATATAAACAAAACCAATGACAAAAACCATATGATTATCTCAGTAGATGCAGAAAAGGTCTTTGACAAAATTCAACAACCCTTCATGCTAAAAACTCTCAATAAATTAGGTATTGATGGGACAAATCTCAAAATAATAACAGCTATCTATGATAACCCACAGCCAATATCATACTGAATGGGCAAAAACTGGAAGCATTCCCTTTGAAAACTGGCACAAGACAGGGATGCCCTCTCTCACCACGCCTATTCAACATAGTGTTGGAAGTTCTGGCCAGGGCAATCAGGCAGGAGAAGGAAATAAAGGGTATTTAATTAGGAAAACAGAAAGTCAAATTGTCCCTGTTTGCAGATGACATGATTGTATATCTAGAAAACCCCATCATCTCAGCCCAAAATCTCCTTAAGCTGATAGGCAACTTCAGCAAAGTCTCAGCATACAAAATCAATGTGCAAAAATCACAAGCATTCTTATACACCAATAACAGACAAACAGAGAGCCAAATCATGAGTGAACTCCCATTCACAATTGCTTCAAAGAGAATAAAATACCTAGGAATCCAACTTACAAGGGACATGAAGGACCTCTCTTCAAGGAGAACTACAAACCACTGCTCAATAAAATAAAAGAAGACACAAACAAATGGAAGAACATTCCATGCTCATGGATAGGAAGAATCAATATGGTGAAAATGGCCATACTGCCCAAGGTAATTTATAGATTCAATGCCATCTCCATCAAGCCACCAATGACTTTCTTCACAGAATTGGAAAAAACTACTTTAAAGTTCACATGGAACCAAAAAAGAGCCCGCATCGCCTAAAGAAAAAATCTGGAGGCATCACGCTACCTGACTTCAAACTATATTACAAGGCTACAGTAACCAAAACAGCATGGTACTGGTACCAAAACAGAGATATAGACCAATGGAACAGAACAGAGGCCTCAGAAATAACACCACACATCTACAACCATCTGATCTTTGACAAACCTGACAAAAACAAGAAATGGGGAAAGGATTCCCTGTTTAATAAATGGTGCTGGGAAAACTGACTAGCCATATGTAGAAAGCTGAAACTGGATCCCTTCCTTACACTTTATACAAAAATTAATTCAAGATGGATTAAAGACTTAAATGCTAGACCTAAAACCATAAAAACCCTAAAAGAAAACCTAGGCAATACCATTCAGGACATAGGCATGGGCAAGGACTTCATGTCTAAAACACCAAAAGCATTGGCAACAAAAGCCAAAATTGACAAATGGGATCTAATTAAACTAAAGAGTTTCTGCACAGCAAAAGAAACTACCATCAGCCTGAACAGGCAACCTACAGAATGGGAGAAAATTTTTGCAATCTACTCATCTGACAAAGGGCTGATATCCAGAATCTACAACAAACTCCAACAAATTTACAAGAAAAAAACAAACAACCCCATCAACAAGTGGGTGAAGGATATGAACAGACACTTCTCAAAAGAAGACATTTATGCAGCCAAAAGACACCTGAAAAAATGCTCACCATCACTGGCCATCAGAGAAATGCAAATCAAAACCACAATGAGATACTATCTCACACCAGTTAGACTGGCGATCTTTAAAAAGTCAGGAAACAACAGGTGCTGGAGAGGATGTGGAGAAATAGGAACACTTTTACACTGTTGGTGGGACTATAAACTAGTTCAACCATCGTGGAAGTCAGTGTGGCCATTCCTCAGGGATCTAGAACTGGAAATACCATTTGACCCAGCCATCCCATTACTGGGTATATACCCAAAGGATTATAAATCATGCTGCTATAAAGACACATGTACAAGTATGTTTATTGTGGCACTATTCACAATAGCAAAGACTTGGAACCAAGCCAAATGTCCAACATTGATAGACTGGATTAAGAAAATGTGGCACATATACACCATGAAATACTATGCAGCCATAAAAAATGATGAGTTCATGTCCTTTGTAGGGACATGGATGAAGCTGGAAACCATCATTCTCAGCAAACTATCACGAGGACAAAAAACCAACCACCACATGTTCTCACTCATAGGTGGGAATTGAACAATGAGAACACATGGACACAGGAAGGGGAACATCACACACTGGGGCCTGTTGTGGGGTGGGGGGAGGGGGGAGGGATAGCATTTGGAGATATACCTAATGTTAAATGACGAGTTACTGGGTGCAGCACACCAACATGGCACATGTATACATATGTAACAAACCTGCATGTTGTACACATGTACCGTAAAACTTAAAGTATAATTAAAAAAAAAAGAGCCTGGGAAGAAGCAGTCAATGGAGTAGGAGAAAAAAAAAAAAAACTTAAGAAAAAGTATGGTTTATTCAAGTGTTTTACTTTGCTTTCCTGAACATTTGCTTATGTGTAATTAATTGGTATTACTTCTCTCCCAAGACTATGAGCTCCAATAGGATAAGAATCACCTTTGTCTTCTTTCCAAGTGACTACCACAGTACCTGGCACAAAAGGCCTTCAGTAAAGTGTTAGCCTCCTTTCCTTTCTCCCTAACGGCACATATAATATTTTATAAGAAACTTAATAAGGCACCGTCTTAGCTCAAAATGAATGAGATCATTTTAAATATATATAAGAATAGCACATTGCTGAGGACACAAAAAACTGGTTCAGTAAACCATTTGGAATAGCATTTATGGCTATTGTATTTATATTTTTACAAATATTTTTCCTTTACAATATACTGCTGTAATTTAGAGATTTGTGTTTTTTACTTCACAAAATACAGGCACTGTCCTATAAAAGTATATATTGATATTATTCATTAAAATGAAAAAATTCAGAAAAGTATTAAGTATTTAGCTCTTATGAGTTTTTATTGTTCTGGATTCAATAAAAATAAGTAACACTTGGCAACCGACAAATTCAGACAAATAAGGTCAACACAATATTCACAGATAGAAGAGTTAATACTGTCCCTCATATATATAAATGGTATCACTGATCCTTCAACAGATTGAGTACAGTTTTTCCAGCAATGGTTGATTAATGTTCATACAAAACCACATACTTAAGTTTTAACTTTTATAACCAATCACAAGCATATCTAATATGAAAGGATATTTTCTGTGTTCATTAATTCAAGCCAACTATGCTAAACAGAATATCTTCTCAAACTTGAAGTCATGAATTTGGAGTCAACAAGTAACATTCTGCTACAGGTTAACCAGCTTAGAAGACAAAAGGCCTAAACATACACACACACACACACACATACACACACAGCAGCAGCAGCGGCAGCAGCGGAAGCAGCATATCTAGCTACATGAGGGATGAGAAAATTAACTGCAGTCTCATCCCCTAAGTTTTAAGAGACCTCAAATTATATTTTTTGCCAACTCACCAGAAAGACTATCTCAATAACCAACAACCCACATTATTTCTCTAAATGAAACCATACCCACATGGCGCAGCTCCTGCAATCCGGGCTGAAGAAGATATTCTGAACTATCTGGCACATGAAATTAAGCATTACCTCTTGCTTTTCAAGGATCGATTTGCTTCAACTGATCTATACACACTAAAGACCTTGCTGGTAATGAAGTTAGAGGTGAGGTGGAAAGAAACCTTCAACGATAAATGTAGCTCAGACCAAAATTATTTATCAAGCTACAACAGATACTTCCTTTGGCATCAGCCCACCTCATAATAACCCCGTTTTCTCTGAGAACAGCTCTCTCAACATCCCCGTCCATGGGAGAAGCACTTGCCAGCCATATGTGTGTAATGTGAACCCACACCTCTGATTAGTTTGTTGACCTGAAGGGGAACATATGACTCAGACAGAACCAATTGGATTTTTTCACCTGGGAATTTATAATTGTAACAGAGTATAACCTGTTTGTGGTCAGAGTGTTTTATATATAATTAGGAGAGAAGTGCCTATTCTATTTCGCCACGGAGACAAAATACAGCAAATGAAGTAGAGAAATGGAAGGAAACCCATCTGAGCTCTCTGCATTTTCTGTTTTAATTATTTTCTGAGACCCAATGAATAGCTAATATACTATTAAGAAGGTAGTAGGAGAAGATAGATTGATCGACACATTATACAGAAAGATCTGGGAACCCTGAAATACACAAGAGTGGAAAATCCAGTCAAATAAACCAGATGTAGAAATCGTGGGTGGGGAGGCAGAGTGGTTTTGAGTACAGAATCATGACTGACACTCAAAACTGTCCCATCTCAATCACCACGGCTTTTGTGTGCCCAGAAATAAATAATGTATTGAAAATAAACTGTAGGCTGGGCACAGTGGCTCATACCTGTAATCCCAGCACTTTGGGAGGCCTAGGCAAGAGGATTGCTTGAGCCCAGGAGTTTGAGACCAACCTGGGCAGCATGGCAAACAAAATCCCATCTCTACAAAAAATAGAAAAATTAGTCAGGCATGGTAGCATGCACCTGTGGTCCCAGCTACTTAGAAGACTGAGGTGAGAGGATTGCTTGAGCCCAAGAGGTCAAGGCTGCAGTAAGCTGTGATCACACCCCTGCCCTCCAGCCTATGTAACACAGCAAGACCCTGTCTCAATCAATCAATCAATTCTATTACTTGGCATATCACCAGCTCTATAATAGGGAACCCCCACTGCCACCATGTTTAACACGCACATTAATGGAAATCGTGTTGCCCAGATGCTTGCAAATAAAAATAAACAAAAATCTAACCCAAATTGGCAAAAATCATGAGGGATTTCATCGGTCTAGAAAACTAAAAGTATAGAGTGAGTATAATGTTAGTTACCCTTGACATAGCTGCTTAAACAGTTTTACAGAAGGCTTCTTCCTCTCTGCCTCTCCACCCACAGATTTTGCTTCATCCTGAGTTTCTTTATGGTGAGCACCCTCAAAAACTCTGCCTCAAGTAGCACAATGGCTGCTGTGATTCAGTCCACACCACTCAGAAGAAGAGAAAGTATCCTTAATCCAGTCTTTACAGAAGAAGAAAAACTTCTCTCGGAAGTCCCAGAAAACTTCTCTTCATATTTTATTGACTTTATTGGCTTAAGAGTCCATACCTAAATAAGCACTACGGCCAAAACATGACGTATGTTGACTGGTTTAAGCCAACTAGGATCTGTCTTCCCAAGGGCACAGTTGGCTATCAGTGTGGCTAATCCTGGACCCAAGGTATGCCCATCTGACTATAGTCAGATCAAAGAGTTATAAATCTCATGGCATCTCCTTAAAAATATTTGTGCTAAAATTTCTCCTGTTCCCACCATCCTCTTTTTTCCTTATGGGTTTCTAGAGGAACGTTAGAAGCCACATATCCAGTATGGTACAGTCTCCATGGTAGCCCTGGGCTGTTCAACTCTTGAAGGTATCAAAAAGAAAAAGAAAAATGTTATTTAAGCCACTGTATATTACGGTCTCTGCTGTAGCATTTTGGCCTGTTCCCTAAAAACATAGTTTCTTGACTCTTGCACTCTTTTATCTTTTATACTGCTGCCAGAGTGTATAATCTAACACAGAAATATGACTGTGCTATCCCAGCTTAAAGCTCTTCCATGTATCCTTGCTCCTCACAATAGTGTTTCTAAAATTTTAAAGGTGGTCTACGGATACTTCCATCATAACCATGGAAGAGGAGAAGGCAAACTGCTTCGATGAAAATGAAGATTCCCAAACAAGTTGAATCAGGATGTCTTGGATATCTTTATTTCTAAAAGTTACCACAAGTGTTTGTTTTGCATAATGAATATTGAGAGCCACTGACCTTTTCTCTGTCTCACACCAACAACTCTAGTGCCACTAACTCACCTGGAATCCTCTGATCACAGTGTTGTTCCATCACTTCCATAACTTTATACTATTTCTCACCCAGGTGAGAATACCCTCGACATCTCTCTTCTTCCAATCTTTCTACTAAACATTCTATCATCTTTCCATATTCAGGTCATTCTTTTCTGAGGGCCTATGTTAGAATTAACCAATCTCTACTTGGATCCCCATTCAAACCTCTTCCAATCAGTATCATATCCTGCAGAACTTTTTATAATTTTATTTCCTATCTCCTTCTCTCCTCTAAACTGTCACCTTCTTGGGGATATAGACCATGTAATATTTCTCCTTTATCCAGCAACTAACTGGTGTTTGTTAAAGACAAACAAAAAAAGCATGAAAAAAATCCAGTCATCTGTATTAGTCTATGAGTTGCCTTGAAGAGTAACTAAAGTTTTTTTATTAAAACAGATGTTCATGCCAGGCACAGTTGTTCACACCTGTAATCCCAGTACTTTGGGAGGCCAAGTCAGCTGAATCACTTGAGGCCAGAAGTTTGAGACCAGCCTGGCCAACATGGTGAAACCCCATCTCTACTAAAAATATAAAAATTAGCCAGGTGCAGTGGTGGATGCCTGTAATCCCAGCTACTTGGGAGGCTGAGGCATGAGAATTGCTTGAACCCAGGAGGCAGAGGTTGCAGTGAGCCAAGATCATGCCACTGCACTCTATCCTGGGCAACAGAGTGAGACTCTCTCTCAAAAAGAAAAGAAAACAAAACAAAACCCAGATGCTCATAAACTAGATAGATTTTTAAATATACTATAAGTAAAACAAGATTTTTTCCTAAAACAAACTTGAAAGTGGTATGCTATACAAAAAAATGACCCTAGAAAAGCTTTATGTTCAAATAAGCACGTGTTCCCTTAGAATCACTTAAAACTTCGCATTAACAAAAAAAAAAAATCCTTTCAAATTTCTTGAATTTCGAGATTTAAAAAAAGAATACAGGAAGTTCTCATCAAATAATTAAATAGTGATAGCAACAGGAGGCAGACAAATTCCTAGGTAGACAGGGACAGGTCCCCAGTGAAACTCAACCTTCAAGCCAAGGACAGCCTGAAGCCTGAACACCAACATACCAGTTTGGAATAGAGTCCACAGACTTGAGAACTTCCATTTTCGTTTGGTGCACTCAGCCCCTGATTGGTCCTGGGCCAAGGTCCAAGACCAAGCCTCAGTTCCTGATTGGTTCTTTACACTATCATACCTCATTCTGAATGATGCTTTTTTCCAAGCCTACCCATAAGCCAATCAGCATGCATTTCCCTATTCTAAGACCATAAATACCCCAGACTCAACCTTGCAGCCAGCAACCCACTTTTGTGTCTCCTCTTGCTGCTGAGGGCTTTCTTTCTGTCACTCAAAAAAATTCTACTCTGCCTTACTCACTCTCCAGTGACTGCATACCTCATTCCTCTTTGTTGTGAGACAAGAACTCACAACTCACCAAACTGTGGGAGTGAAAGAGCTGTAACACTCACTGAACTATGGGAGCACAGAAACTGCAACAATAGGATAGCAAATAAACACATTGTAATAGTCCATTTTCATACTATTACAAAGACATACTCAAGACTGGGTAATTTGTATAGATGAGAGGTTTAATTGACTCACATTTCCACATGGCTGGGAAGGCCTCAGGAAACTTACAATCATGGCAGAAGGGGAAGAGGCACGTCTTACATGGCATCAGGCAAGAGAGACTCTGTGTGTCAGCTCAGGAAAAACTACCATTTAAAAAAACATCAGATCTTGTGAGAATTCACTCACTATCATGAGAACAGCATGGGGGAAACAGCCCCCATAACCTAATCACTTCCCCCTACGTCTCTCCATCAACACCTGGGGATATCAATTCAAGATGAAATTTTAGGTGGGGACACAGCCAAACCATATAATTCCACCCCTGGCTCCTCCCAAATCTCATGTCCTCACATTTCAAAACCAAACATGCCTCCCAACAGTCCCCCAAAGTCTTAACTCATTTCAGCATTAACTCAAAAGTCCAAGTCTCATCTGAGAAAAGGCAAGTCCCTTTTATCTATGAGCCTGTAAAATCAAAAACAAGTTAGTTACTTCCAAGACACAGTGGGAGTACAGGCATTGGGTAAATGTTCTCATTCCAAATGGGAGAAATTAGCCAAAACAAAGAGGCTACTGGCCCCATACAAGTATGAAACCAGTCAGGGAAGTCATTAAAACTTAAAAACTCCAAAAAGATCTCATTTGACTCCACGTCTCACATCAAGGTCACACTGATGCAAGAGGTGGGATCCCACGGTCTTGGGCAGCTCTGTCCCTGTGGCTTCACAGGGTGCAACACCCCTCCTGGCTGCTTTCACAGGCTGGCATTGAGTGTCTGTGACTTCTCCAGGCTCTTGGTGCAAGTTGTCAGTGGATCTACCATTCCAGAGTCTAGAAGACTGCAGCCCTCTTCTCACAGCTGCACTAGGCAGTGCCCCAGTGGAGACTCTGTGTGGGGGCTCCAAGCCCACATTTTCCTTCTGCACTGTCCTAGCAGAGGTTCTCCACGAGGGCTCCATTTCTGCAGCAAACTTCTGCCTGGACATCCAGGCATTTCCATACAGCTCCTGAAATCTAGGCCAAGGTTCCCACTGACTTCCCACCCACAGGTCCAATACCACATGGACGCTGCCAAGGCTTGGGACTTGCACCCTCTGAAGCAACAGCCTGAGTTGTACATTGGCCCCTTTTAGGCACATGTGATGGTTAATATTTAACGTCAACTTGACTGGATTGAAGGATGCAAAATATTGTTCCTGGGGGTGTCTGTGTGGATACTGCCAAAGGAGATTAACATTTGAATTAGTGGACTAGGAGAGACAGACCCACCCTCAATCTTGGTGGGCACCATCTAATCAGCTGCCAGCATGGCTAGGATAAAAGCAGGCAGAGGAATATGGAAGGACTAGACAGGCTAAGTCTTCTGGCCTCCATCTTTCTCCTATGATGGATGCTTCCTGCCCTCAAACATTAAACTCCAAGCTATTCAGCTTTTGGACTCTTGAACCTACACCAGTGATTTGCTAGGGGCTCTGGGGCCTTTGGCCACAGACTGAAGGCTGCACTGTTGGCTTCCCTACTTTTAGGTTTTGGGACTCAAACTGGCTTCCTGGCTCCTCAGTTTGCAGATGGCCTATTGTGGGACTTCACCTTGTGATTGTGTGAGTCAATACTGTTTAATAAACTCCCTTTTATACATATGTCTCTCCTATTATTTCCCTCTAGAGAACCCTAATATGCCATGGCTGGAGCTGGAGCAGGGGCACCAAGTCCTGATGCTGCACACAGCAGCAGAGCCCTGGGCCCTACCCACTAAACCAATTTTCCCCAGTAGGACTCCAGGCCTGTGACAGGAGGGGCTACCAGGAAGGTCTCTGACATGCCGTAGAGACATTTTCCCCATTGTCTTGGTGTTTAACATTTGGCTCCTCATTACTTATGCAAATTTCTGCAGCTGGCTTGAATTTCTCCCCAGAAAATTAGTTTTTCTTTTCTACCACATTGTTAGGCTGCAAATTTTCCAGCATTTTATGCTCTGTTTCCCTTTTAAAGATAACTTTCAATTTCAGATCATCTCTCTCAAGTTCAAAGTTCCACAGATCTCTAGGTCAGGGGCAAAATGCTAAAGCATAGCAAGAGTGACCTTTGCTTCAGTTCCCAATAAGTCCCTCATCTCCATCTAAGACCACCTTAGCCTAGACTTCCTTGTTCACATCACTATCAGCATTTTGATCAAAAACCATTCAACAAGTCTCCAGGAAGCTCCAAACTTTCCCACAACTTCCTGTCTTCTTCTGAGCCCTCCAAACTGTTCCAAACTCTGCCCATTACCTAGTTCCAAAGTCGCTTCCACATTTTCAGGTATCTTTATAGCAGTGTCCCACTCTCCATGGTATCAATTTATTGTATTCATCCATTTTCACACTGCTATAAAGACATACCCAAGACTGGGTAATTTATAAAGAAAAGAAGTTTAATTGACTCACAGTTCCACATGGCTGGGGAGGCCTCAGGAAACTTACAATCATGGCAGAAGGGAAAGAGGCACATCTTGAATGGTGGCAGATGAGAAAGAGAAAACAGCGAATAGTGAAGGGGGAAAAGCCCCTTATAGAACCATCAGACCTCATGAGAATTCACTCACTATCATGAGAAGAGCATGGGAGAAACTGCTCCCATGATCCAATCACTTCCCACCAGGTCTCTTCCTAAACACTTGGAGATTGCAATTCAAGATGAGATTTGGGTAGGGGCACAAAGCCTAACCATATCACACACTATTCTAGTTCACCCAGGAAATAGGTAAATTAAGAAATAGGAGACCACCTCTGAAACCATGCTAACCTAAAGACTGAAATTCAAAACAAAGAAATAAGGTGAAAAGCACTTTGAAATTGGTTACATGTCTTAGAGAAAAGTTCTGCTATTATATCTAAATACATTAAATACTAGCAAGTACCTGGTATATAACAGGCTGTCAAGAAATGATATTTGCTTTCCTTATACAAACATAAATCTTCCATTTTAAATTAAAATAAACAGTTCATTTAAAAATTAACAGTCTACTTAGATATCTTTCTTTGATTCAACTGAGCTACCCTATTTCTACCTGCAGCCTTCATTACACCCCAGATTCTAGTATTAATTGAATCCTAGTCAAGGGTTTAACTAAGTCCCCAAAATTAATTCTGTATTGGTTCAACATTTTTAATTAGTACCTTTGCTTGTCCTGACTTACTCTCTTACCTGAATTCCAGCAAGTAGATTATGTTCCTGCTCTCTCTTTCAGTTCCAGCAATGGGGTCAATTTCTTCTCCCAACCCATACCAGATTGCCAGCCTTCACACTGGGCCCAGTATTTCCTAAGCCCTTGGGATGCTAGTCATGGCTATGATATCCAGCAAGGGTAACCACATTCTTAGTGTCTTTAGAAAGCACTGGATTTGGCCGGGCACAGTGGCTCATGCCTGTAATCCCAGCACTTTGGGAGGCCGAGGCGGGTGGATCACCTGAGGTCAGGAGTTCAAGACCAGCCTGGCCAACATGGTGAAACCCCATCTCTACTTAAAAATACAAAAAATTAGCTGGGTATGGTGGTACATGCCTGTAATCCCAGCTACTGGGGAGGCTGAGGTAGGAGAATTGCTTGAACCTGGGAGGCAGAGGTTTCAGTGAGCCGAGATCGCGCCATTGCACTCCAGACTGGGAGACAAGAGCAAGACTTCATCTCAAAAAAAAAAAAAAAAAAGCAGTACTGGATTCTGCCAGTCTTCAACCACCAACCCCGCCCCACCACCACCAAAAAAAAAAGTCATTCGTGTCCTAAGAAGGTCAAGGAATGTCATGATGAAATTGATGTACTTGCCACCATGTGTCCCCAGGATCCCGTAAATCCTCAGAAACCTGCTCTGGATAAAACCTATCAGTTACTATGAGGTCCTATCCTGATCCACTACAGTGCAAGAGTTCCACTTCCTGATTACCTCCAGAAATTCAGCATCAGATTTAAGATTTAGAATCATTTTTCAAAACAATTACATAAACTTGAGATCAGGAATCTTCTTTGTTTCCCAAAATAACTAAAATGATCTGTTTTTCTTCTGTCACTGGTCACTTTATTCCAAGTATGCATTGTGAATGAATATTTTAATTGTAACTATTTCTCAGTTGAATTGGAAACTTTTAAGTTTAAAAAATAAATTGTATGCATATAATAGACTTCTTTTATTTTTATCTCTAATTGAAAAATAGTAATTATATATATTTGTGGGCTACAATGTGAGCACAAAACATTCACATACCTATATACATTGTGGAATAATTAAATCAGGTTAATTAACATATCTCTAACCTCACATACTTATCATTTTTTGAGGTGAGAATATTTAAAATCCACTCTTTTCCCAGTTTTGAAATACACAATACATTATAGTCCCCACGCTGTGCAATAGATCCCTAGAACTTATTCCTCCTAACTGAAACATTGTAGCCTTTGACCAACATTCTCTCTTTCCACATTCACACCCCACACCCGCCTCTACTGGTAACCACCATCCTACTCTCTATATATATTAGGCTTCTTAAGCCGATGTATATCCAAGAATGCCTACTGTCTTATGTATATTTCCCTTCCAAAGTCTGTATCTCCCAGTTTACAGCATTGTGGAGAAGTCCAATATCAACCTGGCTTTTGGCCATTTAATAATCTATTTTCCTTAGACTATAAGCCTTAATGATTTTTTAATCCTTTAAATTCAAAGATTTTACCAAAATATATACCATTTCAATAACAAAAACAGCCACAAAGCAATAATACAAATGTCTACTAAAAAGCTGAGACATGAGCCCTGGCAGTGTGGCTCCAAAACTCATGCACTTAACCGGTACACTATACCATTTCAAGTCTGATTCAGTAATGTGTCTTCTATATTTCTGAGAATAGTTTTTTTATTTAGCCTACCTTTCACAGACTTCACTGTATCAAGAAATCCATGATTTTTACCAAGAATTATTTCTTGTTCCCAGATTATTTTTCAAGATGGTGCAGTTTTGTCTTTATGAATCCAACATAAGGTGTGAATTCAAGTTAAGGAGGTACTTTTTTGCTGTGCTTTTCTGCTATAGTTTGAATGTCCCCTCTGAAACTCATGTTGAAACTTAATCTGCAATGTAACAGTGTTAAGCATGAGGCCTTTAAGAGGTGACTAGGTCATGAGAGCTCTCACCTCATGAATAAATTAATGTATTCATAGATTAAGGTGTCAATGAATTAATGGACTATCATGAGAGTAGGTCTGTTATAAAAACCATGTTGGCTCTCTCTCATGAATCCTCTTGTTATGTGATGACCTGCAGCATCTCAGGACTCTGCAGAGTCCCCACCAGCAGGAAGGCCCTCACCAGATGCAGCCCCTCAAGCTGACTTCCCAGCCTCCAGCATTGTAAGAAATGTCTTTTTTTGTTCTTTTTTCTTTTAACTGAGTCTTGCTCTGTTGCCCAGGCTGGAATGCAATGGCGTGATCTGGGCTCACTGCAAACTCTGCCTTCTGGGTTCCAGCAATTCTCCTGCCTCAGCCTCCAGAGTAGCTGGGATTTCAGGCACCTACTACCATGCCTGGTTAATTTTTGTATTTTTAGTAGAGACGAGGTTTCACCATGTTGGCCAGGCTAGTCTCAACCACCCGACCTCAGGTGATCCACCCACCTCGGCCTCCCAAAGCGCTGGGATTACAGGCATGAGCTACCATGCCCAGCCTAAATGTCTTTTCTTTATAAATTACCTAGTCTCGGGTATTCAGTTATAGCAACAGAAAGCAGACGAAGGCGATATCTTTAAGAGTAAAATACTGAGTTTGCTTTTTACAAATCCAATTATTTTTCTATTTTTATACGCACCTTACCAAAGCTATCTGTCTTACAAAGTATTTGGAGTTGAGATTGAGTTTGTCAGAATTTGTAGGTTTCTATTGTCAACTTCTAGGCCTAGAAAGGGATATTAAGTTTTTGTTTTTTTGTAATGCTTCTGTAGCACTGAGAGACTCAGGAATCCCAGTGGTATAGGGAAGGATCATTATCAGAAAGGTGCTGGACGTTTCGAGGCTCCATCCCGTTTTCATTACTGTGTTTCTGTTGGCTCCAGGGTGATGCTTCCTTCTCCAGCTAGTACTCCTGACTTCATTGTGGGCAATTTTAGCAGGAGACCTGCTTTACATAGCATTCCAGCCTTGTTAGAGTACATATACTTTGTAAATTCCAATATATGGAGCACTTTAAAAGACATCAATACAGTCAATACTTTCCACTCTTATTGTCTCATGGCCCACCCTCTCTACAGGCTTCTATAATTCTGAGCCAAAAGGTGTCAGTAAAACTGTACTGAGGGTGACAGTCCTTATTTCTGGAGCAAGTTTTCTTTTACAAGCTACAGCCAACTGTAAGCTTATTAGTTGTTCTCTCATTATTTTCTTCCATGAACTTTATCACACAGGCATTTGTCAAGCATTGACAAATATTCATTGCAATTCAATGCAATATTGTTGGCCAATATTCCATTGCAGTGTTCAACAAAGGATTTATTTTTTTTGTTTCATTCCTTTATTCACTTTTATCATAATTTGGAGGATGAGGAAGGAAAAAAGGAGAGTTAAAATATTAGTCTTCTGAGTTCCACATTGGTAAGTATTATTATTCCCTTCATAATAATAATTAGGATACAATTATTATCCTAATTATAAAAATGTGCTCTTTTATAACTAGAATACAATTTCTGAAGAGGCATGTCAGCACAGTATGCAATTGTTAAAAGAGACCTTCACATCCCAAAATAAATGTGAGGAGTTCTTTATAACCTTTAGAGAAGTTTCTACCCCAGGCTACACAAGGAAATAAGCTAACAGATTCTGTGAACAGAAGCTAAGAGAAAAAGGTGAATGATGCTAAAATCCTTGGAAGTGTTTATCAGTTCACCTCCTGGTGACTACGGAAGATGTTGTTAATTTGTAAGGATTGGTAGAAATATGCTCCTGATAGCATAATTATGCCTCATAGAGTAGCTCATGAGTTGATTTCCAAGATAGCAAATTCTCCATTTTAAGACACCAAAAGATGCCAACATAAATTTATTCACACATTATTTTGAGGGGGAGTGTGTTAGTCCATTTTCACACTGCTGCAAAGATACTACCCAAGACTAGATAATTTATAAAGGAAAGAAGTTTAATTGACTCACAGTTCCACATGGCTGGGGAGGTCTCAGGAAACTTACAATCATGGCAGAAGGGGAAGCAGGAACCTTCTACACAAGGCAACCAGAGAGAAGAGTGAAGAGCTCCTTATAAAACCATCAGCTCTTCTGAGAACTCACTCACTATCTCTATAGCATGGGGGAACCGCCCCCACCATCCAATCACCTCCCACCGGGTTCCTCCCTTTACACATGGGGATTAAAATTCTAGATGAGATGTGGGTGGGGACACAGAGCCAAACCATATCAGAGAGGAAATAGATTTTATTAAATGCATACATTGATAAGGTTATTTCACAAAATATCTGAAGGTAAATCGAAAAATAATCACAGAAAGGAAAAAGTAATGGTAGTTAAGCTGCTGGCTCTGAGGGTAAGAAATAAAATAAAAAACGAATAAACAGCTTGACATGCTGAAAGCCAGGAGTCCCCAAAACGGAGACTCCTTGGTTTCCTAATTTTGAAAAGCAAGGGTACAGAAGAAGTGTGTGATCCAGGAACTATGAGGATTACAGCTATATTCTCATAAAATATAAGACAGACATCCATCATTCACGATGGAGAACGGTTATTTTATAATTTACATGGCAAAAATAAAATTTACTAAAGGAATAACAAAGGAAACCCACAAGTATGAAAGCTCACTAGGCTAGAAACAAAGCTCACTAGGCTGAGATAACAAAAAGGGTTGGATTGCCAAATCTGATGCACAGAATCAGAGATCTTACCCAGTATCAGAGTTTACTAATAATCCTTAGGATACCAGGATCATGAGACACAGGAAATGCAAGAAGTCTGAGGCCATCCCTGCAGCTCCCCAGGATCCTTCCTTGCTACTTTGGGATAAACCCAGGCCCAAATTTAACCACTCACCTGTTCATTAAGCAAGAAAGGCCATTTGGTCATGAAGCATCTTCTGTAGTCTAACTGTGACATAACTAACAGTAACAATTTCATGTGGTCCATGACTCATAAATCCAAAAATTCCAGGTTTGTTTACCATAAGCAGAAACCAACTAGGTACATCCTGCTAAAAGCATTCCATAGGTAATGGCCATCAGGAGGATCAATTCGCATGTTTAAAAGTTTTGATCTGATCATTTTTTCTATTCTAACAACATATCTCAATTTCAATCTAATACGCCTTATTACCAGGCACAATTTTATTTCTCACTGCATAGAAATAGTTGCCTCTGCAGTTTGTCTCTTCCTGGCCAGGATAACCACAATCCAAATATTCCACAGAGAGTCTTCTCTCAGTTAAAGAAAATTTACCTACTGGCTTATTACTAGTATCATTATATAATCTATTTTAGAAGAATCCATGAAAATTTTCTTGTTCCTTTCCCTTTCTAATAATGGCTGTGAATCACGTTGTTGACTGGATTATTCTTTGTAATAACTAATAGTAAACCCAGAGCCAAAATTTTCAGCCTAGCAGAAAGTGTTGAGGCGTTATTCTGCTAAAATAAAATGTACGTGTATTTTGTGTCCTAACCTTATACCTAATTCCATATTATTTTTACTACTCTTAGTTTGGGGATTATTTTTATGCTTGTGCTCATATTCATTGTCTCACTACTAGTATTTTCAGATTATATGAATCTCTGTACATTCATTTAAACTAATATCAAAAGAGCTAGAATATAAATACACATAAAATAGAAAGCTATAGCTAACTGGAAACTATTAAGACATTGAATTGCTTGATTCCTTCTTGCTCAAATTATTAGCTATTCTTGAAGTTTTATAACTTGCATAGTAACAAAAGGGTCCTACGGCATAAGAATATATTAACCAGGTAATGAGAAGTATACATCATATGAATAGCTATACAAAACACACGATATAATTAAGGTCATTCAAATTATCATGAATGCAAGGTCAGTATGCACCTTTTGTCTTTCAGGACTCATTTCAGCTGTATGTACAACTGAAAAGATGCATCAGAAATATCTTAACAGGTTCCTGTTACAAGACAAGCAGAAGAAAATAATCATAATCATACTGATTCTACCTCAAATAAGTTTGGAATCCACTTATTCCTGTTGGTACTACAACCACTCTAATCTCACACCTGGAAAAGAAGTATTAAAGGGATATCCTACAGAACAGAAAGGTCTTTTTTAAAATGCAAATTTGATTGTGGCACTTCTGCTAAAAGATCTTCCAGGGCTTTCTACTGCTCTTGGAATAAAGTCCAAAACCCTTAACATAGCCAGAAAGTCTGCCTGTGACTGCTGCCTCACCCATTCACCTTTCCTTCCACACTCACCCCATCACTTTGTTACCTACAGACATATTTCTGAAGTGTGTACTATGCAAAACAAACACACACAAGAAGCACAATCTATACTCTAGCCTTTTCTTTCCTGCAGAATCAAGCTTCTTGAAAGGGTAGTCTGAATTCGCTGTTTCCACTTCATGCTTGTGTCAATTCTACAATCTAAATTCTGATCCTAGCACTCCTTGGTAAATGCATATACCCAAGTAAGTGGAGAACTCTTACTTGCCAAATCCAAGAGACATTTATCCATTTCTAAACACCACTGACGTCTTTGTGGACTCTGACTCAATTTACTCCCCAGTTCTCAAAACCCTTTCTTCTTCTTGACTTCTAGAATATGGCTGGATTATCTTCTGCCTCCTATTCCTTTAAGACTCCTAGTGGCTGCCTAAAACCATTCATAGTACTAAACCCTGTATATATGACATGTTTTAAATCTGATAACAACTCAGCGACTACTAAATGACTGATGGGCAGGCGGTACAGACAGTGTGGACACATTGCACAAAGGGACAATTCATGTCCCAGGCAGGATGGGTTGGAAGGTAAGAGAGATCATCATACTACTCAGAACAGCAAGCAATTTAAAACGTATAAATGTTTTTGTCTGGAACTTTCCCTTTCATATTTTTGGACCACAGTTGATCATGGGTAACTGAAACCTCAGAAAGTAAAACCACACATAAGATGTGTGAAAAGTATCAGAATAAAAATGAAGCCAGTTGCATCACACCCTAACAAAATAAATAAAGCCAGGAGTTTCTAAGGAGGGCCTTTGTGTACACATGCCTATGATAAGAACTACTACAAAGACTACCTGAAGGGCTTGTGGGCATATATGCTTATAACAAGAACTTTCGTTATGGACTCCTAACTGCTGCTTGCTACATCAGTCCCAACGACAGCTAACTGGATGCACAGGAACATTTACCTGACACATTGTCTCCAGTAGTAAACTGGTCAACTCCTGCCAGAAGTCCCTGTATCCAGTGTTCTCTTTGTTTCAAAACAACTTAGTGTACTCCTCCTTTTGCTGTTAAAATCTTTCCCTTACCTCAACCTTCTCAAATGCACCCATGGTTGCAGCACACATATTCTGCCTGCAAAGCTTCTGCAGAGTTCAGAATAAACTCCTTGTCTTTAGAGAATCTATGTTTTGTGGGCTGACAGCAGGGGCTACTGTATTTGTGTTATCTCGAGTTCTATCTCTCAGTTCTGTCCCTGAATTATTTTCTACTTCTAGAAATTCACCTACACACCCAATGATCTCTAAATCTTTTTCTGCTGCCACTCTCTCAAATGATATTTGGACCCATATGTTTAACTATCTACTACACATCACGACCTTGGTATGACACAGTAGCCTCAATATTGACATGCCCAGTGTTGTACCTTCCTCCCTACAGAGTGCCATATATTCCCTGAAAGCTATTTAAAAACTGGGAATCATACTAGACTCTTATTTCTCCCTCAAAGGTTCTAACAATTCTGCCTTCTAAATACCCTCCTCTGCTCCATCCACCCCACTCTGTTCCATCCACTTTTTCAAGAAGTGCCTCTGTAATTGGAGTTAAGTAAAAGACATAAAAGTAAAAAATGTTTCAAGAGAATGGTAAAAGGCGGGCTAAGTCAAAAAACATTTTCCCTATGAAAATAAACTGGTTTTCTCGATGACTGCAGCACTATTCACAATAGCAAAGACTTGGAACCCACCCAAATGTCCATCAATGATAGACCGGATTAAGAAAATGTGGCACATACACACCATGGAATACTATGCAGCCATAAAAAAGAATGAATTCATGTCCTTTGCAGGGACATGGATGAAGCTGGAAACCATCATTCTCAGCAAACTATCACAAGGACAGAAAACCAAACACTGTATGTTCTCACTCATAGGTGGGAACTGAACAATGAGATCACTTGGGCAGGGAACATCACACACCGGGGCCTGTCAGGGGGTGGGAGGCTGGGGGAGGGATAACATTAGGAGAAATGCGTAATGTAAAGGACGAGTTGATGGGTGCGGCAAACCAACATGGCACATGTATACATATGTAAAAAACCTGCACTTTGTGCACATGTACCCTAGAACTTAAAGTATTATAATAATAATAATAATAATAATAATAAAAGAAATGGATTCTCTCAAGTATAGTACTTCTCAGAGATTTAAAATGCTAATATGTATTGTGACTCTTTAAGAAACATGTTTAGGATGCAGCATTTCTCCCAAGCTAGTGAGACCCTTTTTCCTAAAACACTATTAAACAGCTAATAGAAGTAAAATGCAGCAGCACACAGTTTGCGTTTTGCTAGTTATTCTTTTTGAGGTCAACTTAATGAGGGTTCTTCAAAATGGCATCTGAAGGACTCATAAATTTATATGTTTCTACATTTTGGGTGGGAATGGGCAGCCCTATACTGTACATGGACTCTTGCCTCCCTCCTCAAGGTACTTCTCAGGATATGCGGTCTTCCTCCCACCTCTGCTACACTGCAGGGTAATTTCCTGTTCTTTGATTAATAAATTAAATAAATTCATCAAATATTTATTAAGCACCCGTTCTGTACAAGACACTGTGATAATTATTAAGGATACCAAAAGTGATAAAATGCAATTTTCCCTCCAGGGCACAGATTAGTGGGAAACACATTTGTAAAAAAATTAATGTGATAAAATGCTATAAAAGATGCACTAAGTTTTATGGGAGCACAGAGGAAGAAATGATATCACCTTCTTGGAGAGACATGAAAAGGGATCAGAGAAGATTGAGCAACATCTTTACATTTGGTTAAATACATAGTTTATAGTCTCCTTAAAAGCCCCCACCCCCCCCACCCCCGCAAAAAGACTTTTACAAGGTAGGAAAATATTCCTATTTTATAAATGAAAACTTTTGTTTAATATAGTTAAATTTCTCTAAATTCACAAAGCTGATAAGTAGCAAAACAAATTTGAACTCAGATTGGTCAGACAAGAATGGGGGAAGAGAAGGAAGGAAATTATATTCCATAGAGAAGCAACAATAGGCAAGACATATAAAAAGGTGTGGCTCATTGGGGAAACCAAAAGCACTGGGGAATGGGTGAAGTGAAACACCAGGTCTATGTGTGGCTGTGGACTGGGGAAGGTTGTTGGGAGTTGTGAAAGTTCTGCACATTAGCCCTACTTGCTGCTTCACGGATGCTGGCATAAAACAGGAGACTCACAGCAAACAGCATGAACATCACGTTAGCACCCTGCTCCACAAGGGCCTAGATAGTTGCCTGCACATGTAGGGGATTGTGTTACAGGGGAAGAACACTGAACTTGTTGAGGATTCACCACTTTTACAGCAAGCCTAAGCAATCCTTCTCTTTATTCTGGGGGAGACCGTCCCTCAAAGTTGCTCACTGCAAACACAACACTGACACATGGCCCAAGCAGAGGGAAGTCAGAGCCTTCAGTTGTTAGCATGCCCAGTCAAAACACACAGGGATGCTCAAGGCCCATGGTGGGTTATCTCCAGCAACAGGGAGGCAAGGTAGGAAACAGTGGATAGGCCACAGCAGACAAAGACTGGAAAAGAAGGCAAGGATTATATCCCTGAGAAATTTAAATGCAAGACATGGAAGTTTGAGCTTTTGCCATAGCACTAGAGAACCATGAAGGGTGTCTTAGGATGTGTATCAAACCCCTGTGGATTTATGTATATGACTTGCACAGCTTTTCTAAGACCTTCTCCTCCACCCCCCAACCCCACCTTCATAGTTAGTTGGAAAATAGCCATACTTTATAAGGCAACACCCTCCTTGAAATTTTTAAACTCATGACCAAGAGAGTATGGTCAGTTTCTCCCTTTTGGTGGAAGCGTTATAGCAGTCATATTTTCTGTTACGTGAAGCAAATCACTCTGCAGCAGAAAAAACTATGCAAAAGCCAAACGGAGAGATTTGTAAGCACTCTAGTCCCAACTGTCATTGCTTTAGCCCATCTGCATCCCTCCCCCTCCTTTGTCTTCATTGTCCCTTGAGATGCACTGACAATGTACTTCACTGGCCTGCTGTCACTGAAATCTTAAAGTGTGAACTGTTTAGAGAGGCAATGGAATCAGGTTTTCCATATGGAAATATCACTGTATTAGTCAATTTTCATACTGCTATAAAGAACTGCCCAAGACTGGGTAATTTATAACAGAAAGAGGTTTAACTGACTCAGTTCTGCATAGCTGCAGAGGCCTCAGGAAACTTACAATCATGCGGAAGGCAAAGGAGAAGCAGGCACTTTCTTCACAAGGTGGCAGGACAGAGTAAATGCTGAGCAAAGGGGAAAAAGCCCCTTATAAAACCATTAGATCTCGTGAGAACTCACTCACTATCACAAGAATAGCACTGGGGTAACTGCCCCCATGATTCAATTGCCTCCCACTGGGTCCCTCCCACAACACGTGGGGATTATGGGAACTACAATTCAAAATGAGATTTGAGTGGGGACACAGCCAAACTATATCATTGAGGCAGTAGGGGAAACTACACCATTGGGGCAGTGGGGGAAATGGCTTCCAATGAAGATAAAACTGCACATAAAACCAATACGCTATCATGACAGTCCAAGAGAGAAATGATGTTTCTTTGTTCTTAAAGATATGGCCATAATTAGGTATTCTGATTTGAAGATGACTTTAGAAATAATTCCTGGCTCTGAAGTTAGTTTAGATCATCTCAGTGTTTCCAGGGATGATTTTTGAGAAATAATTTTATTTATGGTAGCTCAGGAGCAAAAACAGACTCTTCCAAATGGGGAGAAAGAGCACGCGAAGTTAAAAAAGAAGGGGCCAGATCACCAAGGGTCTGATAAGCTACATCAGAGCCAAGATGATCAGGATAAAGAACAGTGAGAGTGACTATTGTTTTGCTGCTATTGGACTCAATCCCAGGAGCCTGGAAAGTGTTATCACACAGAGAAGCTCAAGACGATGGGATGGCAAGGCCTTCATCTCAGTGCTCCTGTAAGTGTGAATGACATTTATAAATACTAATCACAGGGTAACTATTAAATCTGATTTAATTTTTAAATATCTTTTTTAAGAATTCAAACATAGAAATTTGTAAAGTATATATTTTCACTTCTTCACTGCTTTTTCTCCAACGAATTCTATTCTCCAATGCTATCTACGACTAATGGCATTCTGTCCACATTGTTTGGGATTTGTTAATACATAAATCAATATGTAAGTAGTTTTTTTTTTAAGTGGGGCCACATTTGCTTTTTCCTTTCAATGATGTCTTAAGTCACTTGTTCATTTTGGTTTTTCGTTTTGTTTTGTTTAAGACAGAGTCTCTGTCACCCAGGCTGAAGTGCAGTGACATGATCATAGTTCACTGCAGCCTTCACCTCCTGGGCTCAGGCTATCCTCCCACATCAGCTACCTGATTAGCTAGGACCACAGGTGTACAACACTACACCTGGTTGATTTTTTAATTTTTTGTAGAGATGGAGTCTCCCTATTTGCCCAGGCTGGTCTTGAACTTCTGAGCTCAAGAAATCCCCCTGCCTTGGCCTCCCAAAGTGCTCAGATTACAGGCTAGCCACCAAGCTAGGCCTCTACTTTGGTTATTTATACAGCTTTACCTTTATTCATTTAATGTCCACATAATTATCCATAATTTATCATTTAGTAGACGTTTACATTAGCTACAATGAACATGCTTATATATAAATCAGTTTGAATTTTGTCCAATTACTTTCTTGGAATACGTTCCTGTAAGTTGGGCAAAGGGTATTCAGCATTTAAACTTTGATTCATACTGCTGAGTTCTCCAGAAGGCAGAGACAGTCTTTATCAGTCTTCTTTTTCAGTGTTTGTAGATGAGAATGCTCTGTTTCCTACAGTCACAGGAACATTAGATATTTGTATTTCTAATCTTTGATAACGTCATATTCCTGAGAAATTATTTTTCCTCTGTTAAGTTCACTAATCTTCACATATCCACAGTAGTCATTTACATTATTTGAGTTTCCTCTTTATGTTCTTTTTTCATTTCACATGGTATATTTGTGTATTTGTTACCAATTTATGAGGGTTCATTTATGATTAAGGATGCTAACCTTTTGATTGCTGTGCATTACAGATGCAATGTCACAGGGCTCCATTTCACTGTGGTATTTCATTTTATTTTATTGTACAGAAGTTATGTATTCAAATACAATCATGTTCTTTTATTTTTAAGAAAGGCAGTGAACAAGAAATAAAGATAAGATTTGGATTTTATTGGGAGCTTAGTTGGGAATCTGTTGGCAAATGGACTAGCAAGGGCTAAGAACAGAAGTAGGCTGATTGAGCAATTCAGCCACGAAAAGGCACTGGGTTAAAACAAGGTGGTAGCAATGGTGATAGGCAGAGAATTCACAAAGGCATTTGTGAAACAGAATCTAGGAGAATTTGGTGATTGAATTGACAGCGTAGGTGGGGATTAAGCTATCATATCATCATGGGGTGTTATCCATGCAGTCACATTTTCAACTGAAGCCTAAAGAGCTAGCTGCTGCCAATGCTCTTCACAAAAGGGGTGAGAGGAAAGGGTGGGGAAGGGAGGGAAAGGAACATTTAACAGAAGCATGATTATGAAGCAACTGAATGTGAGTAAAGAAATTATTGACTAGAACTTCTAAAAACTTTTATAAAGTAACTCTAGAACAGATTTGTGTTTCTATACATTTTAAATACAAATCAAATTATCTTCTGAAAGCTGTGGCTTTACGTATTTAAAGTATATAAAGTGTTATCATACAGAATCCTGGGAGAAAATAGACTGGCACCCTAAAATTAGATTTAATAAAATTTTTATAAAGAGCAGGATATAGGAAAGCTATAAGGATCATGCAATATTCCCTAGCTAATAACCGAGGTGAGGTCACTGATACTGCCCCTTAGGGAACAAAGAGAGAAAGTAGTTATAAGGATTCAGAGACTTGTGAGGACACTCGACAGGAGCTATGGTTTTATGTAAAGGGTCATAACCAACCTGTAGTGACTCCATAAAGGTGAGACCTATGTCTGCCCTACTCCACTTGCCCAGTCCTTCTGTAGCTACTGCCTCCCATTAACTGCCAGAGCCAAGAATGCCCACTGACAGGGCCCAGGAACAAAGGGTAGGGTGGAGAGGCCTTCTGAAGGGGCAGACAGAGATTTGCCAGCACACTCCACCCTTGTGCTTTTCACATGGAAGATAAGTTCTTATCTCCAATATAGGGGACTTGCCAAGACCCTCAGCACTACAACACGCAAGAACACAATAGAGAAGTAACTCCTACTCACTTGATGAAGCCAATCAGACATTAGAGAATCTATCCCTACTCACATTAATTCAGCCTTAAAACCATCTTATATTTCCAGGGAAAGTAGCTCCCTCTTTATCTTAATTGAGTTAATTCAAATAGCATTATTTTGCAGAAGTCCAGTGTTTTTTTGTTTGTTTGTTTGTCTTTTTGAGACAGAGTCTCGCTCTGTCGCCAGGCTGGAGTGCAGTGGCACGATCTTGGGTCACTGCAACCTCCGCCTCCCAGGTTCAAGCGATTCTCCTGCCTCGGCTTCCCGAGTAGCTGGGATCACAGGCACGTGCCACTACGCCCAGCTAATTTTTGTATTTTTGGTAGAGACGGGGTTTCACCATGTTGGCCAGGATGGTCTCGATCTCTTGACCTCGTGATCTGCCCACCTCAGCCTCCCAAAGTGCTGAGATGTGAAAAAGCCCAGTCTTTAGTTCTTAAACCTTGTATATGAATAAACAAATTTGATTTTACCATATGAATGAACTACAAATAATAAAATATTTAGTATATTAAATAATGAAAACATGGACTATGTTCCTAAGAGTACAGGATTAATACCTTGAGAGTGAGTGATGGGAGGCAAATATTTGAAACTTTGGTATTCCATTAAGATGAAGGAAGGCCGGGCGTAGTGGCTCACGCCTGTAATCCCAGCTCTTTGGGAGGCCAAGGCGGGCGGATCACGAGGCCAGGAGATCAAGACCATCCTGGCTAACACAGTGAAACCCCGTCTCTACTAAAAATACAAAAAAATTAGCCGGGCGTGGTGGCGGGTGCCTGTGGTCCCAGCGACTCAGGAGGCTGAGGCAGGAGAATGGCGCGAACCTGGTAGGCGGAGTTTGCAGTGAGCCAAGATCGTGCCACTGCACTCCAGCCTGGGCGACAGAGAGAGACTCGGTCTCAAAAAAAAAAAAAAAAAAAAAAAAAAAAAAAAAAAAAGAATGGAAACGATTCTACTATGATTTCTCTGTCTGCTCCCTGACCAAGCACAAATAATTATTTAAATGTATCTAAGAACATTTTGTAATAGAATCAATTATGTCACATTTGTAGAGACTATTACTGTTTACAAACCGCCTTCCCCATACCACATGCTTCTCAAAAACCACTGAAAGGGAAAAGGGACAAGCCTGTGAATAAAGAAAAATACTTTCTGAGAGGTTGGGTCATTTGCTAAAGGTCACATAGGTAGTAAGTGATGGAGTGAAGACTAACCTATTTCAAAACTACAAATTCATCGTTATTCACATTATTCACTAAAATATGTGACCACAGGCCATTATCCTAAGCAAATTAACACAGGAATGGAAAACCAAATACCACATGTTCTCACTTATAAGTGGGAGCTAAACACTGTGCTCTCATGCACATAAAGATGGGAAACACAGACACTGGGAACTTCTAGAGAGGGGAGGGAGGGAGGTGGACAAGGGTTGACAAACCATCTGTTGGGAATTATGCTAAGTAACCAGGTGATGGGATCATTCATATCCTAAATCTCAGGATAACACAATAAACCCAAGTAACAAACTTGCACATGTTCCCCCTGAATCTAATATGAAAGTCGGGAGAAAAAACAAATAACACAGGCATCTTCCTCGTCCCTTGACAAAAAAAAAAAGAAAAGAAAAGAAAAGAAAAGAAAAGATGTGATCATAATATGCAACAAATAAGGCGACAAGTCTGCTTTTCCCATTTATTTATTCCATGACATTTTCATGGTTTGTCATAACTACTAGTTTTCCTTATGTAAGATATTTCCAAAGATGAATTGAATAGGAAATATTTTAAAACCTGAAGTTTTTTGTGTGCTTCTGAACTTATCAAAGGAAGGAGTAAAATTTGGTTCTGCTCTTGTAATGAAAACTCTTAACAATACAAACACAGATCCACATAGCTTCACCTAACAAATAGTACCCTGAAGAACTCATTGATTTCTCAGCTTTTTTAGTTTTGCCATGTTTTTCTTATTCCCTTTACCTTTTAAGTTGATCAAATACGTTTTTTAAAAATGACTTTTTTCCCCCTAGAGTAAAATGAATTCCAAGCCTGGTGAGAACAGGCTGTTAATCTCTTCATTTTATTGACCTACTTCAGTTTTAGCTCATTAAACACAGACATCTCAATGATCAAAAGAAAATGAACCAAATGTAACTCGGTATAACCTTACCGAATAAGAGAGTTATTCAAAGAGCAAATAAATCTGCACAAGTAATTTGATATTGACAATCTTCCATTTAAAGAATATATATGTAATGAACAAGGACATCCAGAAACAATTTTTACGCTCATTTAATCAATGAAGACACACTCTTGGTGTGCTTTTTAACCAATTCTCTTCTCAGATTTTATCTTCTCCCAAGGCAAATATTGAAGAAATCATGAACTAGATTCTCTTGAAACTGTAAAACAAGAAAAAGCAAAAGACTAACAAAATAGCTGCAAAGATTATTTAATTATGCTGCCTATAAGGAATTATAAGAACTGAAATAGATTTGGTTATTATAGCACAGAGGAGAGAAAAACTAGTAATTTAAACCCATTATCCTAATAAGAGTAATAAACAATTTAAGTTATAAAACAATATTTACTAGCTTTTAAATACAACTACATTTGAAACATATTTAAGTTAAAAGCTGGACCATATCTAATTATGCAGGTTTGTTTCATTAGCATTGACTTAAATAGTCTTTCTACTTAAGTAAAATTTCCTAGCAGCTCTTGTAAAGTATCCTAAACAAATAACCAGCCACAATTCATACAGGAAAATTATAATTTTGTATGCTACCATTGAAAAGAGGTCTTAAAGACTAGATAAACCTAGGTATCCATCAGCAGATGAATGGACAAAGAAAATGTGGATATGATAGAGTACTATTCAGCCATAAAAAATAAGGAAATGCTGTCATTTGCAACAACATGGATGAACCTGGAGGATATTATATTAAGTGAAATAAACCAGGCACAAAAAGACAAATACCACATGATCTCATTCATGTAGAATCTAAAAAGTTTGATCTCATAGAAAGAGAGAGGAGAATGGTGATTATCAGGAGCTGGGGCTGTTGGGGAGGAGGAAGAGTTGGAAAGATGTTGATCAAGAGACACATATTTACAGATAGATGAAAAGAATACATTCAAGTGACCTATTACATAGCATGGTGACTACAGTTAATATGATATATTGTATTCTTGAAAAATGCTAAGAGAGTGAATGTTAAATGTCCTCACCACAACAAAATTGGTAACTAGGTGAGGTAATGCATAGTTTAATCAGCTAGATTTAACCATTCCACAATGCATCTGTACTGTGCTTCAAACCATCATGTTGTATGCGGTAAATACACCCAATTTTATCTGTCGATTTAAAATAAATTTTTTAAAAGATTAGATAAATATTTCTAAAATTGGAATTGTGGGAAATATTTCAGAGACAGATTATACCTGCTACAGTATATCATGTTTTGTGATTTAATAGCAATTATTTGTTTCCTTATTCTGAAAACTGTGGTCCCTCTGGTTGATCCACAATAGAGAATGAACTCCAAGTCACCGTCCTTTAACAAACAATGATCAGCTCAGGAATAGTTCCACAGATGAGTGATGTATACTTTACTCCTGACATGGGGTTAACAAGGGTGAAAAACAGAAAAGCTGAATTATTTTCTAGTTCCTTACTTTTAATTTCCTCCTAGAAAAATACTATTTTGCAGAAAAAAAATCAAGTAATACACAAGCCAACCATTCCAGAGCCAAATGCAAATTATAACTGCTCATCTTTATTTTTCTCCATTCTCTCAACAACAGATCAATGCTCTAAGGCAGATCAGTCACCCCACTACATGACGATAACAGCTGTGCAAATTAATCCTTTAGATGTTAAATAATTTTCTTTTCCTTACAGGACATCTGAGAATACTCCTTTCTAAACCTTTGTCTGGCAACTCATTTACTCCATTTCAAAAATGTTAGATAGCAGATAAAAAGTCCTTTAAATTTAAAAGGTTTGGTCACTTTATAAAATTTGTGGCAGTTATGTAAGCAAAAATTAACCCCACAAAAACAATTCATTCAACACAAATGAGCCCACATACATTTTAAGGAACTTCACTCTCTATATTTCTCATTCTACTAACATTAAGCATAAAAAATAATTAAACACAATAAATAACCTATTAGGTATCTACAAAAATAAGATTCAATTCTACAAATCACTATTTATTTATAAATGTTGGCCTAATCACAGAACCAAAAGGGAAATCAATCACAGATCCTGCTCTCAAATAGCCTACAGTCTAGTAAAAAGAAAGAAATATATTTAAAATCAGTATTGCTACTTTGAGTCCCTACCTTCCATTAGAAATAAGTATTGACCCATACGTGGTGAGTTTCAGGATGTCAAGGCTAATCAAAGAAAATACAGGACCACAAGAGGGCGGTAGTACAAAAGGAGCTTTATTTGGGTGGTGCTTTGACAGGTTGCCAAGAGGCGAAGTCCCTCACAACAGGAGACCTTCCAGAGACAGTGGTGCCTGGCTACCACCCAGAAGGAGAAGATGACAAGCAAACTCCCAGGAGAAGGGGAAATTGGAGAGGGGGCTTGCACATCTAGGTGATATCACTTACTAGAAATTGGGAAGTGCCTGGGTCAGAGAGCTTTGAAGGGTATCAATGGCTTGGGGTCTTTTAGTGTCCCAGAGTTTACTTTATCTATGGTTAGCAGATGTTCAGTTAAATTTTATCAGGTATGCAAAGCAGGTAGGCTTTAAATGGCTAAAAATATATTTATTTGAGCTATATTTAAAGCAACTGGATGTATAAAAATCGGAGTTGGGTACCATTTGGCTCTGGGCTAATGGTCCTAGCCTGCTGTGAAGAAGTAAGAAAAACATGGGGGTCCATCTTTAACCCATTTATATAACATCACAAGACAAAAAATATCATTGTACACAGAAGCAGAATCTGAGATACTCAGTATCCACAGGCCTATGTCTAGAGTTTAACTTAAGAATCAGAGTTCAAAAGACATATCAAAATACTCCTTAAAGTTTTATTAAATTATTCAACAATCATTTAAACTCTTATTCTCTGCCAAGCCCTGTTCTATGCACCAGATACTCCACAGTCAATAAGGTACACATTAGGACTGGCTACATAATTTGCAGAGACCAATGCAAAAAGAAAATGCAGGGCCTTTTGTTCAAATTTCAATTAGGGCCAGGCATGGTGGCTCACACCTATAATCCCAGAATTTTGGGACACCAAGGTATGCAGACTGCTTGAGCCCAGGAGTTCAAGACCAGCCTGCGCAAGGTGGCAAAACCCCATCTCTACAAAAAATACAAAAATTAGCCGGGCATGGTGGCATGCACCTACGGGCCCAGCTACTCAGAAGGCTGAGGTGGGAGAACTACCTGAACCTAGGGAGGTCAAAGCTGCAGTGAGCTGTAATTATACCACTGCACTCCAGCCTGGGTGACAGAGTGAGACCCTGTCTGAACAACAAAAAATTTCAATAGAGTGAAAAGAGAACATTAAACCAACCACACGGTTCATCGGAGTGTAGGATCCTGCTTGACTGCACAGATCACATGCCCAGGAAAATGGCCCTAGCAGGTATGTTCTCTGTCTCCATCATGTACACAACCTAGTGGCGAAAGACCCAGAGTTAAAACAAAGAAAAGGAACGTGGTGCCGTGAAAAGTGCCACGCAGGAAACAAAAAGGATTCCACAATAATAAGTGGTGTAACCTAGTTTCGTGAACTTGAGAAAGGCCTCTGTGAAGAGCTGACATTTAAGCTAAGACATGCAAACAAGCCAACTACACAGTCTGTGTGTGTGAAGGATCCACAGGTTGAAGAGTTCACACCTGTGGTTTTCAACGAGGACAAGTTTGTCTCCCATGGGACAGTTGGCAAAGTTAGGAGTCATTTTTGGTCATCACGACTTGGTGGAGAGTGGTAATGCTATTGGTATCTAGTGGATGGAGGTGAGAGATGCTTCTGAACATTCTACAATACACAGGACAGCACCCCACAACAAAGAATTGCCAATCCCCCAATGTCAATGGCACTCAGGTTGAAAAACCCTAACGTATAGTAACGTAAATCATGTACAAAGCCATGAGTTGTGTAGGAGTTTGGCACATGTGCCTTTGATGTCCTCAGCCATGTGACTTTATGGTAGAGAATACTGGAAACCTACAGTTCTAACGACAAAGGTGAATTTAATTTATGCTACAGAGATTTAATGCAATACTGTACAGCCACTTTAAAAAATCAGGCTTAGAAAGATATTTAACAGCATGGGAAATGGGAAATAAAGATACATTCATAATTGGAAAAGCCATGTTTTTCAAAAAGGAAATTATTCTATATTCTTTCAAAAAATAGTCATGCTTAGCAGGGGGCTGATGAGCATGCTAAAAAGACAATGCAAAGGCATTTCGGTGGTTATTTCTGGATGGTAAAATTATTTTACTTTATTTGTACTTTTCAGTTTTATAAATTTTTAAGAAAACATACATTCTTCCATAAAAACATGGAAGTATAACATCTTCTTTTCTTTCTATAAAGGTACACTGCACATTCAACTTACATAGTAGCTATATGTGGACCTGATGCAGCTAATCAAAGGCTGTGCTGTTTGTGGTGATTCACAGAGGAATGAATAATCATTTTAGGATAATTTGGGCAATCTCATTAGTGAAATGGAAGATTTACTAAAACTGAAAAGTTCAAGAATTGAGAGCACAATCAGTGCTGCCTTTTCTTCTTGTTGAAGGTCAGGACTTTATAAAAGAAAGGTAGATATGGAAAATGGCTATTATCTATTAAAATTAATTGCCATTGTTACTTAACCAAGTAGATCAGATACCACAGTCACAGAGAATATATTTCAACAGATGTATGTTTCAAGTCTCTCATGACTCCATTTTAACAAATCAGATCTGTTGTTTGTCGGTTGAACAGTTATACCAAGAGACCATTCATCTATAAATTATGTCTGTTTAGTTGAGGCACCTAGCTAGAATGTTGTTCTTGGTCTTACCAGGTAACTATAAAAGAAATGTTGTAGATTTAGAAAGTGTTCTTATCAAATATAAGGACAATGTGAAAGTGGATTATACACACACACATACATGTACACACCAAAAATACCCATCTTCCAGAAAGCCTTAACAGGCTGGAAACAAGGAAAAATAATAGGGATTGGGGGGTGGTAAGTGGAAAATATTATTCTTAAATTCCTCAAGTTGTACCCCTCCTAAGCCAATTTTACAACTATAGGATGTTGGACACTCGGCAAAATGGAACTTAAATTATGGGATGGAGAGAGAATGGGGACATATATAATATTTGTAGTTGATGCACTAGATTTATAGTTGACAGCAATAGTTATAATTAACCCCATGAGGGAATATGTGTGATCAGTATAGTTCAGCACCTGATGAGCCATTGGATTCTATGACCCTAAAGTAGAAAATCAAACTCACTTCTCCACCATTAAGATGCACTAAAGGCCTAGAGAAAAATGAAACACGTGATTCTCTTAGACATCAAAGCACAGACTGGACTTCCCAAGGGAAAAGGTGACAAACTGTCCTGGCAGTGGAACTGGGCCTTGATGCTCACAATTCAAGATAAATAACATGTACAGAATTAGAAAACAATGATGAGGCAAGACCACTTGGGACCTGTGGTATAAAAGGATGAGGACAAAGGCACTCTGCAACCACAAAAATAACTAACCATTCCCCTCTTTTAACCAGCACTAACTACTACTGCTTCTTTATTTATGACAACTACTCCTACCTTAATCTTTCTAACACCTAGATAAAAGTTACCAAAATAGCCAATTCCTGAATTGCCCCACTTCATTAAACCTTCCTTATAATAATAGCCCACCACAAGCCCAAATCCTATAAAAAGCCCTCCCAACTACCTACTATCAAACTCTCCAGAGTCCCTTTGGTGTGCAATCTCCCTTGCTGCAACAAACAAAATGAATCTAATTTTACTACAATCTTGTTTCCAGTGGTTCCTGGCTGGTGGGCTTCAACCCAGGGCAATCCTGATGTTAATCATCTGCCCCAATGTCAGACGACAGGTCCCAATTCTGGCTTTGGAAATTTGATCCCCATAAACACGTTGTTCAAACAGCAAAATTGGTTTCATGAGAAATAGAGTCCCAATTTCAGATTACTGTCCATGAGTGACTATGGCCACCAACATTCTAATTGTGTGAATCTGTAAACCACCTTAGAAGCACTATTTTACCTCCCTACAGACAGAAGAACGGTGGTGTGGCAGTGGAGACAGTGGTTATGGGCATTGCAGCTAGCAGCAGCGCAGCCTTGTTTCATAGAGGTTTATTAGTTCACAAAAATAAACAAAATATTCACCATAATGTAACAGATATCACTTTAGATAAAAATACATTTCCCAAATTTAAAAATAATCATTTCTGACTTGGAACCAACTCATTATTGTAAAAACATCTTTGATATATAAAGATCTAAAATTAAAATGTCATCCTTAAAAATCAAGTTAAAATCAAGACAGTAAACAAAAAAATTATAATGACAACAAGAACATATTTTCAGCACTTACTATGTGCCTGGATTTGTGACATTTTACATTATTTCATTTTATCTATGCAAACACTTTTTAAGAATATTCCTATTTCTAAATGAGAAAACAGAGATTCAAGATGATAATTTATCTATGAAGCAGAACTACAAGTGGTAGAACCAAGTTTTGAAAACCAAATGTCTATCCAGTAAATCCAAACTCCAAGGTTACCAAGCAGATCATTTTTCTTAGGTGTGAGAATGAAACTACACTGTCCTTGGAGCAATAATAAGATTTGATTATAATGAAAGCAGTTAAAAAAACAACAACAACTTCAGAGCACTGCTTACAGTGTCTTTTAGTATTAAAATTTCACTTAGCCACGTCAAGAGTTTATTTTTATTACTCTATTTATAGCCAAAATCTACCAAGGAAAAGTTACTTTCACAGACTACTTGATATCGAGAGTATACTTGCTATAGATTTCTATATCAACAAACACGCATATTTCAAAAAATAGTTGGTATATAAATTATCTAAATGTATTATTTTTATGAACTTCCCCTTTCTGAACTATCCTCTAAAAGAGGAACTACTGCATGTGTGAACAATGCACAATGCATGTGCAAAGAGAATTTTAATAGAAAAGCGTTATCCCCATCCCCAATAAATAAAATAAAAATGAAAAGACCTTTAAAAGACACTTTCAGTAACAGTTCTTTTCTGAATAAAATAAACAAGAGCAAAGGGCACCTTGACTACTACTTAGAAAATAAAATCGGAACACAGGGAAATCTGTAATTCTAATCACATTTACACCTTCTCTCCTTTTTTACATTTCTCATCCAAACATCCTTAGGAGCTCAATAGGCTTAAAAGAATTGGAGCAGGGTAGAGAACAAAGGTGAGGGGAATCTGAGAAACAGTTTAAATCACTGCCCTCACAATTTTAATAATTTCAATTTGGATAACATTTTTATCAGAAGAAGTAAAAGTCACAAAGGTAGGAAGAAACTAAAAACTTATTCTACCTGCTTATATTATACAAACTGCGTTTTGGCTAGACATCTCAGGGATTAACCACTGTGAACAAGAAATGCAAGAAAGCAGTAAAAATACGTACTTCCAAAAAAAATCAAATTAAGTGTGTTTGTTTTAGTCAGTGAAAGGATATGTGCTAAATGAATAGATTTGTTAAAAGATATTACTATTTGTATTCTCATGTAGAAATGACTAAATTATGTTCTCTCTTGAGATTGAGGATAATCTTAGAAAATATGATAGTCAATTACCATATTCAATCATGTTAAATATTGTAGATCATATATAAATACAAAAAGAAAGAAAAGTATTTATTAAGCATGTGGTATGTTTGGTTTACTCAATTTGGGATTAAGGGTTTTTTTTTAGAGAGATGAGAGGAATCAGTGTTTAAAAAACAGTTTAATATTTTGCTGAATTATTTGTAAAAGAATGACCAACAATACAGACACAAAACTTCAGAATTATATCAAATTCCTATATGAATGCCTTTTTTGGGGGGTGGATCTAAATCAGCATAGCACTTTTGTGTGACTTTTTCTTAGTGAAAATATTAAAGGAACTTAGCATTTCTTTTCACCAGTACCACTGATGTCTCTAAGCCTCTTCTGTGAGTGCTCCCGTGATTCCTCCATCACCTTCAGCCACAGATTTAAAAAATCTGCTAGCAATGGGGAAACAATCCAGAGTGACTTAGAAAAGAAAGATTCCTTGTCGTCATGGAACTTTTTTGTGTGTCATGTGTATCAAATGCAAATAATTACAGTCATTTCCCTCTCCTTAGGACAGAGCTTTAGTTTTCCCTGACATCCTGGTAAGACACTGTCTCAGTGACTGATACTCTGGAAAGTTCATCTTCAAAAGAGATGAACACCCAATCAATGTGTTGCATTCAGCAGATACCAGAAATACTGAGATACCAGAGTGGAGTGAAATCAGGGCCTTACTGGGGAGAAGGGGCTGGCCATCAACATTCGGTGAACATAGCAGGCAAAGTTACCATATTTGGGGACTAAAAATCTAATAATTCAGGTGAAGATCTCACATCATAACACCCTTACCACCCACACGCACAAACCCACTTTAGTTTTATCAGCAGCCAATAAAGTGAGATTTATTTCCTAATGAAAAGAATGCACTAAGAAAAGTACAGATCTATAAGGCGATATTTTGTTTGGGGATAGAAGAATCGCCCTAAACTGAGAATGTCAACTTTGTTTCAAGTAATACAGAAAAAGCACCTAGTACCAAACAGGTATACAAATAAATAACTGGGTTTAAGACTGGTCATGTAAACTCAAATGGAGTCAATGTTCCCGAATGCCTAGATTTTCTTTCCGGGATGACTTAAAATTCAGCAAAGCAATCAAGAAAAGCGGCTACAGCTCACACCTCCTCAGTGCTACAAGCAAGTCCCCCAACCCTGGAAACTCGGGACTTTAGACTTAAGCGTCCTCCACAGTTCTTTGTTCAACCAGTAACCTCACAGATTCGTCTGTGTTGGCTTCATAGTCACAGCTAAAGGGGTGCACGGCTCTAGTGAGATCTTACTTAGCTCTAGACACCTGCTATTGCGTTTGACAGCTATGACCTATTCTTCCAGACAGAACCTACACTGGAACTCCCACCAGCAGAAGGAAATTAGTGCGGTGGAAACGGGGAGCAGGGTTCGAAAGCACAGGCAAAAGGCGCTCACAGGAAGCAAGATCCACGCTGGCCACACAAACTGTATCTTTCCCTTTGGAACGCTGGTACATCTCATCCATGTCAAGTGACTCCCCAGTACGTTCGGTTTGATCGCCTGTTGCCCTAACACTTTTCAGGCTAAAAACTACCTTGGTGCTGGGAGACACACTGGGTGGTTGGGTTTCCTCCAAGCAGGGCTTGATGCGAGGGCACAGAGGGGCAGCTAAGGGTCACGTCTCTGGGTGCACAGGGTCCAAGTCCTAATTACAGAGGAGACCGGCTGCCCTTGTCTGTGCCCCATTCTCCAGCAAAGGGGTATATCGCAGGTTTGTGATTTTTAGTACCAAACTTGGGGCGATCAATTCAATTCCCTCCACCTTATGAGAAAGCAGTAAACCGAAATCACCGGTGTGGCACTGGGGAAATTCCTACTCGGAAGAGAAACGCAGTTAGACTGCGTGTCCCCCACGCCCTGATGTCTGCTTTCCTGGTTCCTTCCAACTCATCCTCCAAGGCGAAGGGAGCCGGGCGGGAAGCAGATGCCCAGAACGGGGCTTCGTCGCAGGCTTGGTTAGGGGTCCCCAGAGCTGCGCTGCGCTGCACTCAGGCTACCCGCACCAAGCATCCCCGGAGGCCTCCCCGGGATTCACCCTGCGCGGCTGCAGGGCCCGAAAGGTCATCTTCCCACGAGTGCCACCAAGGGAGCCTGGGGGAGCGAAGGCCGGGCTTGGACGCCCCCAGTCCAGAGACCCCCTCATTGCCCCTTACCTGCCCGCGGCGAATCCGGCAGCCCCCTGACAGCTCCCAGCAGCCGCCACTGGAAAAGTTTCCGAACTTCTTCGCAGGTCTGCACGCCCTCGCTGCGGGCGGACCCAACCAGGGCCAGAAGGAGGAGGCAGCGAAAGCCCACGGGCCAGGTCTGTGCGTCCATCCTCGCCGTCCTGGTCCCCTTTACCCGCCAGTGGACCCCACTCGCCCTGCGCGCCCTGGCTGTGCTGCAGACGTGGAAGACACAGCGGCCGAGGCTCTCGAGCGGTGCGAGCCGGCTGCGGGGTGTACTGACCGCCCGCGGGCACCGGCTTCACCTGGGAGCACTTAGCTCTTCCCGGAGGAGGCCCTAAGCTGAGACACCAGAGTTTTCCAGCTGAGCACCCTCTGGTCTTCTTCCCCAGCCGAGACGAGTGGGCGGCTGGGCGGGGCGAAGAAAACTAGTGGAGCCGCAGGGAGCCCGCAAGCAGCCGCTCTGGCCACCACTGCTGCAGCCGCCGCCGCCGCCGCCGCCGCCTCCGCCTCCGCCGCCCGGCTCGGCTCGCAGCCGCTAACCTGCGATGTGCCCGCTCGCTGCGCTCCGCGGAAGCCCCGCCCCGCACTCCCCGCTCCGCGGACAGGCCACGCCCCCGCCACGCCCCCGGCGCGCTGTCCCGCTCCGCACCCTCTGAGATGCTGTCATACTCGGCCCAGGGCTGAAGACTCGGAGCGACATCGATGCAAATAAATAGAAGGAAACCCGGACCTCGCTCTCCCAGTCCGTTCTGGGGAAGAATCATCTGATAAAAACAGAGAATGTATAAATAGGATCAGAGAAGACAAGAGATGAGAAACACCAACTGGAACTAAGAAATATCTATGTAATCAAGGTCCTCAGTACATAGGAATTTGTATTCTAATTGCATTAAATAGAATCTGGACATAATACAAAAGGCAAAAACTATTTACGGTTAAAGATCTCAATTGAGAGACTTCATAACACTTAGGTTTTTAAAGAGTGCACGAGAAGTTATTTTTTAAAATTGCTTTGTTTTACTGCTTAGGAACATTTTTCTATAACATGATTTTCTGAAAGAAGGTATAAAAATTACAATCAAACTTTATCACATTCTTATCACAATGAAATCTAGTTTTAAGTCTCTTATCACCATTTAGCATCATATTTTACTTCAGCTCTTTGTATCTGTGGGGCTCCTCTGAGCTTTACCACTTCTGGAATTTCTTTAAAATATTTTTCAGACAGCAACTAAGTTAAGAGTGCTCAGGGGAGTTCCTTACCAGGAATATAGAAAAATAAATACTTTAAGCAATTTTAAAATGGCAAAGGAATTTTGTCAATTTACAGTTTATAAGAGGAATGCATTATGCACCATAAACCAAAGGGCAGGTGCATTTTGTAAATGTGATTGACTCAACAACTAAGCCTGTAAGAGTGTCTCAATCTACAGCCACTTGAAGAGAGTACTCCTTCTGTAAAATAAACTAGTTAAAAGCATCAGGCAGAGGGGACAATGAATGCTTTAACCACTTTAAGGAATTTCATCTCAAATTTGAACCCTTACCAAGAGATAGTAGTGAAAAACTTTATGTCTTAGTGAAGATTTTTAATGAACATTTAATATCAAAGGCAGCACTTTCAGCAGTATATCACTTGCTTTAAAACCATTCCACGGCAATGGCTGAAACACTGCTTCGGAGTGAAATCATGCTACTTGGTGTTTGGCATCAGTTTTCTGAATATGAGATTTTGTTTCAAAGGGCAGTGCTCTTCATGAATCTCTTCTGCTCTAACCACCAAGTATGGAAAGATTGTCTGGAAGCCAGCTATATCTATGAAAAGAAACAAGAAAACCCATGAGAATGTATATAGTACTTATGGGCCAGATAATATTCTAAGTATTTTATGGAAATGAATTAACTCTTGTAATCTTTATAACAACCTTATAAAGTAGTTACTACTATTATCATTGTTTTACAGATGAGGAAACAGGAACAGAGAGGTGAAGTGACTTACTGAATGCCTAAGGTAAGTGACAAAGCCAGAAATCAAACTGAGGCTTCCAAATCCAGACCGCATGCTCTTCTCCAGAGGCTCTCCTTGACTATTCTGTGGTACACAAAAACCCATCAGGTTTCACCAAAGGCCTTTGGGCAGCAACACCAAGGGCTGTTTATTCATTAAGCAGATTTTTTACTAGTAAATATGCATAATTTCTATCTATATAACTGTATTCTACTAGAATTATGTGTATCTCTATATAAGGCTAATAAATTCCCAAGTTTTTCTAAAACATCTTTATTGTTACCAAGATCTCTCCTTGATAGATTTGATCATCATAGACTCTTAGCATCAAAAAGATCCTTAAATTACCATCTAACCCATTAACTGGAATCTCTAAAACAGTGTGTCTTGCAAGGAGAAAAATCATAAACACAACTGAGTATTGATGGTTCAGTAAAAGCTAATTGACTAATACATATTGGTTGAAAACATACAGTTTTTTTAACCACTATTCTAGGCTTAACAGGAGTTTAAAGAGACACGCAAGCAAGTTTTCTCAGTGATTTTATAAGTTAACAAAACAGGTGGGAGGTCATTTATAGAAATGCCATAGGAACTAACGAGAATATATTTAGTCTGTATAAAATATCCCCATTAACAAAAAATAAATATATTTTCCTTCTACCTCTTATCCATAACTGCTAGCAAAGTGGATGAGCCAGCATGTGGCCTGGAAGGGCATCTTGTCCTATTAGCATCCCTAAGCCCACCACGCAAGGCAACAGTATGCCTGCTACTGAAGCTACCAAGCTTCAAGACAAGTTTTCTAGTTCCACCCAGAACACAATGCCACCATCCCTTTTATAAGAACATTCTAGAGCAACCTCTGCAAATTATACCATAACTAGCCTTTTATTCAATTTACTGGTAAACATTACAAATGAAGCTAGGGAAAACTTTCCATAATTTGATAGTTATAATGCCTTATTTTACAAAATGTATTTTAAAAATGTTTTGAATGTCTTTTACATAATAGGCATTGCGCTTTGCTTTCAAAATACCAATACCCTTGAATAGGAGAATCTTTAAATGGTCATTATTTAAAATACAGCTTAGTAATATTCTAAATCCAAAACTTCCCTGATACTTTCTATGTAACTGTTTATATGTTTATAGTTTGTCAATTTAGGACCTTGTAAAGAGAAATAAAAAACCTCGGCCAGGTGCGGTGGTTCACGCCTGTAATCCCAGCACTTTGGGAGGCTGAGGTGGGTGGATCACAAGGTCAGGAGATCGAGACCATCTGGCCAACATGGTGAAACTCCATCTCTACTAAAAATATGAAAATTAGCTGGGTGTGGTGGCCCATGCCTGTAATCCCAGCTACTCAAGAGGCTGAGGCAGGAGAATCGCTTGAACCCAGGAGGCAGAGATTGCAGTGAGCCCAGATCATGCCACAGGACTCCAGCCTGGGGGACAGAGTGAGACTCCATCTCACAAAAAAAAAAAAAAAAGAAAGAAAAAGAAAACCTCCAGTGTGGTTTAGGTGATTTAATGATATCACAGAGTCTTCAACCCTGACTATTCTTTTAGGCTAAGACTGGCCACTAATTAGTTTACCCTCAGAAGCTGATTTGGGTAACTTTTATACCCAGTCAATGACAAGAGCTAAGATTTATTAAGCACTTACAGATATTATCTCATTTAACATTTCAACCATTCCATGAGACAGTTACTATTATACTACTGAGAAAACTGAAGTACAAAGAGATTAAATAACTTTCCAGAAATCCTGATAAGAGCCCAAATGCAAGCCAGGCTTCATAACTTCTGTACCCCTTTAGTCACTACACTCGCCTGCCTGAAAAGCCAGACACCTGGTTTGTGGCCCCTTGAACTCAACCTATCATATAAATATAAACTCTGGTACTCACAGCTATCCATGTGGACAACCTGCTGAACACCTTGGTTATAGTGGCCCAGAGCCCTGCGTTGGCTTCAACGACGGCCTGATAGTACCTCACTGACGTGCGGCTGGCCAAGGTACTACCTGCTCCTACTTCCTACCTCCACTAAGTTTTTAACTAGGAGAACTGTTTTGCAAGCACTAAAATCCCACGAACTGCCTGGACATCTTTGAGCCTCCCAGGTCCCTAGCCATGAGTTCTCCTGCTCTGGCCAGATATGCCCCCCACCCAGAAGGAAAGGCTTGCTTGCTGGCTACTTCCCTTAGCTGGACCAGCTCCATCCCACCCTGTCTTCAACCTAATGGCTTTCACCTCCCTTCAGAGCAATTAGTCCAACAAGATAATCACATCCTCCTGTGGGAACCAAGGGGTCCTCCCCACAACACACCATCTTCTTGTTACTACAAAGCTTGCCTCCCACAACTCCTGCAGGTTCAGTCTGCTCCCAAATGAAGCCCCTCCTCCCCTGTATGGCCCTGCATGGCATGTGGTAGCCTCCTCCCCTGGGCTATGAGTATGTGTGACTAACAAACTGCTGTAAATCTCATCTGTCCAGTCTTGTGTGTTTGATCATCTCGTATAATTTACAAAGGGGGATCCCTCTTTTATCAACTGGGTGAAAAGGAGGTTGTCAGAGAAAGAATATCCTTAATACAAATAACTTCCACTTCATTATTTCCAAAAAAGTGCTGACTTTTGTCTTGCCCTACCTTCTCTCTCCCTCCGATGTAGGCTCTAAGCCGTTGGTTGCACAATAAAGAGAACCAAGTTGGATGTCAGCCCGAGCTGCCCCAGTAATGAATTTCTGCCACCAAGTAACCAGAAGAAAATTGAGTGATACTCCCCTGAAATCTCCTCTAGTGAAGATAGTAATGGTTCTGTTAAAAAAAAAAAAAAAAAAAATCACCACCGGGCACAGTAGCTCTCGCCCGTAATCTCAGCACTTTGGGAGGCTAAGGCAGGAGGATCACTTGAGCCCAGGAGTTTGAGACCAGCCTGGGCAACATAGGGAAACCCTGTCTCTACAAAAATTCCAAAAAAATGGCCAGGCATAATGGCACATGCCTGTAAGCCCCAGCAACTTGGGAGGCTAAAGTAGGAGGATCGCTTGAGCCCAGCAGGTTGAGGCTGCAGTGAGCCATGTTCGCACCACTGCATTCCAGCCTGGGTAACAGCGTGAGACCCTGTCTCAAAAGAAACGAAAAAAGAAGAGAGGAGAGGCAAGGCGAGGTAAGGCGAGGCGAGGAGAGGAGAGGAGAAGGCAAGGCTGCCTAAAGGAGAGACTACACAGCAAATAAAATATTACATAAAATACTCAAAACCAGACACCAAACTGAAATTAACATGACAGTCAGTGGGAATCTTTGATCAGCAAACATTTTCAAAAATCACACACACACACACACACACACACGTGTCAGTATACCACTAATGTGTATATATATACACACACGTGTGTCTGTATACCACTAATCTATATTTTCAGTTTGAAAATCCTCATAATCATCAGTACATGTTTATCAATTATTTTTAAATATTTTAGATGTACTTATTATCTCATAGTGAGTGTGCTTCAAGGCAAAGACAATGTTAACTATTTCACAAAAAGCCTTAAATAAATACTGTTACTGTGTGAAAATTTCAAAAGTATTTTGTACTATCTTTAATTTTACGTGTTTTATATTTGCAATTTCTAATGAAAGACATTTCATTTCTTTCAGAGAACTTATGGAGAAATAAAAATAATAGTTGCTTTCAAAAAGAGAATGTAAAGTATTAGAAAGAAGACTACGAAAAGAAACCAGCAACACTCAATGATTTTATGAAGCCAAATGTCTTCAAATAATTTTCTTCTAGTCTATAATGTAAGAATGTGAAAACCGTGTCCCTCAAAGTTGCAATATACGTTGCATGCGTAAATTGTATGTATAATTACAACATAATGGAAATGAATATACTACACATTTCTCTCACTTTCAAATGTTGGTTTTGCACCAACTGTTTTTGGTTTCCAAACAGAGTGAAATTTACATCCAGAATTTCATTGTATCATTAATTATATCAACAGCTTAAGGAAAAATAATTATATTAACCAATAAATCCAGTTGTTAACTACATGAAATACATAATCTTGCCTAGGTGAATGTTTTCCAGAAATTAAACTAGGGAAAAAGTCTCTAACCTTTATAAGATTGTATACCTAATGTTGCTGGCTGTTTAACCTGAGAACTAAGGGGCCACAAGAGTTTATCTGCCAGATGATAAGCCTTCTGAGGTCAAGTGAGCCTGCGCATATCCACCTCTACCCTCTGTAGTCATTGCATAACTTTATTGAATGAATTTGGCTGCTATAAGGTTGATAATCTCATGTGTCCTATGTTATCTTTATTAAAATCTTTGATTCTTTTTTAAGCAGCAGTCCACTTTTTAACTTCACTTAATCCCTAAATTATTATATTACTTTCAAAGTGGAAAATTCACTATCTGATAGAATAGTATCAATAAACATCTTCAAAACCAGGTTGCAATTTCTCAAGCTATTTGTGGATCACTTCATCTTCTAGATTTGACTTTCAGTAAGTCTTTAATGTCTGTTTCACTTCTTGTCATTACTTTTTTTTTTTTTAAATCAAAGCTAGAGTGCACAGATCTCATGCCCTCAGCTTTTTTTTTTTTTATATATATACTTTAAGTTTTAGGGTACATGTGCACATTGTGCAGGTTAGTTACATATGTATACATGTGCCATGCTGGTGCGCTGCACCCACTAACTCGTCATCTAGCATTAGGTATATCTCCCAATGCTATCCCTCCCCCCTCCTCCCACCCCACCACAGTCCCCAGAGTGTGATATTCCCCTTCCTGTGTCCATGTGATCTCATTGTTCAATTCCCACCTATGAGTGAGAATATGCGGTGTTTGGTTTTTTGTTCTTGCGATAGTTTACTGAGAATGATTAAAAACTTGAGGTAGATGTTTTAAAATGTTAATGTTACCACTAAATGAATTATTGAATCAAGAGTTAAAGAATTATTTTCCTAATTGATTTCCTGCAACTTTTACATTATAATATCTTAAATATTTTCAGATAAAATTACTTTTAATGCTAGTTATCAAATACTCTCCAGAATGGGCATTCATTATCTGTGTCGCTTTGGTGGTTGTTAAAACCACTCTGATATTCCCTTTACTTACTATGTAAAATGAGGGGAAAACACAACATCTATGTTATAATGTTGATAGGGTTAACTGAGATAATATATGTGAAGTATTTTGTACAATTCTTGGATTATGTGACCACTCAATAACTAGACATTATTCTTCTTCCCCACTTGAAAAAAATACCTGCCATTAATTTGTGCTCTATTAGTTACATCCTAGAGGTATTTAAGGTAATAAGCCCTCTCCTCTAAACTCAATAACAATTCAAAAGTAAAACCTCTTGCCCTCCCCATATTTGTAATGTGGTTCTTTCATGTCGTATAGCAGTTATGCACCTATCAAACTATTTTTTTGAGTAATGGAACAAATGAGCATCATCTCAACTCAACATAGGTACAGGAGATTTTAAGTTGCTCAAGGTCATGAGCTAAAAGTCATTTTTAAAGGTAAAAGAGTCACTCTTCTCTGAACATAATGAGCACTTAGAGCAGGATCTGGAAACTAATTATCATCAGCTTTTTAAGATGCAAAATGTAGACTCTCTCCTAATAATTAAGCCTTATAATTGATAATTATCTTTGATTAATGAGTAGGAAGTTTTTCCAGAGGCTTTCGCTGCTGTGTACCATTGTCATAATTGATCTTTAATTGTTCCATGTAAGAATCCCTTTTATCATGTTTAATCTCTGCTATTTATAATAAGGACCATGTACCACCCTTATTAACTCTCCCTAGATGTAATATTACTTTACAATTGTCTTTCCAATTTAATTAATATTCGGCTTAATTCTTTACATTTGCATATGAAAAGATACAAGCAGTTCATGCTCTCAAGCAGAAAGGAGAAACCCTTTGCTCTGACCACTTTTGAATTCTCTTCTTGATCCAAATTTTGAGAGAAGAGAGAACAATACTCTCTCTGGATATGCCAGAGGAGACTGTACATCATTGCCATCTTTCTGCTTCTGGATAATGTATTTAGGCCCTTCTTATCTTAGGAAAATATGTATCATTTCATCTGGGCTCTGTTTCCTATATAGCATCCTAGTTTTTCCTCACTTTCCTTTTCCTGCCAATATTTCCAAATGATCTAGCTACTTTCCTGATCTCTGTATATCAGATTAGTCCAAAACCACACAGCCAACTTTTTTCATATATCTGCTGAGTCTGACATTGCTAAACACTCTCGTAAAGTTTCTGTCCCCTTCAGCTTTCCTGAAAATTCACCGTCCTCAGTCTTCTCCTAGCTCTCCAACATTTCTTTGTCTATTCTTTTGCCTATTTTCCACCTTTCCCCTGCCTCCAAATTTCCCAAGACTTATGCCCTAGGCCTTGCTTTTCTAGTTATTCTTCCTAGGAAGGTGTCCTGGGTTGAATAGTTTCCCCTCAAAATTCATGCCCACCCATGCATTTTGAATATCAGAATATTACTTTATTTGGAGCTGGGATCTTTGCAGGTGTTATTAATTAAGGATCTTAAGATGAAATCATCCGAGATTTAAATCCAATGACTGGTGTCCTTATAAGAGGAGACGCAGACAGAGAAGGAGGAGATATGAGATGGAGGCAAAGATTAGAGTGATTCAGCTGCAACCCAAAAAAATGCCAAGGATTGCTGTCAACCACCTGACGTTAAGAGAGGAATGAGCCTGATGTGGTATTTGGTTTTCTGTCCCTGTGTTAGTTTGCTGAGGATAACTAGGTGATTGGTTGATAGGTGCAGTAAACCACCATGGCACACGTTTGCCTGTGTAACAAATCTGCACATCATGCACATGTAATCCCAGAACTTAAAATAAAATTTTTAAAAAAGAGGAATGAGATGGCTCTTCCCTCAGAGCCTCCAGGAGGAACCAACCCTGCTGACGTTTTGATTTCAGACCTATGGATATTTCTGGAAACTTGAAAGAATACAATTCTGTATTAAGCCCCCAAGTTTGTGGGTTTGGCAGCCCTAGAAAATGAATACTGAAGGCTTATGCCTTCACCTCTAGCATCTGTGCTAAATATCCAGAGACGTTTCTCTCTAGGTCTGGCCTCTTATCTACCCCATCTGCTTTTTAATTTGGGTATTCTACCATCATCTCAAACTCTATTTTTAACAAAGGGATGTTATTATCTTCTCCCCAGTTCACACTCTCCCTTATCCATTGTTAAACTTATTGACAAATACAAGAGCCTGAGGTCTGTTCTTTTTGTTAATAAAATCATCCGTGCTAAACCAGAATGTTCATATTCTTTCTCCTTTATTACCTCTACGTAATATAAATTACATGACTTATCAAATTATCCACTTTTCTCTCATATTCATCTTCTTCATTCCAACTTCCCCACCCTTTCTCTTTAAATTACCAGTGGATTGCACTAGCCCCAGAGTGGGGTCATCACCTACACTGTCTTTCTGGTCTAAATCATTCTCCATCCTAGGCCCATGTCAGTCCATTTGCATCAGGCTTTTATATTAATATATATATGCTACATAATATATTTAGTATATTATAAATATACTAAAAAATGCTAATTGGTTATTTCTAGCTTATTATATACAATATATATTATATACTGTATATTATATACATACGTATATATTAGTGTAATGTATATTGGTGGCAAACCAGAGTCTAGCATCTACCTCTATATTTCTTCAAATATAGTTCAGGGAATGCCAGTAACATATTCACTTGGAGTATTAGAATGCAGATTCCTGGGTCTTATCCAAAATCACATTCTTGGTTTGGGATCCGGGCTATTCTCATAAAATTCTCATGAAAGCTCAACATTTAAATGTATTGAGTTCCCTTTACTTTTATTTAAATTCACTCTTCTTCCTACATAAACTTTCTGTTTCTTCTGGAGGCAGAAAAATCCACCACTTATCTTCCCTAAAATGTACCTTGCTCATTTCAACTTGAAGCATCACTTAAGCCTGGAATAATTCCTTCTTGCTCTCCACCTCTCTTTCGTTAAAAGCTCCACTCAAGTTGCTTACTCATCACAAGGAATTTTCCAGCCATGCAACTCCACACTATTCTCTTCCACCTCTGGGTTCCTATCACATGTTATTGTGCCAGTTACTATGTACTGATTAATTATATGTCATTATTTAGGTAAACATGCCATTACCGGTTTGTTTCCTTAAGAAAATCTTAAGCTGCTCCAGATTCTGCACAGGATCTAGTGCATAACAGGAACTCAGTAAATGTTTTCTAAATTAGTGCTTGAAAGAAAGGCCAAGGGCAGCATCTTGAAAAGCTCACAAATGCATATAGGACACTCAGATGTAGACCACCTTGTTAGGAAGTACACTAATGGGGATGGATACTTATACTCCTATTCATTCCACTTGAGTACAACTATGAAGGTTGACTGATGATAATGTAACAATGATACCATGTCTTATATTTGATCTTCAAGAATGTGAGAGCAGATAACCAGGCTTAAACTATTAAAGTTATATTTTCTACTAGTCTAATAGCCACTGAATTATTGTTAATACAACAAAACTGGATGAACAAGCTAAAGAAATAATTATGTTGATAAAAGTACAATTTAGAAATTAAAACCATATCTGGGTTCATTATTCACTTCTAAATATAAATCACTGCATTCACTCTGACCGATATTTATTGAGCATTGTTATGTATTATGCAAATCAAAATATTGATTACCTGGCCCATGGCACACTAATCATGGAAATCAAACATAGAATGATCTCTATTGCTCTTTATGAAGAATAAAGCTTAAATATTCTGCAGAGAAATAACTACAGTACACACATTCTACCAGCCTGCTTTATTTTCTTAAATCCATATCAATGTAAATAGACACAATGATACTTTAAGAAACTTTCTTTTTTTCTGAGACAGAGTCTTGCTCTGTCACCCAGGCTAGAGTGCAGTGGCATGATCTCAGCTCACAGCAGCCTTCATCTCCCAGGCTCAAGTGATCCTTCTCCCTCAGCCTCCCAAGTCACTGGGACTACAGGCCTGCACCACTACACCAGATAACTTTTTTTTTTTTTTTTTTTTTTTAGTAGAGACTAGGTCTCCCTATGTTGCCCAGGCTGGTCTTGAACTACTGAACTCAAGTAATGTTCCCACCTCAGGCTCCCAAAGTGCTGGGATTACAGGCATGAGCCACCAAGCCTAGCAAGAAACTTTGTCTACAAAGGAACATATGTTTTTAAACTGGCTTGGCTTTCACTAATTAGCATATTCCTCTCTAAGAGAAAAGGTGTAATATATATTACAAACTTCAGAATTCAAAACACATTCCTCGCATTCTCTTGTCCTTATTCTCACTTTGGAGATGTTACATGCAGAAAATTTGGAAAAACAATCATATTAGCTCTCCCCAATATCACCTCTGCTCACACATTTAATATAGTGAATGTTTCCTCAGAATCCAAGAAGGATTACCTAAACCGTTCATTCAGAGCAAACCCCACTGACTTCTGTATCAACTCTCAGTATGCCCTGAATCACTTCAATGATACATTGAAACATCAAAGCACTTATATACATGCCAGGCTCTATTCCAAGCACAGAATTAGGGATGCAGAGCTGGATCAAATATAGTCCCTGCCCTCAAAAAAAGGTACAATTCTGAAAACTAGAAAGGCACAAAAACAAATACAGACCACAAAGGGTTACAGATGTCCTAATCAGAATACTCAAAGAAAGGCTGCAACACCTTCACAAAGCATGAAGCCTGAGAAGTAAGCTGTGTTTCTTGTGTGATTGCTTAACCTGTGTTCTTCTTGATATTTCAAAATGCAGTTAAATAGAAATGTTTAAATTAAGAACATATATCTCCTTACAATAAGTCATTTATATAAGGGGGAATGTTGAAAATCATAGGGTTTGGAAAGTCCAGACTCATGTTTTCACTCACAGCACTTATAAAAACAGTCCACATACCACATCATCAATATGATGGAAAGGAATGTAGTCAATAAAAATTACATTTTGAAGTTTCTAAAAACTTGAGGGCTGTCAGATGAGAAAACTAAGATTATAAATATATACAGTCCCAGCTAGTCAGGTGGATGAGGTGGGAGGACTTCTCAATGTAGCTGACTCCATCTCAAAAAAAAAAAAATAGAAAAGAAAAAGAAGTGTACATAAAGTATAATAGCTGCTGCACTATCAACTGCATAGAAAAAAGGGGTGATTAAAATATACTAAAAATGCTAATCGGTTATTTCTAGTTTATCACTTTTTTTATACTTTCAAGTATTTTCCAAATTTACAGTTAAAATCTGAAAATGGACATTTTATGCAAATAAAATTCTACACTGTCTTTTAAAAAATCCACCTTTCCCAATACTATAGGAAGAAAAGGCAGCATATACAAAGATGAGTGGAAGAAAAATGCACTAAAAAGAAGGCTAGCACTTGCCTTCCCTCCCCATCACAAGAGATTTTAGTGGGAGCTTATGACTGCTCGTTGTGCAGATTAGTATACTTCTGTTAAAGATGAACCCTTATATCCAAATTAATTAGTATGCCTTAATTCGATTTCAGGAGCTGAAGTCAGTGGGCAGTAGTAGTTAAGTGGAAGCCCACCAGGCCCTTCAGATTATTAAACAATGTGAACTCCCCTCTCTGCCTTTCTTGCCTATGGTTTCCTCCACTGCTCATGTCCCTTGCTCCTATTCACTCAGCCTCAGCATTTCCCCCTGCTCCAGCAACTTGGCTTCCTAGGAGCCAGTGAGGTAGGTGACAGAGAGGAGGTAGAACCAAGTCAGTCTAGACAGCCAGTGGTGGAAATATAGTGCATATCAACAATTATTCTAGAAGGGCCAAAGAGACCAAAGGATAAGTGCTATTGACATTTGTGTGCTGTTTGTATGTTAATTTGGACAGTGCTATAAGTAAAATAAAATATTGTCCCTTGCACTTTATTACCACGACTAAAAAATCTTCAAAAAAAAATAATGATGGGGAGGGAAAATTATCAACCCTTGGATATAATCAAAATTTTCCTCCATTTTCAGTACTTTGTAATCTCGAGCCATTCGCCAAGCTCTCAGAGCTTCCGGTTTCCCTAGAGAGACTGGGCTAAATGGTCTGTTATGTCTCTTGCAGCTGTGAAATTCTACAGACTTTAATAAGAGAGATAGTTATTGATTTTAAACAAGGGCTCTTGAAAAAGAATAAGCAGAAAAAATTTAATTGCTCAAAATGAATTAAGGCACTTATTCTCACTTATTTAGGTAGATTTTTAAAATATCGTATATAATTAATTTTTTAGTCTTCATATTCTACAAGTATATAAAGACAGTCCCAAAACTATATATAAATCAAAATAAGACAAACAACTTCAGGTATAAAATAGAAAATAAGTTTAGCTCTGCAAGAGAATGATGGGGATGGTTTTGCCTCCTGATTTGGGTAATTTAGGAATTAAGACAATTTTGCATAATGTAAAAGTTAAGACTATTTTATTCTATCTATTAGTAATAGCATTTTGTTTTACCACTTACTATATATACCAGAGTCTGTGGTGTTTTAACACTCATTTTTCCTTTGATCCACATTACAGCTTGTAGGTACAATTATAATCCCTGTTACACATGAAAGAAATCAAGACTCAAATAGGTTAAATGAATTGCCTGAGATCACAAAGCCAGCAAGTGTCAGAACCAGATCTAGAACACAGATCTGGGTTTACAGATTAACCAGAAAAATAAGTGAGAGTAAAAATGTTTAAGTGATTTTTCTTGATGAAACTTTAACATTATTAAATATAATATTTTATCTGTGAGAATCAGAAATGTAAAATAAAAAATTCCATGGACGAAGTTGACTTTCTCCATATTTCAGTGAAAACTAACGAAAATTTAAAAAATAATCTTCTCAGCTCTTCTTTAAGAGCCGGTGGGGGGCGGGGAGGGAGGGGGAGATTTTCCTGTGCCCCTAACCACTTTCACTCTGCCCAATGACACACCATTGTCCATTACTCAACCTACCATTCCAGGTCCTTCTTGAACTGAGTCCAAACGTAGCTCTTTAGAATTGTTTTCCACTGTTCCCTTTTATATGAACTTCATTCAAGCCAAACTGAATCATGTCTTCTTCTCATCTTTGTGCCTTTGCCTAAGCCGTTTGTTCCTAGACCTTTATTCCCAGTCCCTAAACATGTCTCAAATTATGTTCATTAAACCAGCTTGTCCTATATGAAAGCCATGATCCTCTCCTCAATTCTCATATCACTTCTCTTGTATGGCATTTATCACCTCATTATTGGCTATTATAGTTCATGTGCCTTGATTTATTACCTCTGCTAAAGTCCTTGTATACAGAATCAATGAAGAGTTCATTTGTGTATCATCAAGGAATTTAGCACAAGAGGGAATGTGTTTGGTTTAGAATACAACTATTTGTTCTCAGACAATCAGAAAGTTTACAAATGGTTGTTTTGTTTTAAGGTCCAGTAACACGTAATGGAAACTGGAACTCCTCTCATCAAGGAATCATTGAAGAGGGAAAGACATACACACTCTCCCTCTCTCTCTCTTTCTCTCCTTTCCCTTCCTCTCTCTCTTCCTTCCCTCTCTCTCCCTCCACTCCTCTCCCCCACGCCCCCCACACCCCACCACTTCTCTCTCTTCCCCACTTCTCTCTCCCTTAAAGAAAAGCTGAGAAGACTATTTTTAAATTTTTGGTTAATTTTCACTGAAATATGGAGAAAGTCGACTTGGGCCATGAAACTTTTCATTTTATATTTCTGATTCTCACAACAATTATTAAGACCTTGGATAAAATATTATATTTAATATGTTAAAGTTTCATCAAAGAAAAATCACTTTAACATTTTTACTCTCATTTCTTTTTCTGGTTAATCTGTAAAACTCAAGGTAAAACTGTGGTAGTGCCTGCACAGTAAAAACATCTACACATAAATTATTTTGAAAATTAAAACTTTGTTTCTTACCGTAAGATTTTAATTACAAGCAGAAAACATTGATCAAACAAACTTTCAATGTATTCACAGAATTTATCTGTCCTCACAGCCATGAAGTTCTATTGTAGGGAGTCCATAGCCCGTAGTTGGGGCTCACAAAAAAAAAAATAAAAATAAAAATAAAAATAAAAGTATGTTTTCAAACAGTGCCTTGGCTCTTTCTGCTTATAATATGTTCATTTTTACCTGCCTGCCTGCTTCACTTCCCTAGAAGTCTCTTCAACAGCTGAATCCATCAGACTTTTACTCTCCAAATAGCAATGCTGTCATCATTTAAAAAAAAAGAAAACGATCTTATCCAAATGTCTTGGTTTTCACACTTTTCACCACAACTATATCTGATACTCATTTCTCTTTTAATATATGTAGTCAATCATTGTGGTCAATTCTCCCTCCGAAAGTTTTCTGAGATTTACACTTTCTCTTTCTTGCTACACTACCTTCAGCCTAATTCAAGCTTCAACTTCATAGGCCATTCATTCTGCAAAGACTTCTGTGAGCTACAACATGAAAATTGCCACTTCAAAGAACGTGATGGTTAAATACAAAAGAGATGCAAATAAATCACAAGAAAGTTAAAAGATCTCAGGTGCCTCCACATTGTTGGATGTAGAGATATATAATCTATTCATTAATATTTTAATGAAATGGAGAATTAAAACATGAATATGGTATATATTTACAATTTTATCCTAAGTTAGTGTACCTGATATACTTCATAATATGTTTCTTGTCCCTAACTTATTCCACATTTTTACTGTTCATAGTATATCTAACATCTGTGGCCACAGAGGGTAAAGGCTTATCAGTTGAAAATCCCAGATTCTGATGATTACACACATATTCTTCTAGTAGTTGTTTTTGGAATTGTTACCAACTTATTGGTTTTCATTTTTTTCCTTCCCAGATCATTGTTCCTAAATTAGAGTTTGGCAGATGGTACAGATTACTTGTTTTTCCAGATGTTCTAAATTTTCTTAATGTGAAAGCTGGTTTACAATTGAGAAAGTAATAAACATTCTTAACTAGCTTCAAAAACGTGTTCGATTTTGATGAGATTAAGCAGCAACTGGAGATTATGCTCCAAGACTCGAAACTACTTTGCTGTGCTTAAACTTTTTAAATGCTTCGTTTTCTCTGACATTCCAGTACCACAACCATATCACAACCATTACCCGATAAATATGTTGTATAGATGTACAGACCAGCTACACTATAAAATGGTTCATTTTTTGTCTTTCTTAGCAACAGAATAGATACTATATAATAACGAATGAACAGCTTTAGAGGAAATCATGTATTTGGTCTAAAATAGCATTTTCCAGAAAGCTGTTCAGAGCCATGCATCTTAGTTCCTGTGCTTTTCAGCACTTTCTTAGTGAAATATTCAGAAGATTCTACCCTCTACTCTGAGGAAAGACAACCTAGACTCCATTTTATTAAGTTAACTATGTAAATAAGAAACAACTTTCAATGAAATGACTCACTCTGCAATAAAAATAAAGGCCTGGTGTCGTCATTTTATTTTATTAAATATGACAAAATTGATAGGAGGACAACAGTACCTATTACAGAATCTACACATGTGCAGGTTGGTGTTTACTGTGTTTATCATGTACTAGATATTTGGCATTAATACATTTGGTTTATCTTCACTAAAACCCAGGAATCAAATATTATATTTTCTACATTTTTTAGATGTTAAAGAATGCACAAGTATGTAAGTGGTCCAAGGTCACACGGCTTGTCAATGGTGGAGCCAGGATTCAAACCCAGGTAGTCTGATTCCAGAAGCCATGTTCTTTACAATCTAGATGATAACAGCAGCCAGTAAAGGGTAATCACTAATGCTAGTACACTTCGTAATTCATAAATAAAAGAATATGGTAAGTTAAATTCTGGAAATGTGAAAGGAAAGAACCAGAAATGGAAGTCAAGCATAGGATAAATTGTATGATATGTCTAAAATATTAAGATAAAAACGGCTCTACAGAGATCTAAGAATTCTTTAGTAATGCAAAGCTCTCGAAAAGCTAATACTGCAATACTAATATGCTGCTAGCTAAGCCACATGTTTCATTCCTATGTCATCAAAATTGTGAAGCAAGCCTTCTGGATGATTTTCTATGGGAAAAGAACTTCAAGTTTAGAACCAAAATTGGTGCAAAAAGAGTTTCTTTACAGAATTTCACTTATAAAAATTACTCTCCATCAAATATTAATAGGATCCATCTAATGTGAATAGAAGGGTTGCCACTTGCTACTTTAGATCTGAGCTCGCCAGTATTGTAGCCACTAGCTGCAGCAGCTATTGAGCACTTCTAGTCCAATGGACACATGCTATAAGTATTAAATTCACATTGGGTGTTGAAGACTTAAGACCAACAGAAGAAAAGCATATAAAACATCTCATCAGTAATTTTTACATTATGTCATTGAAATAATATTTGAGGCATATTGTATTAAATAAATTATTAATATTAATCACCCATTCCTTTGTATTTTTTACTGTGGCTACTAGAAAATTTAAAATTATGTATGTGGCTCACATATTTCTATTGGAACGCTTTAGATCTTTTAAGCGCACACAGTGAGGGTTGTAATACGTATTCATATTACCTAGTCTGAAGCATACGTTAGTATTAAAACTTTCCTTCTCAATTTATATCTGATAAAACTTTTAATTTCTGATAAAATACACTATATTTACTCAAATGTATTTTGTCATTATCAACTTCTGCAATGAAGAGTTAGAAGAGAGCTACTTATTTTTGGTATCACACTTGCAAGACAGTTGCAAAGCATTGGAGCCACCAACTGTTCAAAAGTGGCAATACCCAGCTAATTGACTCACAGAACAAGAAATAAATATCTGTAAGAAACACAATTCTGTGAAGGAAAAAATGTTGAATAACATGTAGACAATATGTATTATTTATATTTTAAAGCAATGTGATTTATCCATTGAGGAAAAAATATATTGGATTGCATTTCAGTAAGTTCTGTTTGGAAAATAGATGGAAATATTTCATGATAAAAGAATACTGATAAGTACATTAAAAACCGTATAAAAATCAAAAAATTTCTAGCAAATATTGAGTAACATATAGTTATGCTATTTGGAAATTTTAATTAGCAGAAATCAGAAAATAACATTTGATATTTTACATAACAGGAAATAAAGCAGATTATGCATATTTTTAAATAAATACTTACAAGTTTGAGAACTTTTTTATGATTTAAAAAAATGGATCCATGTCTGTGGGATATGGCTCTCCAAGGCCCTTTCTAATACAGTAGTGTTGCTAATGACAATTATGACTGTTATCAGTTCCCCCAAATTCTAGCTGGTGCTTCATTTAGGACTCATAGCCAATCCATGTGGCACCTGAGGCCTAATGGGCCCTCTTGGCTCCCATGAGAGATGCAGAATCCCTTGACTGTCTTGGAGGAAAATTTTTTAGGTAGCTTTGTCTGAAGAATAAGGAGATACATGCTTTCTACCAGGGGCTGAAAGATAGAGGGAAAACAACAAACTTAGCAAATCTAAACCTTCAAATGTTAAACCTTAGGGCAGAGTCCCTGCAATAGAATTCACGTCATCCAGTTTGTCTTTCATGGTATTTGACAAGTCTAACAAGAATGTCACCATGGTTCTGGGGAATTTCCTACAAAGAAGGGCAGGCCATTATTCTTATCTGTGGTAGCTATGGCCAAAGAGAAACCTGAAATTCTCCAAGAGTGTCCAGATATGAACTACTGCCAAACACTACTCTTATTTTTTGCTAAGAAAATGAACTTTATAGATGTGGTGACATCTGAAGGAAATGTCCCAGTTGCTGCACTTAGAGAACATCAAAATGAAACATGATGGCATTAGACAAGGTTTGCAAGAAGAGGTAGCCTGGGTTCACAAGCCTGTCCAGGAGAAAGGCATGAAAACTTATGCAATCTTTATTTTGAAATTTACATACCTGTAGGCAAAACAAATAATTTTAACATTTAAAGAGATTTTTGCAGTTTTAATAATACTGTATGACCTTATGTTTTCCTTTGTGGACTCAAATCAAGTTTCTGGGAAATTTAACATTTTAGGTTTTCTAATTCTGGCTTGAATTATATGAAAAATAAATCTTCCTTCAGAAACTTTCTTAGAACTATCAGTTTGTTGCTAACAGTCTATATTCAAAAGTACTTAGTATGTTTAAAACTGGATGCCATCTCAAAAATGGTCTTCTGATTTAATATATTTTAAATGTGTCATTTGAAACATCTTGTTTTAAAATTTTTAACTTATGGTGTCATTTTGCAGTAACAATTATTCTTACAAAAAAATTAGCTTATAGGTAACCAATACTTGTGAAAGTTTTGCAACGTATAACAAGTTACCCATCAATACAATTTCAAATGGAAAAACAATAAAGTATTGAAGTAGACTTTACAGGTGGAATAGAGAGCCCAGACTTCTTGTGTCATACAGAGGAGTAGAGATTTGATTTCTACCCTAATGAAAATTACAGACTAGTTGTAGAGACAACACTGACACCTATAGCACCCAAATGAAAATTACAGAAAAAGTGCGGGTGTTAAACTTTGTAATTAGTGCCAACCAGTTCGAAGAACCCTTGATGTAGCAGGGAAGTTTTGTACTAGACGGGATAGGCCTGTGAGGGCTCTGAAGTATATACATATATATACACACACACACACATACATATAATATGAATATATATAATATATAACTTGGATAAATACAAGAGAAACAGAAAGACATTCCAAGAAATGGGAGCAAAATGAGAGTAGAAAAACAGAAATTTGATTTGCCTGTTGGATAACGAGTACAAGAGTTTGACTATCTAGAAGGAATGTTGAGCAATGGTAAAATGACAAAAATAATACTGAATGATTATCCTTAAATGGAGTCAGGATCTCAACACAGGCAATCTGGCTTCAGCGCCTGTGTAATTTCCATCATATTAAATATAACCAATAGGTTGAAAAAGTCCAAATGGAAAATCAGTGTCCCAGAAGGAAGAGGAAGGCAAAGTGTCCACCTTTTTGCCAGGGTAAAAAAAGAAACATGACTTGTTCATTCATTTATTTACCAAATGTTCTTGAACATCTACCATGGAAAGCTTCTACGCTCCACATCAGAAAAATGCAAGTGAAAAAGATACACTCCCTGCCGTCAAAGAATTCCTAGACCCACTGAGGAGACAGGCAAGTAAATAGGCATTGGTTCATTTTCAGAAAGAAGGAAGGCTACTACTTCCTCAAATACAATGTTCTCTCCTTTCTTTCTCCTTCTTTCACTTCTTTACCTCTCTCCCTTTCTTCCTCCATCCCTCTCTCTTATCTTTCCCCCTTCTCTTCCTTCCTTCCTCTCTTTCCTTTTCTTTTCTCAGTACTTGCCTCAAGTAGTATATTAAGTTGCAGGAAAGACAAGTATTACAAAATTCTTAATACAAATGCAAAAGCAAGTTTTCAAGCAGCGATTTCTTGTAGTGGCATGATGTAAATTTGAAAACATAGTATTTAAACCAAAATTCAAGAAGGTGATTCTGAAGAAATACTATTATTGATATTAGAAGAATAAATGTGGCCCTCAGAAGTTTGTTATTTGTCACTACTTCTTTATTGCAAAGTCTGTATAGTAAAAATTGATAGTAGTATACCAATTTTCTAAAATATTATGCTTTAGTACATAAGTAACATGAATCATACTAATTTAATCACTAAGAAGGAATTTAAGATATTTCTTATGGAGGAATCAATATTCTAGAGACAATAGTAAAAGCATTTACTATAGGGAGTATAATTATTCATTGAACACTAATATTCACAAACCAGAAGCATAGATCGTATTCAAAAATAATATTTGTTCTGAAAGTTGACAATTTTATATTTAGCTAAGTAAAATTATCAACCATTCCAAAATGATTGAGTACTTGTTTACCATTTTGGTATCTCAAGGAGATTTGCCATATATCTCAAACAAATTGAACATCCTTTTATATTTATATAAATATCAAAACTTTCTGCTAATAGTCTCCCCCTTTGCCTTCCACTGTGATGTAAGCTTCCTGAGGCCTCCCCAGAAGTGGAGCAGATGTTGGTGCCATGATTTCTGTAAAGCCTGCAAAACCGTGAGCCAATTTAACCTCTTTTCTTAAACAAAAAAATAGAAACGATAACAAAAAAAATTATTATATTGTCTTTCCAAGTATTTTATTTGAAATTGTCATTCTATAAACAGTCATTAAATTTTATTAAAATAGTTTAGTTGAATTCAGTCAAGTCATGTGTATGTACTTAAGCATAATCAAATCATAATATTTGCATATTTTAAATTTAAATTAATTTTAGTTATTGTTATTTTTCCAACTTACAACAGGATGAAAACATATTAATAGTGCAGTCTGCTCCTGGTTTTGTCCATGTTGAGGCTCACTATTGGTCTGCTTGACTCTGGTTTTTTCTACATGTAAACTCCTCTGCCATCTCCACATTGTGGAAACCATGACCACCCACAGCTCGGGAACATCAACTGAAAGACCTAACACTTCCCCAACAGTTGTGGAAGCAGAGTCTCGTGAATTCTTGTGTCAAATGCTTATGCCACTACCCCTCATTCTCATTCAGACTGGTCAGATATCCACTCTCATGACCAGAGATGATTGGGATGATCTCTGCCTATCTCACTCATTCCCCACATTTAAATGGAGTTCTCTTACCAGAAATCAAGTAGGAAAAGTACAGATGTATCCACAGTCTACCTAGGAAAAACACACCCTTTTTTTTTTTGAGACGGAGTCTCGCTTTGTCTCCCAGGCTGGAGTGCAGTAGTGCAATCTTGGCTCACTGCAAGCTCCACCTTCCAGGTTCACACCATTCTCCTGCCTCCGCCTCCCGAATAGCTGGGACTACAGGCGCCCGCCACCACGCCCAGCTAATTTTTTTGTATTTTTAGTAGAGATGGGGTTTCACCGTGTTAGCCAGGATGGTCTCGATCTCCTGATCTACTGATCCGCCCGCCTTGGCCTCCCAAAGCAAGCACAACACAAGGACTGTGATCACAGTGAAGATTAAGTTGCATCTTGTACCCTGGTTTAAACGTAATCAGTTTAGGTTTTCTTCCCTTATCCTGAAAGAATACTTGGGCAGGCCCATGATTTTTGTGGTTACTCGGAAAATAAAAAGTTCTTCAGTTAATGGTAAACAGTTTTGACTTAAAAATTGGAATGTCCAGTATAAAATATTAAACACAATTTCAAACTTGATTTATCATCAAAAGTTCTTTTATCCTAAGCTTGGAGCCTCTCTCTCTGGAGGTATGCCATAGGGAAGCCGAGGTGAGGAGAAGTGGGAGGAAAGAGGGTGTGTCCTTCGGCTCTCTGCCTTCACCATTTTTCTCTTCAGGGAGTCCATGACAGACTGTCTCCTACAGTGCCCTGTACAGGCAGATGTCTATTTCACATTGTCTTCTGCCATTGTTTCAATAACTTTAGGCCTATATATGTTCATCTTCATTATTTTTCTTTTTTTGTAGAAAGAGAGACTTGCTGTGTTGCCCAGGCAGGCCTTGAACTCCTAGCCTCAAGCAATCCTCCTGCCTTGGCCTCCCAACGCACTGGATCCCAGGTGTAAACCACTGCACCTGGCTGCTATCTTCGTTTTTTTCTGCTGAGGTTTCTTGGCTCTTATTAGACAAGATCCATGACATCCTACACATGTCCCACTTCTGTACCGCCTGTGCATATTTGTTACCTGGCCTCTTCTGGCCAATATACATAATAACAACTCTGTCCAGTAAAATCACTTAACCAATTTTACTCAGTAGAGCCCTTTTCTTTCTAATTCTGCGTATGTCAGCTTCATGAGGGCAGAAAGCTTAAACAGGTTTGTTTATTGCTCCATCCTCAGCACATGGACTAACAAGTGTCATGTAATAGGCACTCCATGTTGAACGCATGAATATGAAGTTGGGATCGTCTGCTCTCATTAAGATATCCTGATATTGATCACTGATGGCTCTGTCAGAATGGAGACAGAAAACATCCAGTTTTAGCATCATTTTAGACACGCACAAACAATTCCCACATTTCCTCTGCCTAATATAGTAAATACCATTATCCCACTTATAACTGAAAATGTGCTTACACTTCCCCAGAGGCCAGCAACATAAAATCAAATCCAGCTACTCTGTAAAATTGTATGTCCAGGATCTCTAGAGAAGCACATTTTTCTTATTCTAATGAGCATGTGACTTGTCATGTGTGGCAAAGGTTGACTAAATTGTAAGTTTAACCCTCCTGTGTTTGGGTTATCTATTGTTGAGTCACAGGCTACTCCAAAACTAGTGACTTAAATCAATGACATTTATTCTGTTCATAAATGTGCAATTTGGGCAGGGCTTGGTGGGGACACGTTATCCATGCTCCTGTTGGAGTTAGCTGAAACAGCTTGAAAACTGATGGCTGGCATCATCTGAAGGCTCAGTTATTAACATTTAGTTGATGCTGACTCTCAGTAGGACCTCTGCTGCGGTCATGACCAGAATCCTAGCACACGGGTTCTTCATGTGGATACTTAGCTTCCTCAGCGCATGGTGGCTTGGTTCCACCTTAAGAGAATCAAGCAGAAGCCTCATCCCTTTTATCTCAAAAGTCACACAGTGTCACCTTTTCCATGGCCACTGACCTACCCAGATTCAAAGAGAAAATATAGACCTGTACACCTACTGATGGACAAGTGTCAACATTGCACCATAATAAGAGCACAAAGGATGGGATATAGATTATTGTGATCACCTTTGGAAAACATACTCTTCTACATTCCAAAATACCAAACATGCAGTGATGAAGACAGGCAAAATTAACCAGTATTTGAAAAAAGTGAAAGTAAGACAATAGTGGTTTCATACCTTATACCACCACCCTGTGGCCAGGAAGAGCAAGGCCCATATTTCTGATCACTGTTCCTCAGCCTGCCAAACTTGGGCCACCAGTTATACTTCCCCAAACTTCCCGCCACCCTCTACCCAACTACAGCCTTGTTACAGAGGCGTTTAGGGAATAAGTCTCCATCTTTGACAGCTCTCTTTTTGTTGGTGGTGGTTCTGACGCTCTGAGAATGGACTCAAGACAAGTGGAAGAAATTAATCAATACAGTATTACCTAAAATCTGAATTGCTGGTCCATTAATTTTCTCTTAGTTCCACCAATTAAAATGCTGGTTCATGGCCTGTTTGCCCTCAGAAATGCTCATTGCCTTTTTGTTCTTCTAAATTTGGTGGGCTCTTCATCAGGATCCTATGTCATCTACCTTTTGTTGGAAGCAAGGAGTGAGGGTACTCCTCCCTCTGCCTTGGGTAGAATCTCTGGCCAGTAGCTGCATTTCCTTCATGACCCTATCACCTGGGTTTCAGGAACACTCCATTCTCCCTTTCTTCCTCCATTGTAGGGAGATGGTGCCCCACCCCCCGCTGTTGCTAATTTCTGGGTTGACATACCATCCCATCTGACTTCTCTCAACTATTCCACCACCTAAACTAAGTCCATGGTTAAATGCCCTCTGTTTCAAAACCATAAAGTTACTCTAGTGTTTTTTAAGTATTCCAGTATTATTTTAGCTATCCTATCTCTGTTGCAGTTTTTGTGTATTTGTAGCTGAATCTACAAATTTTTAAAAATCAAACTAAGTCTATGTCACGTCCTCTTTCCTTTTAAAATGTGGCTTCTCCCATTTTAAAGTAAGTTAAGAACGTATTAATTTATTCACTTTCAGACAAGACAGGTATTTACTGAACACATTACAAACTATACACATTTAATAAATAATTCTCACAACTCAGTGAAGTTGGGACATGACCCTGCTCTTATAGTGAAAAACAACTGAGATTCAGATAAGTTAATAAAATAGCTTATCCAGAGGTCTTTTTATTATTCTTCCCAGTAAAATACACTATGTCACTGCATATCTTATTTTCACTCATTGGTCTTTATCCTGGTTTAAAATTAGCCATTTGGAATTTGGTAATAAATTTCTGGGTGTTTAGTGAACTCCTCCAAAGTCCTTATTTATGTTCTTGGTAAGTATTTTTTTCATCGATGCTTTGATAAATCAAAGGCTTTGGCTCAGAGTTAGTTACTATAAGAATCCAATTGGTACTAAGGTAAGGAAGGGGAGTTAAGGCATTTCAGGATAGGTGGACACAAGCAAATCACCAATAATTATTTCAGTTTTTCACCATTTGCATACTACTCTCATAGAACCCAAAAAATTTAATTTGTAGGAAGAACATCTACAAATAAATAAATATTAGCATTGAAATAAACCTGTTACTTGCTTACACAGCAGGCCTGTTACTAGGAAGAAATTTCATTGAATTCACAATATCCTCATTATTATAACTATAGTCAGCTATTCTCATGTCGCAAAAATGCTTCTTCATAAAGTGATGGTTTTGTTGAAGCCATGTATGCAATGAGCCAGATGAATAGCATCAAAGTTTATTTGGTATCACCTTGAAACACGTTTGCAGGCTCAGAAACACGCATCTTTTATGTATATGTGTATTCCTTTACACTCTTACATGTAGACTAATTTTGTGACAATTGGAGTTTTTCTGAGTTTCTTTTGGGGAAAAAATATAGAAAAACGAAAGGTTGAATGTGAAGACAGAACCAAAGAAATGTGAAAAGCTGAAAGTGAAAATAACAGGTCTCTATCATAGGCAGGACTCTAAGATGTCCCCCAGTATTCCCTGTCCCAGGTGTACTCACACTACATAATCCTCAGAACTGTAAATTTGATGTCTTTTACATGATTAGGCTAGGTTAAATGATACCATTAACCCTGAGATGGAGAGATCCCTTGAAGGTTGAGACCTCATCAAATGACCCTTTAAAACAGTTTTCTCTGGCTGGTCATAGCAGCGGAAGTTGGAGAGATTTAAAGGGGAAGTTGGAGAGATTCAAAGGGCATTTTAGTTGCTGAGACGGAAGGGAACTCTTGGTAAGGAAGTGAGAGTAGTCTCTAGGAGCTTAGAGCTGGTCCCAGCTGATAGCCAGCAGGGAAACAGGGATTTTGATGCCACAACTGCAAAGACCTAAATTATCCCAGTGACAACAATGAATTAGGAAAAGAACCCTCAACTCCATGTGAAAACGCAGCTGGCTGACACCCTGATGTTAACCTGAGCAGAATCCAGCCTTGAATTGCCTGGACTTCTGACCCACAGAACTGAGCTAAATGGATGTTGTTACATGTTGCTCAATTTGTAGTCATCCATTACCTAGCAGTAGAAAATGAATACACCTCCAAATGTGGCCAAACAAATCCCTTTCAGTGCACTGGGATAGCATGGGTTGACAGAACATAGAGTTTTTGGGCACAGACTTGTCCAATAGAAGTCATACCGTACCCTGAACAACTCATGTGGGTTCACAAAGTATTCAGATTTACGGAGTACTGAGGTTTTATCATTCAGCTTTAGTATGTTAAAAGCATGTATAGTGTCCAAACTCATCAAGCACATTTGATCTGGGCAAAACTCCAAGAATTCTATGAGTTTGAAGCTCAGTTCCTCTCAGTATTTGGGTCCATAATCATGTTTGTAAGCAGATGGTAATCCAAGACATTGTATGATAGAAAAACCCTACCTCAATATTTTCTCTCTAAATCCAAATCACTTCCCTAAGATGTGTAACAGTCAAATAAAATGGTAAACTATATTTTGTGGAATAAGCTGGCATTCTTATTGTTGTACTTACTGACCAACAAATGGATTTGAATTTTTGAGAATTCTTGTCTGCAAACGCAATTTACAAATACCTGAAAAGCACAAACATAATCACAAAAACCTAAAAAATGTGTTAAAGACCATGCTGATAATTATTTTCTCACAAAGATAATTGTAAAGTATATTATTAAATTGTGTTGGGCAAATATAACATTCCTGAAAAGTTGGGCATAAAAAAGTATTTTTAATAACATAATTGCTACTGAACATATTAAATTTTAGAGATGGAGTTTATTGGTAGCCCTTACCATTTGCCTTTATCTCTTTAACTATGATAAATGTGATTTCTGAGCATTTATTTAGGGAGTGAAGTTAACCTTATTAATAACAGCATACTTCTGTACACAGTATGAGTTGTATTGGTTTGCTCTAGAGTGTTAGTATCTGAAAATGATGAAAAAGAGACCTATCTATTACATACTTATTGTTAGCACTGACTGATGGACTGAGTAGGGCATGGACACACTTTTGCTGCAATGAGACTTCAAGTATAGATTTTAAATTTGTTGATGCCCTGAATACTAGAAGATTTTATATACTGCAATGCCATCTCAATCATGAATCAAAGTGTGGTATGTGGGCCATGTGAGATGATTTTATAGATAGCACATCTAAGAACATTTTTACTTAAGTAGGTATTTATTTGAATGTATATAAATGTGTCTGTCCTTTCTATTTAAAGAAAATGGTATGTGTTGAGTAAAGTATTTATGTCAAGTAAAGCCATGACGCTATTTTCTAAAAAATCAAATATATTTAGGTAAAAATGAAATGAAATATAATAAAATGATTATTTTAGGTGTTAAATGGATATGGCAAAAATTGTCGAAGTGGTTTAAATTAATTAAACATTTAAAATATGCTTTATTTCTAATTTTTTCCTTAATTTGATTCCCAATTCTAGTATTAATTATAACCCTTTACTTTTCTAAAATATGTTTACGAAAGGCATTAAGTTAATGTCAGCAATTAAATGTATTTATTTTAGAATTTAAAGGTATTTTAGTTGTGCAAATAATTTTTCTAAATTATTCACAAACTACTTTCTCCTATATAAAGGTTCTAAATCCAAATTTCTCCACATCTTGTGATATGTGTTTTCAAATACAATTAAGATAATCTATTTTCAACCTTTGCTTCATATAATAGTTTTGAAATACATATTTTTTAATTGGGTCAATAAAATAGTTGATCAACAATCACTTTTTTAATCACTGCTTTTGTATGCATATTTTAAAATTTTAGTATATAGATGTTTATATTAAAAATGGTTTTAGCATATTTATATAAAGGATTTTTATATGTGTTATACAGTTAGTTGTTAGTGGTTACATAATAACCGAAACTAGTATCTGACACTTTGTTCAGTATTTGTGATATAACAGAAAATACTGATGTTTTGTAAATTGTCTGTGTTCAGTATAAAACAGAACTAAGTCACAGTGCTTTTGAAGATGAACAAAAATGCTATTTCATTATGAAATATTTTGCACACCTCCAAATTATATTAGAATTTTCCCATTCCACCCTTAGGGCCTCTATATTATCTGAATCCTCCCCAGATCATCAGCAATGAAAATGGATAATGTTTTATTCTGTACTCTGCCTCATTTAGTGTTAGTTACTACTGCTATTGCCTCTGTCTATATCTTACCATGTGATTGACACCAAAAGCAATCTTAGGATGGAGAAGCCGAGTCTTCTTATTTAGGCGCACCCTGGAATGCATTATAATTACATACTCAAGGGAACTTATGCAGAACACAATTTTACATTTACATTATGGGCTCTGCCTGCAGGCAATGACAGTAAAGAGTAATGAGATGAAGCCAAAGATTTCTGCAAACTCTTCTCTCTGCAAAAAAATGGGAGGAGGAGGCTCAAGGGAAAGAAATCCTGTAAAAGTTGCACGTCATAAATAAAATATTTAATTTGAAAGGAATATGAGAAAGAAGACTGTTTTAGTTAGGGAACAGGTTAAGCTGATATAACAAAAAGACCAAGAATACAATAGCTCGAAGGAAAAAAAAAAAAAAAGAATTTTATTCTCTCACATATCGGTCCAGAGGAAGGCAGGGGATTCAGGGCAAGCAGGAGACTCTGCTTCCCAAGGGTACAGTAAGGAACCCAGGTTTTCTATGTGGGGCTCTTTGAACCCCTCAAGAGCTTCCTCTTGACTACATATTAAAAACTGGCTTACCAGCACCGTGTCTACCCAAAACTAAGGAAAGGAGAAAAAAGAGAGCAGGGAGCAAGACTGGGATATTGCATATATCAGTTCCCCTTACATTGCATTGTCAAGAACCCAGCCTTACATATCCACACAGAAAACTTGGAAACTATAGTGTCTTGCTGGGCAAGCACTCAGCAAGAACTTGAGAAGCTTTATTATTAAAGGAAAACAGGGAAAGTATATTAGAGAAAGACTAGAAGTCTCTGCCTTTGGCCTTGAGCCACCAAGGATCCACATGTACCATCTTGCCATACAAAGAACACAGCAGGTTCTCTCCTAAAAATGCAATTAAAGCTTATCCAGTTATTGTTCCCAGATCAAAATCTGAGATCTTTATTTCTCTCCACCTGATCTAAAACTAGCTCTTCAGAAATTAGTGATTTATTATCTAATATACAAGTTACTTACAATCCCATATATCTCAATGCAAAATGGTGGAGTAGGATAAAGAAATGGAATAAACACTACAATTCTGGAAAGAAAGACTAGGAAACATAGTAATCACTATGACATTGTTTGGCAGGAATTCAAAAGGCTTCCTTCCCAAGAATAAAGTAAATTCTTTGGTTAGGCTCTGGTTCTGATCTCTGGAAGGAACTCCCTTATCTACTGTGCCCCACCCCCATGGCCAGTGGGTTTACCCCTTGTGAGTCATTTTTGCCCATTATCCATTTTCTACTGTGGTGTCACTTTATATCAGTCTGGGTCTAATCAGAAGAGAAACCACAGAGTAATTTGAACAAGGAAAGTTTACTATAAATTACTAACTATAACAGGGATTTGTAATCACGAGAATTTGGCTAATAAGAATAAAAGAGAACTAAATAATAGGAATTGTTTATATAAGGAGCAGTCACTATCCTTAGGGCTGAGATAGAACTCCGAGGAAGAAGCCCCCCAGGGACTGAAATGTAGACCTCAGTGGAGAGACCATGGCTCACTGAATGTCAGAGAAGCCACTGCAGGGTTGACTCAGTGAAATTTACCAGAAATCCACCCTCTAGGGTGCTAAAAATAGCTGTTCATGAGGTGGTGTCTTGCTATAGGAACATCACTATGAACCTGCCTGAGGAAGCTGCTGCCTCTCAGTACTGCTGATTGCCATACTCCGTAGGAACCAAGCAATGGAGAAGCCACACGTGCTACAAGAGCCTGCCAGTTGAGCACACCAAAGCTGGAAAGAAAACCCTTTCCTTCTGCAATCTCTTTCCAGCACCTTCTATTGACAGAGTTTAACACTGTACCAACTGGCAGGAGAAAAATATTTAAAGGGTAACCTCCATTTCTGCAGTGCAGGCCATAAAAGATGAATGTATTAGAGTGGGGAGGCATAAGATGGTAACTGGCACACATCTGAAGTGAGTGGTTGGGAGTTACCCTGTTGGTGACTGCATGGCTTTTGCAGTATGCTTTCTGCTGGTACAGTTCCCAGTTGGAGATTGCTGGGTCAGGCACCATGTTTGTGATTTCCTTGGCAAACAATGTTCCCCCAAATTTAGTAGGCTCCTCGTCTCCTTGTTTCCACTCATGTCCATGTTAAAGAGGCTTCAAAGATCACATGTTGTTACAGTTCTTAAGCTTTCAGACTCTATTTTCTGGTTGTTACATTCAGTATACCCAGCTCTCCCTTAATTTAGAGTGGCTATCTCAAGGCCACCTAAAAAAAGACGACTTAGGTGAGAATGGAATGCCCTCAGTCTATTGTTGTAGGGCTAGCTCCCACTTTCTGGCTGGGAACATATATAGGAGGCTCTTGCCTGAGGGACAATGTCGTCTCCTGTGGTTTGGGAGAAACAGAAAAAGTTGGCTTTGCCAAACCTGAAAGCCCCCTAATACTGTCAAATTAGAAAAATATGAATTTATACTATATATAAGAAAGCCTCCATTTTAACTATATTCCCTTTCACTTCTGCTTGCAAAGTGACTAATTCTTATCTGATAATCACTGTCAAACCTGCCACATCTGTTTCTTTACTAACTACTTTCCAATCAATCAGTCATTACCTCATATTGTAAGTTTATGTTATAGCAGCACCTCATTTCAGGTAATAATGTCTGCATTAGTTTGTTATACACTGTAATAAATAACAGCGATTCGAACAATAAGTATTTCTCTCACATAATAGTCTAGATGTAGGCAGACTGCCTCCAGGAGGTGTACTGGTCCCCTTTGATATACCAAGAGACTAGCCGACCACTTGGGAGACAAGCTGATTGCCTTGACTCAGACTTTAACTCTTAACGGAGCAACAATATGTCCTCAAGCAGACACCTTCCTTAGATAGGAGTTTGCTGTCTCTGCCCACAGTTTCACCACGTCAAGTCTTACAGAACATCAGATTCAGCATCATACCTCATCCATCACTCAAACCAAGAGACTTACTTTACAGCAAAGAAGTTAGGACCACTGATACATTGTCCAATGGTCTTAAATACTACACCTCACTGAGAAATCTAATCATGATGGTAAAAATAAACATAATAACCTGTTTAAGGCCCAGATAAGTTCCAGCTCAAGGGACAACCCTTGATGGGTTGGGATACTCCAACATGAAGCATGTGTGTTAAATCAATGGCTAATATATGGTGCTGTAACTCTGAAACTAGAATACATGTTGCTCAGAACATGAGGTGAAAGTAGGATTTCACCAAGAAATCCTCAGAACATGAAGTGAAAGCAAGATTTTATCAAAGGGCGAAAGTAGGACTGACCCCTCAAACCATTACTCCCTGTGACCCATTTGCAGAATTTGCGCTTTTGACTTTGAAACTTTATGTCAGCCATATTTGAGGTCCTGGTCTGGAAGTGGGGTGGGATGAGAAATGCTTCTATTAGGACACAAGGGTTACAGTGAACTTGATGCTACAGTTACCACCTAGTAACCTGGCTCCTTAATGCTGGGAACAAATTGGCCAAAAAAGAAAGTTATTGTAATGCTGAATGTAATTCTGATCACCACGAGCTATGGTAGCTGGTGTACAACGAGGAGAGTGAAGAGAATATATTGAGTGCAGGGGATTCACAAGGCTGTTACTTTGTGCCTTTATGCCCACTGATCAGGACAAATGGGCAATCATAGCAACTGCAGGCCAAGTAGGATATGGCAAGTAAGGGGTCTCTCAGGGATGAGGGCCTGGATGATTCCATCAAGCAAGCAACCAAGATCAGCTGAGATGCTAGCTGAGAGATAGGGAGATCTAGAGATTCTAAAAACATGGCAGAGGAAGGAAATGTTGAATGTCAATGACAGAGGTAGGATTAGCTGCAGTAATAGGAACATAATATTAATATTATGCGCGTCTTAATATTAAGCACTTGCCAAGATTGTGGCCAGCCACAACTCGAAGGGAACTCTGTGAATGAATGCAGGATACGAGCAGATCTGAGTGGTGGAAGCAGAAAGTGCGCTGTGTTAAACACCATTGTGCACCATTTTAAATCTCCATGATCACACCCCTTATTCCAGCCCCTTCTTAGGCAACGCGTTCTAGACAAAATGACCAGGCTTTACAGTGCACCCAGACAATGACTAACCTTGGATTTGTGCTGTATATCTCTCTGCTCAAGGAAACTCAAAAGATACAAATGTATGTGTGCAATCCAAAGTGTGGGGTAGTTAGCACTGGGGAACCATTTTCACCAGTAGGGAGATGAGAACCAATGGAAAAAATGATATCCCCTTTTCAGCCCTAGGTAGTTCTGGCTACCTATAAGGGTTGTCAGAGGGTTTCATTGGATGGAACACCAGACAACTATAGCAGTGACTGTAACTTGATAACTCTTCCTATTTCACATTCCTTCTCCCTTATTCCTGCTCCTGTGATAAGTTCTAAACTACTTGCATGTAGGTATTTGACTCAGATTTGATTATCAAGGCAACCTTATTTAAGGTAGGAGGCTCTGCTCCAAAAGGTCATCTAGGAATCAAGGTTCCTTTCACCCTGTTGTTCTCCCAACCTCCCAAGTTCCTCCCAAGTTCCTCTCTGCTCCTCTGCATAGTTAAAGCCAACTCCCTAGCACCAGGTCCATATTTCAAAAAACAGTGAAAAAGAAATCGAGGAAGACAAGAACATTACTTCAAATGAAGTGACCTGGAAGTTGCACATTTTTTTTTTTTTTTTTTTTTTTGAGAGAGGGTCTTGCTCTGTCACCCATGCTGGAGTGCAGTGGCATGAACAGGGCTCACTCCAGGCTCAACCTCCCCAGGCTCAAGCAATCCTCCCACCTCAGCCTCCCAGGCAGCTAGGACCACAGGCACACACCACCACACTTAGCTAACTATTTTTTGTAGAGATGGAGTCTTGCCATGTTGCCCATGCTGGTCTCAAACTCCTGAGCTCAAGCCAGTCCTCCCACATCGGCCTCGCAAAGTGCTGGGATTACAGGCATGAGCCACACTGCACACATCCCTAATCACTTTTTTAAAATTCGCTTTCGCAACAAGTCACATACCCACTCTACTGCAAAGGAACCTGTAGTCTAGCTGGATAGCCCTGTGCCCAGGTAAACCTTTGTTGATCCTGTTCCTAAATGAAGAATGGGAGAAGTGGATATTGACAGCAGTCTCTGCCACAGAAACATATAGAAAATGTAGTAGTATATATTGAAGAATTTTCAAAACATGTTCCCTCTACCAACAAGTAATAACCGCTAAGTATCTGGTCATATAAGTATGCCTCAACATTTTATCTGACACTAATTCTGCCATTTTCAACAAACGCACTCTGTATTTGCCATCTGTGTTTCATTTTCCTTGTATATCCACACCTGTTTTGCCTGTTCACTTAAGAGAACGTTGATTTTTATTAATTATGATGGCTTTATGTATTAAAATTAATAATGCTGCTTCTCATATTTACTTCACATTTTCGTTAGTGTATTTTAATTTTGGTTCTGGCATTTTTAAATTATTTTGGGGCTCAATATACAATGATGGCTGTTTGAGGCCTATTCATTTTGTCCCATTGATTTATCTTGATTATTGCCAGGGCATTCCATTTTATTAGTGTAGCTTCAGAAAACATTCAATAGCTAGTCTAGTCCTTATGTTATTTAACATCTACTCATCTTCTCACCTGTTTGTTCTTCCAGAGAGATACTAGAATTATTTTTTTCCAAGACCAAAAGTAAACTCCACTGACTTTTTATTGTAGCAATGTTAGCAGAACAACATAGTATGGGAAGGCTGACATAGTACTGTTTTCTCACACACACACAAAAAAACTGGCTAGAATGCATAAACTCTATTTATGCACCTTTTTTGAATTTCATTAAAAGTTTATGAAAAAGTGAAGTATAAATTTTTTACCTTTCACTCTGCATATGTCTCAAGATTTTCTTCTAGGTGCTTTATAACTTAATATTTTGCAGTCTTTTTGTTTTATTGAGCAACTTATATTTGTTAGTATCAAGGAAAACATTGGTTTTTACATTTAATTTTTGTGTCAAATTACCTCACTGTGGTCTCTATCAGTACTAATTTTTCTAATAATTCTTTGGGTTTTCAAAGATAATATTTTTGGATGTTAGCAATAATTGTGCCAATTATTTCTGCATTCTATTTAATTGAGTTTCTTAACACTAGCAAAGCAGAGCTAACTCACGGTGGGGACAACAGCTATTTTAGTATATACTATTATTTCTGTTATTTGCATTTTTTTATGTAGTTCTTTTGCATCTGTCATAAGTGAGATGACCATTATATTTCTGCTTATTTCTCAGATTTTAATGCTAATTTAAGGAAATGCATTAGGAAGCTTTTACTTTTTCAAGAGTTTATAACATCATTTGAATTGGCTCATACTTCAGAAATTTAAAATAAATACCCCAGATTCTCTAGGCCTAATGTCTTTGATAGAATCATTTAATTACATCTTAAAATATTTTTTGGTGACTCACTTAACAGTTTCCATGTTTTCTGAATCATTTTGGTAAATAATTTCTCCAGAAATCAGTGATTATATAAAGATGATTGTATATTTTTTAGCATTTAAAAAAAAAAAACTACAGGTTTAAAATCAAATACCAAAAAATAAAGTACAGAGGAAAAAAATGACTGAAAATTTCACTACACAGGTAACACTGCAACAGACCTTTTTGCATGTATTTCTCCCAGTCTTTCTTGTGAGAATATTTTATGTAATTCTCTCCCTAATTTTCATAAAAATTATGCTCATTTTAAAGTATTTTTTTCTGATCGTAACAGGAATGTGATTATTCTATAACATTTGGGAAAGGTATAAACTCAAAATACTAAAACTCCAAATTTTTCTGTTCAGTGATAACTAATGTTAATATTTTGTTGCTATTTCCTTGGATTTTGTTAGCATAGTTATCAAAATGTATAAGCTGGACTGAAAGGCAATACAGCAGTTAAGAGAACTTGTGCTAGAGCCAAACTACCTAGATTTAAATCCTGGTTCCTCTGTTTTATCAGCTTTGTGAACTTGGTCCGCTACATCTGTCTCTGCCTCAGTTTCCTTATCTGTAAAATGGGAATAATTATCATAGCAATTACCTCAGACTGGAGTTAGGATTAAATGAATACTCAATGCTTGACAAAATTGTTAGCTACCATTATCATCTTTAAATAGTTAACAAGGACATTCACAAGTCCTACAGGAAGGATGGAGGGCTGAGTAAATCGTAACAAAATTACTCAGGCCACTCAATAAGATTTTTTAAGGTTATAAAAAAACCATTCTCCAAGTTTTCACCCAATAAAATTACCTTCATGTTCTCTAATGCAGTTCTGCAGCAGGGCAGATTTATTCGTCTATTACTACTTTGTTTCTGCTAAGGAACTAAACCAGTAGGGACAGCAGTGATTCAGAGGCGGCGGCATAATTGGCTGGGTTTTTCTTAGCAGTATCCACTATTACTGTCAATAGGGATCAAACCATGGTCTCCTCTCACTGTACTGTGGCAGAATTTAGGGTTCTTGTTAGCAACAAACACGGTTTCTTAATCCCATCTAACTACCACCTCCTTTTCTAATCCATACACTATTAAATGATTCTGGACCAAACACTTCCAGTGCTTTCTTATTGCCTTCTGTCTCTCATCTCTTGTATACAGTTACAATGAATTTCAGCCCACATATTCAGGGCAGGGGTAATGGCTTTTTTTTTTCTATACTGGTCTTTGGACATCAGGCCATGAATGTCACTGCTATGTTGTCTCTTGTTTAAACTGGAGGCCTTTTCAAGCATGACTTTCAGGCATATAGAGATCCTTATGCAATCATTTAAATTTACTGTATTGTTTATGCACATGTTTTTCATTTTCCAGTAAGGGATATAGTTGAAATCCAAACGCCAAGCAAATTCCTTGTTTTTCTTCCTTTTATGAGACTGAATAAGAACTGAAAAAATGGAAGAAAGGACATGAGGTAAAGGGAGGTATCTGGGGAAAATCTTCAGGTAATATTTAAAAATATATTGCTACATACACATCCTTACTCTGTTCTTTGGGCATGGATTCATGAGATTAAAAAATATTTGAAAGACCTTTATTTAATGCTCAAACTAATATGGCTTCAAGATAAGTACCTTACAAATTCCTTTTAATTTGAGGTGACTAGGAAATAAGAGACACTGTTATGAATACAGACCAATAAATAGGCAGTTAAGTTTAGGGGGCAGTAACTTAATAAATCTGCTAGAAAATAACTTGGCCTTGAGCAACTGTTTCAAAGTATGCCATTATTTAAAATAGTTACTTTTGCCCCTGAGTTTTCCATATGAATGTAAAACATCCAACTGAAACTCAAAATGTATTCTGACTACCTAGATAGGTCTACAAATTCTTAAAGTGTCGTAAGAATAGATAGGGTTAATAATTACTAAATTCTTAACCATGTACATATTATTGAGAGATACAAATATGGGGGGGAGGGGAAAAAATGGAAGCAAGCAAACATGCATTATTGCAATTCCAACAATTCCTCAAAAAATAAAAACCCCAAAACTACTAAAGATCTATGAAGAGTGAAGCTGTGATGTCATCAAACAACTTTTCTAAAATATTATTTGTTGTATTCCCTGTGATTGTGTACAGTGATCAAATTTGCCAGATAATTGCTTAACTCCACTTCAGTTTCCCTTTGTAAACAAAGTCATTGAGTCAACATAAAAGACTCAAACAGTTTCAAAAGTGGAACATTTTGAAAGCATTTTGTCTGCTAATACAAATATACCTTATGGTTAACTATTTAGTAGAAATTGATTTCTTCAAACTTGGTCCAATTATTTGATGAGTCTAAGACAGAACAGCGTCAGTAGCACTTAGGCTGTTACAACATGGTTAATGTGTAAAAACCAATCATTAATCTCATAATTTTCTTCAGCATCTTTGTAGCATGTGCTCTGTGCATAGCATTGTATTTTTTTAAAAGTGGGCAAAGGTCATGGCTAACTCATTCTCAACAATAGGCATTATATAACATGCCTGCTTAATTGCTGCAATGTAACCTCATTGAATTATCAAACTTTAACACTTTATTGGTAGTTTTTTTTCATTTTAAGGCTCATCACTACTTCCATATCCTAGATCCTATTATCCAGAATCAGATGTGTTTTAAGAAACCTATAATTTAAAATTGAATTACATGACTGCTAAATGGATTGTTGTCCCTAATTTTTTTATAAACCAAATCAATACAAAGTAATAACCCTATACAAAATATGAAAATTACTTTTAGATGACATCCTTTTGGAGACAGACCTATGATTAAAATATTAGACTTTAAATATCAGCAGGATTACATGTCTTTAAAATGAATAAAATGTGTTTAGGGTCTTTGATATTCCAATATTCCATCATCATTTTAAGAAGGCACAGTACTTTACAGTAGTGAGATGCCTCAACTCCTATATAAACAAGAAAACCAATAATTTATTCTGATAGTAATATCAATCAACCAAGACTGAATGGTTTCACTTGGTACTAAACTGTACATTCCATTTTAGGGTGGAAAAAATATTAAATATTGGATTCGTCATACTAAGGATCTTTCTGTGACAAAATTGCTTTTTTAAAAAAACAACCTAATTACTGTATTTATGTATGCTAAACTAGATGCAGTAACAAGACTCTTCTAATTACCTACCTGTCATAATGTGTATCAAGCACACACAGTACTGCAGCAGTTACTTCCCCCTCTGAACTCACTTTCTGAGTATTGGTTAACACTTCATTTTATGAATTCTCACTGTGCAGACATGAGACTCATCTGAAAATCACCTGCAATCTTCTTGAGGACACACATGCTTTGTTACAGGGTCATGCATGTTTATTTTCATAGACATCCATCAGTTCACTCTGCAGCTTACTTCCCAAAGAGTGATCTGGTGAAGAACATAACAGCCAAAAAGTGAAAAAGACAGATTACAGTCCTGAGGTAGGACTCATTTCTAATTTCCTAAATTATAAAGACAAAAACAAACAAAACCTAATTTGAGATCTGTTCTGAACTCTTTTATCACACTATGACCGACCAACAAAGTTCCTGGAGCTGACCAGAACCACTATCCCACCCCAGCCAGCCATTCATTGCCACCGTTACATATTACTTATGGATGTGCAAATAACCTTTTCTTTTCTTTATATCCACTGCCTCATTCCCCGCTACACACACACTATTGTCTTTATACTCTCCACCAAAGCAAGCATAACCTTCAGCCTCTACCTCTAAACAAAATTTGGCATCAGGAGACTGAGAAATTTAAGAATGGCATGAAAATGTCTACTGCAGTACATCAAAGAACAGCTGAATTGTAACATGATGTTTAGGAGAAATCTCCAATCCATTCAACAGCTATCTATTGAATGCCTATTTTGCAGTCATTTTGGGGAATACAAAGTAAGATTTGTTCCTTGTTCAAGGAGCAGAGGTTTAATAGAAGCTCTTACTGCTGGGCCAGAGTATCAAGGGCCAGGACTTCCCATTGACTAGGGGCAAACCACCAGTTGTCTACATTTCCAATCACTAAAAATAACCAGGGCTTGCGTGTTATAAAATTTAAGTAAAACTGACTTGAATACAAACTACTTAAAATTTTTCTGTGCTTAATTTTAATTAAAAATGTTCTTATTTCTGTCTCCTCCTTTTTGTCTTTTGCTTTGTGGGCTGTCTTCCTAGCCTTTTTCCTGCTGATTTCAAAGTTAAGTATAGTCTTTTATTCTGCTAGTGGTTGCTTTGAAATACTATTTCTGTACTCTAACAAAGTAGAAGATAAATTGCTTATTTACTTTTTACCTGTATTTAAAAGCTCATTTTCCAGTTCTGGCTAATTTTGAGGTTTTAGACCCTGATGGTCTCTTTACATTGTGTCATTTCTAAAAGCAATTCTTTAATGTTTACTTAGATAGGTTAACAAAATTTCACTTATTTTGTGGTTTCCCCATTCTGAAGGTTGACTGATAAGGACCTACATTTTCTAGAATGTTTGCAGGAAGTATATTATAAGCTCTTCTCGTCTGAGAAAATCTTTTCTTCAAAACCTCCATAAACTGGCACTTAAAAGCCGTAGAAAACATTGAGACAGCCCGAGTACGTTCTATTTTTTCTTATCGGATTAAGTATTTTCCTTAGCTCATTCATTTCACTTAACGCTGTCTGAAAACAACTCTAAGCAGTTATGTATGCCTGGAACTATAACCATGTCCAAAACCAACACAATTCCCTAAGACAGGCAGAATGACCTCCAACAATATCCAAGTCCTAATCCTAGAACCTGCAAATGTGAAATGTTACAAGGGGAATTAAGACTGCCAATGAGCTGACCTTAAAATAAATTATTTCTAAATACTTGGATGGGCTCAATATTAATCACAGGGGTCCTTAAAAGTGAAAGACGGAGGTAAGAGAGGTCCAGTGTGATGCAGACGCCACCTGCTGCTGCTAGATATGAAGATGGAGTAAGAGACCGTGAGCCAAAGGCAGTCTTCAGAAGCTTGAAAAGATAAAAAAAAAAAAAAAAACCTTGCCTCCCCTAAAGACTCCAGGGACTAATACAGCCCTGCTGACACCTTAATTGCAACCTAGTGGGACCTGTGTCAAGACTCCTGACCTACAGAACTGTAAGATTTCAAGCCATTAAAAGTTTGCGGCCTTTGGGAGCCCGAGGTGGGCAGATCACAAGGTCAGGAGTTTGAGACCAGCCTGGCCAACATGGTGAAACCCCATCTCTACTAAAAATACAAAAATTAGCCAGGCGTGCTGGTGCATGCATATCTGTAATCCCAGCTACTGGGGAGGCTGAGGCAGGAGAATCGCTTGAACCCAGGAGGCAGAGGTTGCAGTGAGCTGATTGGGTCACTGAACTCCAGCCTCGGTGACAGAGCAAGACTGTCTCAAACAACAAAAAAGTTTATGGCAATTTGTTAAAAGCAGTAATGTAATGAATTCAAAATAACAAAATATCCAAATACACATAACTACAAATTGTAGTTAAGTACTTTGAATAAAACATGGCAGAGATTAACTGAATAGGGGAGGGCAGTCAGAAAAGGCTTTGAGGAAGTAATATTTTAGCCAAGACCTATAAGCAGCAGCTGCATCAGCCCTGCCAAGTGCGGTTGAAGAGCAGAGGCCTGACAATGTTTGCCTTAGACTTGTGCTCAAGTTATCAACTTAATGAAAACCCTCTCCCTTCCTCTCTTCCATCTCTACCCTCACTAAAATCTATGTGCCCCCAAATGTTAATATTGTATTCTCATCTTTCAGTTATCCATGCCACCAACCTGCCTAGGTATCCTGTGTGCTTCAGGAAGGGAACAGACTTTCAGTGGTACTGTCAACAGACACGGTACACAAAGCTCAAGCCTGAATGTAATCTTGTTCCTCAGACCGAGTTCAGGTGGGCAGAGTGGAGCTGAAAATTCACTTTGAAGTTGAGGAAAGGTTTATTTTCCAGCTGGATGTGAACATGATAGCTACCTTTTTGATCAAGATGGGAAAGCCTACCTAAGCTTACAATTTTTGGGGAAAGACAACACACTTAAGTTGCCTAAGCTATTAATGGAGGAAACTGGTACTTGAATCCAGAATTCTCCGTCCTAAACATTACACTGTAAGACTTCTTAAATAGTTCTTTAAGCTTCTCAACCAATTAGCCAAGTATTACATGACTCAAAAAGAATAGAATTCAAGTTTAGTTTACATTTGTTTCCTAAAATTAATCTGAGGTGCCTTTCTCAACTTCTCTTTACCATCATCCATCTTCTCATGTCACACACTCGAAGTAACTGGTTTAACACGTTGTTTTGTCTCAGGAAGCCAAAGGGACAACTCAAAATTTAACTGAGGCACCACGATTCAGTGCAGGGCTTCTTGTACTCCTGAACCTTCTGCAGGGAGTGAACCTGAGTTAGAAAACTATAGTATTCTGGTACTTGATAGTCTAAATTTCAAAGTAATACAGAGAACAAACCAAACCGAAAAAAAAAGACACCTGACTATAACTATTAGCAGAGCCTTCTCGCATCCACGCAACATCATGTTGAAAACTAATCTGTCACTAAGTACAACTTCTCAGCACTTTTGTTACTTTGTTCAGTGCTTTCACATTCACCCTATTGCTGCTGTCAGTTGCTGAGATTTAGAAGCTGGGTTTTACATTTACTTCCAACAGATGGACATTACATATCCACACAAATGGAGCATCTATCAGTTGGTTTTTTTCTTGATCCCTCACTTCTAGGCTTTCCTTCATTTTTGCTGGGATTACTATACACAGCAAATCCTTTTTACTTACTGTTTTCTTGCTCCACCAATGTTGCTCTAATGACTTTTTACCACACCGTCAATAATGCACTTTGCCCCCATACTAGTCTTGTTTTGCTTTTCTCTTTCAGACCCTGTCTCATTCTAGAAGTAACATTCACCCACGGGCATTTCCACTTACCTGTTCAGTCTATTCAGTGCCTTCTACACACCAGGTACCATTTTAGATGTTGAATAAGCATCCATGAACCACACATCTTCAAATCTTTGCCCTTGGAGGCCTTGTATCTTAGAGATTAATTGGGGGGATTAAAAAACGAAGCTCCCAATTCAGGTTTGGAAGGGGGTGGGAAGGACCTGCACTTCCAATATCCCAGGTGATGCCACTAATTCAGGATGATGATGCAGAGAACAGGAACAGAGTATGCAGTTTAAGGGAGAGCCAGTCTGACATCTGTGTACAAAGACTACAAGGAAACAAGACTAAGTCATAGGTATCCGGAGTGGGGAGTTCCCAAACTAAGGGAATAGCAAATGCAGTCTGAAGTGGAAGTCTGCCTGGAGAGGATAAATGATGGGAACTGGGGGAGCCAAAACACTTAAGTGGAAAGGCAGTTGTATTAAGACATCAGTAAATGAGCTGGGGTCTCAATCAAGTTTCGTATTTTAAAAGGAGTATTCGTAAGTACAGTCAAGGGCAGAATCATAGGTTATAAACACAAGACACTCAGAATATGGCATAAACATCTTTTCTAACTTGAAATTTAGATGCAATCTTGAGTATGAGAAAGTACAATTTTGACAATTATTCTGAGGGTAACACTAGAAAACTGGACTAAGTTTTAAACACAAAACCAAGGGAGTTTTAGATGAAAGCCTTAGAGAAGAACCTAAATGCTGACGATAACCTATGTCTAAAGACATGGCTTGTACCTTGTGCACCTTAACTTGTTCAGAATGATGGTGGCCACTGTGACAGTAGCCAACCAAGGAAATACAGGTATAGCACAAAGACAACTACACACCTGGCCTGTTAGGTGCTGTTACCAAAACAAAGTATCATTGGAGAAGAAAAAGGGAAGTTACTGAAATTGAAGAGTAAGGAAAAGCCTGTGGATTTAGAAATAAATGTGGGGTTGGGGCACATATTTTGTCAGTCAGCTATAAAACTGAGTAATGACTGCATGAACCATAAAAATAGTTTACTGGTCTCCTTCCTGCATATAAATTCTAAGGTGTTTTGATGTTCTTCTGCATTCCTATGGCTCAGCATTTCCAACAATTCAGGGTAGTAGATATATCCTGAAGTATATACAGCAAAATCAACAGGTATTTCTCAAAATACTTGTCTGCGCAGCATCCTGCCCCAAAGACTCTAATATAATGCAGCTAGATTAAGATTCCAGGTCTTTACGTCTTAATAATTTTAAGACAACTGGTTAAGAACCTTTTCTTGATAAATGCATAATCACTTTAGAATTCCTAGCACCACCTTACAGGACCCCAATTTTCATCTACTCTTGGAACATTCACTAGTCTCATCTAGTTACCCCAACCTGCAGAAAAGTGTGGTATTCCATCTGGATCAGTACATCTCAACAAGTGCAGAACTGATGTCGTCGAAGCTTTTTTTCAATCTCTTTCAGTCTGTTAAGTTGAAGTCAACGTTAAATGTACTAAAAATTCACAGTATATATGTTTTTATAAACAAGTGTGAACAATTAGTACATGCTCACCTCTACTAATATACTGACAAATCTAGGTCTTAAAAGTAAACATGCAGTTATTAAGGATGTATATTCAACCTGAGATCTAATTACTAATCACTTAGGAGTATACTAACATTTCATTTCGGGGAACTTACTACCAAACTCAGGTCTTTGTTATTTACCTCTATGACTAACGCATTTATGTCGGCACTTACTTAAGTTAGCCCTATGTATCTGTGGTTCCTGCATCCAACCACAAACAGACTGAAAATACTCAGGAAAAAGAATCTCACGAAGTCCCCAAAAGCCAAACCTGAATTTGCCACACACAAATACTATACTGAATCTACATGAATAATATGTAAGGTATTTTATCAGATTATTCAAGCAATATATAGACAGCTTAAAGCATACACGAAGACACGTATAGATTTACATGCAAACACTGCACCACTTTACATAAGGGACTTGAGCATCTGAAGAATTTGGTATGCACTGAGGGTCCTACCAATCCCTCCACTGATACTGAGGGTCAACTATGCTAAAACTCTGCATGAGCCTAGATTTCTTGTGTTACTGGCCATAGACAGGTACAATCTCGTACCTCATTTAAAAAATATTTACAATGATTTTTTGAACTTTTAGAAATGGCTGAACTTTGAGGGCTGGTCAGAACATACCATTCTTATTTAATGTAAAATTTTAGAGTTAGTACAGACCCATTAATAAACACTCAACCCAGGAGCCAACAAATATTGGACATTTATTAGAAGCAGGAGTTTAAGACTTTTTATATACTTTGGCCTCCTCTCTTAAACTTTCATGTTATCAATTGGCCAAAAAACACAAAAAACAAAAGAACTCCCACCTTACTAACGTGTATAATATAAACAAAATGAGGAATGCTTCAGACTTATCAAGATTTAAGGAAACAAGTGTGATCTGAGAACTTGTCAGATTCCATAAAAATACTAGGCAGAAGATAACCTTTTAAAATACTGACATATTTTAATTCAGAGTCCATTTACCACCTTTCCATTCTGCTTGAAAATGAACTTCTGATCTCATATGTAAAGTAAGAATACAAATACATATTTCACAGGTAATGAAGATTAAATAAGAAAATCCAGATAAACTTTGGTCCTTGTCTCCACTTCCCCAATTAATTAATAAGTAACCTTTAGACCATCTGTAGTGACAAAACAAAAACGCCATAAAAACTGCGATAATAACCTTGAAGTTTTTATTTCAATATTCTCGTTCTGGACAATTTCTTAACAGCTTTAAAATGCAGTATTTTATTTATTAACATTAAATGCGCTAGAACTCAAACAGCCAGACCAAACTGTAAATACAGAACTAGGCACATCTCAATGTTGTGTCTGTGTGTTTACATTACCGGATAAGAAAATTAAGCATTCTTCAACTTTTCTATGGGTCTTAAAATTCATGGAATATGTGCATTTTCCTAATAAACCTTTAAAACTAATACCACATATGAAATGTTATCAAGGCAGAAAACTACATTAATTTCGACTTTAGTAAGAATGTAACTCATACAACCACTAAGCTAAAGAATAATCTGAAGTCTCAAGTGGGCATGATGATCTTATTTCCATCAAACACTAAAAACTGGCTCTGTGTAGATTGAGCTCTCCTTACCTTTACTGCTCAGTTGAGAGGCTCTTAATTCTCTAAAGTTAGACAAACTATGCAGAACTGTCAATTAAACAGTGTATCATTAAATACATAATAAACTTTAATGTGACACTGAGTTGTTCTCCAGGAAGTTGCAGGCTGCATTTTGTCAGGAGTCAGTGTGTCTTCAAACTACAGGAGAAAACCCAAGTCTGGCTTGTAGTTAGACAGGTCTGCCTGTAAAATGAAGATCTCAAAAGTTTTCAGTAAAATCACCAATACTTTGCAAGCAGCTTTAAAAAGAATTCCTAAAATGTTAAGTGCTTTCTTTCCAAATATAGGCTAAAAATAGAAAGTTGTACATGCAAACGCCAAAAAAAAAAAAAAAAAAATGTTGACCCATTTTTTCACCTCCAAATAGTTAAGGCTATTTATTAAACCTAAAGCAACATGACCTCTTAAGTCTCAAGCAACTTCAAGGTTAAAGCATTTTAAGAACAAGGGTCAAAGCTGTTTTTTCTCAGGTCAGAGATAAGGCCATTATCAACTTGCTCACTCATCTGAATTTCAAAATGGCTAAATTAACAATGTGAATCTTTTTATACAATACTTACATGGCTTTTTCTTGGCATGTTAGCATGCCTAAGAAAATCTTAATAGAACCAAGAATGTAAAATTTGCCTCACATTCTAAAGCCAGAAACAAATCAAAAGCAATTCCTATTAAACCCTATAGAACCACAGATCACTACCAAACCCACAACAAAACATACACATTTATTAACTTGTTTATTAGATTTAAATCTCAGTTCAAGCCCAATTAAGTTCTGAACACAATGAATACTAGTTCCAGTCTCTAGGGAGAAAAGCCATTTAAGTCTTTGTTATTAAAACATATTTGACTTACATTTTAGAATATTTAAGAAATCATCCAGCAGGCTTCCTATCACACTGTTCCATTTTTTAAAAGAATTGCTAGTGTATCTCCCCAAAAGCTTTAAAATAAAATGATATAGTCTGACAAATGTAAAACAGAATACTTTCCTCACTTATAACCACAGCACACCATTTTGCAAACTACCAGACCATGCTGTATTATGAAACTTTTTTTTTTTTTTTTGCGTTGAAGTCTTGGTCTTGCGCCCAGGCTGGAGTGCAGTGGCAGGATCTCAGCTCACTGAAACCTCCACCTCCCAGGTTCAGGTGATTCTCCTACCTCAGCCTCCAGAGTAGCTAGGATTACAAGGTGCACGCCACTGCACCCGGCTAATTTTTTATATTTTTAGTAGAGACAGCGTTTCACCATGTCGGCCAGGTTGGTCTCGAACTCCTGACCTCAGGTAATCCGTCCGCCTCAGCCTCCCCAAGTGCTAGGATTATAGGTGTGAGCCACCGCATCCAGCCGGAACTTTTTAAGCATAGTTTTAAAGCCACGTTTGTCACTAAATAACCAAAAAGACACAATTATTAGGTCTCCTTCAATTCAAAAAGCTTAAGAACTCTGCTAATGTACAATCTGATTTCCATTTTATAAATCACTGTTCATTTCACATCCTGAAAATTTATCTTTTCATCAACTCCAGAATGATGGAATTCTTACCTTTCTATTCAGGAATCCAAGATTAAGTTCCTTAAATTTCTTAAAGAACACATTAGAGGTGAAAACTTTGTTAGACTTCAGACAATATTTTTAAAAGCTGATTTCTAGATTTACTGGGTGGTCTAACCTAGTGTTATGGAAGTTTATTTCTTATATTACTAAGATAGCCTCTTTTACTCCAAAATACAATGACATTTCTCAAAACTTATCTTTCAAACATCAAGTTTGCCTGTACAGCTTGGGTCCAATTTTACCACTTGGTCCTTTTAAATCTATTATTCAGGTATCCCACATTATTCTACACAGATACACATAGGCTAGAGACAAAAACACATGAAGAAAAGAGAGAAGGCAGAAATGTTGGATAAAACACTAACTGCCACTTCTTAGTTTCCACTTCAGTGACTTTAAGTCAAATAAGCCTGGAATCAACTATCACTGTTGCCAAAGTCTGGCTTACGTAGGGAGTAGGGAACATAAATGTTAACTACAGACTTAGAAATAAATGAATATCTGAATCTCACCCCACCGCTGCACTCTTGGCATTTGGGAAGAGTGTACACATACATTTAACTGTTACTCTATTTAGCATTTGTTCTTTTTCTAACTCCCATTTTTTTAAGTTGCAGATGCTAAAAGCAGTCTGAGGACCTTGGTCATTTATAGCTTATAAATCACTGACAATCAGAAAGAAAAACTAGTATACAAGCATTTAACAGTTACACTTCAGTTACTCATGTATTGGTAAACTAGTACTCGCTTAATAGAAACAAATTGTACCCCAACCCTAAATTCCATGCTTAAAAAAACCCATCTTTACACACTGCTTTAAACAGAGCGGCATTCTAAATTTAAATACTTGAGTAATATATGAGCAACATAAATTAACTTTTAGATTAAGTAAAATATCCTGGAATAACACTAACTCCAAAGAAAGCAAAAAGGTATATTCTAACTTTACAGATGATCATCACGTATACAGTATGTTTAGTCACATCGCGATACTTAACAGCCAAATAAATCTAACAACAAAAAATATAGCCAGAATTTATACTGCCAAATCTGACACGCAACCCCAAAAGTGAAATGTTTTTGAATGAAAACAAGACAAGATGTATTTACACAAAAAGTTACACATTTTCTTTAATATTTCATGTATCTTGTACATTTAACAGTGGAAGTCGAAATCTTCAGTAATATTTAATTTTCAAAATCTTCTGGTCACAATCCCCACCAAACTCAACAGGCCGGGACAAGTGCAATACCATACAGAAACACAGCATTGCAACCGATCCCAACCTGTGTAGAAAGGGGTTTGAGTTTCCCTTACTTTTCTACAGACTTTTCACTACCACAGTCAGTTTTGCATGGATTTGCACAGCAGAATATCACACAGCTGGATGCAAACCTGCAAAACTAACCATAGAACAGTGTTCAGTAACAGGACAGTTTGATTGGGCGACAGGCCGAAGCTGGAGTTCTACAGCTAGCAGTACTTTAAGTGCTCATAATGCAGTAGATAACTAAACACTACCTGCACTATAAGCACTTTAGTGCTACAGAAGCTGTCACATCAGATACACCAGGCAGATTCTACATCGACACAATAAAAGTACACAAAATTAGTAAAAATCATTCATTTGAAGGAAATAGCAGGCCACCATCAGTTTTGCATAGATTTGCACAACTACATTCTTCTTGTAGTGCAACTATGCAAAACTAACAGAGGACTGCAAACAAAAACTATTAAAACACCTATATACTTGCTTGGCTTGAATTATTAGATGAATACATAACTTCTTATGCCAGAAGGAGCACTTAGGGCAGTAGATGCTAATCTACTTCACTATCTGCACTAGATGCACCTTAGAACAAAAAGCACTCAACATCAGCAGGCCCTGCACTTTAAAGCCCAACTTGGCTTCCCGAGGCAGCTGTCACCATAATGCTACAAGTGCCTTCACTGCAGTAGATGCACATATCACTACCTGCACTGTAAGCACTTTGACATTATTCTGACTGGTCACAATCTTCAGTTTTACAAGGTGATGTTCTCTTTTTTCCTGCTAAATTTGAAATAGATAATTAGAATTAACATCTCAAACTCTAACAACTATAAACCATACAAATTCGGCATAATCCCTAATGGGGTAGAGAAAATTAGTTTAATTATCTCAAAGATATGAGGTCCATTTAGACACGTATTTATGCCTTAAGAATTCTTTACAGAAGGCAATCATAACCAACCATCCAACTAGCACTGGAAGTGGTGGCTCTTCCAATGGCTGGCCTCTCCCAAATGGATTGACACATAAAGAAAAAAAACAAAACAAAATGAGACTGCAAATAAATGAGAACTAATTTTGGAACATTTAAAGGCAATTTAGTCCATGTGTACCTTTTAGAGGAAATCTTCACATCCACGTGGCAAAACATTTTCCTCCTCTTCTGGCTTCCACTTAGCAAATACTTGTTGAAATGATTAACAAAATTACTGTTCAGACTACACTTCAAGTGTTATCAGTCAATTGTAGCAGAACGTAAATATCCTGTTTAAATCTATCATCTCAGGTTATATCTACTTTATCACCCAACTTAAAAGAGGGTCTAAAATTATATTTCGTAAACTGCATAAGCCAGTTTCCAAAAACGTACAGGAATATTTACACTGTAATTTTACTACCTTAAAATTGGCAAATCCGTACTTAATGAGTTAGTTTTTCAGAAAAGGTACATTGTCTAAAGTAAGAAACACCTACTTTTACTCTCTAAGAAACCAATCCTGTTTATTCAACTTTAATAGCAAGAAAAATTTGTTTTTAAGAAAAGTTCAAGAAAATCAGAATACACTTACCCATTCCAGAAAACTTCCTTTTCAGCAAGTATTCTCAGAAAAGCTACTGGTGCAGTTAGGTCCACGTGTATGACTGGAATAGGGAAAAATAAGGAAAAAAAAGATAAAACATTATTTGCTCAAAATTACTACCACCGTCCAAATCTATATTTGCTATTTTCCAACCTCCTAACAGCAATTAATTCCATCCATTTGTGAGAGTAAGAGTCGAGCAATACTAGCAGGATTTAAAAGCCCAATAATGTACAGCTGAAAAATACGTAAGAGAATAAAGTTGAAAAATCCTTAGCTATCAGATACATGTCTAAATAAGCTCCTAAAATACTTGATTATGATCAGCAGCAATCACCGACTCCACTGTACAGCTCCAGTAAAAGGAAAAAAAAAAGCAGCCCACAGACTATTCTTCACCACCCCTCCCCCAATCAAGACCTCGTGGCTGCAAGCCGGGATAAAGAGTTGTTTCTCCAACTGCTGTGGTCCTGACGGCATGCCGTTAATTTTCTCTTTTGGTGATATTGCAACGACGAGCCTGCCTTTTTCAGTTCCTTTTCCCTTTGCTGCAGTTTAGGAACAGAAGACCGGGCAGGAACACCCGAGACTGCAAAGTGCCCGCCACGCTCATGGAGCCCGGGCCGGCAGCACATGTCGCACAAGGGGGAGCGCGGCCCTGCGATTCTCCGCGTAGCCGCCAGGGGGCGGCGGGTCAGAGTCAGGCCCCGCCGGACGCGGCAACCCCCCCAACCCGTTTCCCGGCGGCAGCCGCGCGGCGACCGGCGGCGCCCAGGCCCGAGTGCGGCGGGGACGCGGGCGCGCCGCCCCTCCTTTGTGTCCCCCAGCCCCCCCGAGCTCGGCCCAGAGGGGCGGGGGCTCCGCGGCCGCGGTGCCCGTCGCACGCGGCCCAAGGCCTAAGCCGGGAACAATCGGCGGCGGCGCGCAGTCGCCGCCATGTCCCCCGCCCTCACCCCCGTGCAGCCCGCCCCGCAGGAACATGGCGGCGGGGACGCCGCTCCCGCCGAGCCGGGCCGGCCCTCCCGCGCCACACTCCCAGCAAGCGGCCGGGCGCAGGCGGCTCCACGCCGCAGCTGAGGCCGACTGCGGCCTCCTCCGAGGGCCACGGCGGGGAAGTTGCGGGCCCCGCCCCGAGGCTGCCCACGCGGGCTAACAAAGCCCACGCGGAGCGGGGGTGGCGCCCAGGCCGCGCGGATCTCGGCGCCCCTCCGCCCACCCTCGCGCGTACAAAGTTTGGGGAACCGCGGGCTCCCGCCCACGCCACGCCGCCCGCTGGCGCGCAGGTACCTCGTGGGCGCGCCCCCTCCCGGCCCGCGGCCTGCCCCATGTGCCGCCGCCGCCGCCGCTTTGTTCTGGAGGCGCTTTAACTCTCGCCCTCGGGAGAAACTTTCCTACCCAGAGACCCCACGCCCCGCGCGCGCCCCGGGCCCCGGAGAAGGCACGGGCCTCGCACGTCCTCTCCCCGAGGGGCCATTGTGTTCGCCATCCGCCCCCCCGCCTTCGGGTCGGCCCAGGCAGGGTCTGCGCGGGTCCCGGGCGCGGCCGCCACGCGCGCGCCGCCCCCTTCCACCCTCCCGCCCCGGCCCTGCCCTGTCCTCGGCCGGCCCGCGGGCGAGCGAGGGGGCAGCCAGATGCGGCTGCCACACGCCGGGGCGGCCAACGGCCGAGACCCGCCCCGGCCACGCCGCCGCCGCCACGCTGCCCCGGGCCAGTCCGCCCCGGGCCGCTCCGCCCCGCCCGCCAGACCCGGGCCGCACACAACAGGTTTCCCTCCGTCGCCGGAGGGGCGGGCAGACTCACCAGGAGGAGTAGCCGCCACCATCTTCGCCTGGCCGGCCGCGGGCTCCTGCTCCCGCCTCCCCGCCCGCCTGCGCTTTACTACGACCGGAGGCCCCAGGCCGGGGGTGCGGCCGGCCGGCCCGCCCCGCGAGGAGAGCTTCGCGGAGGAGCGCGAGCCCCGGCGGCGCTGCGGGAGTCGTCCCCACCCCCTCGGCCTCGCCCGAGGGCGCGAAGTGGCGCGAAGGCGCAGGTCGGGCGGCGGCGGCGGCACCTCGAAGGACCATGTGGGTGAATGAAGGGCGGCGGCTCCCGCCTCAACGTAAATACGGACAAGCCCCACTCCCTCATTAGCATAAAAAACAAAGTACTTCCGACCTCCCCGCCCGCCCGCCAATCACCGCAGGCCCCGCCCACGGCGGCTCGTTCTTGGCGGCCGGGAGAGCGGGAGCCGGGAGCCGCTGGCGGCGCCGCGCAGCCTTCGCCGGGCCGCGCTCCCCCGTGGCCCGCCCACCGCCGCCTGCCTCGCGGAGCGCCTCGCCCGAACACCTCGCGCCACGCCTCCGGCACGCCCTCCGTTAACAAGCTCTGCGCGCGTGCAGACCCCCGCGCGCCGCACACCCTCCTGGAAGCGCACGCTTCCCGGGGCTTCCTGGGAGCCCTGCTCTCCCTGGGACTCGACGTGTACGCGATGCGATCACAGTTTATTACTTTACCGGCCCTTGGTGGGTTTCCGAGGTAATTAGGGGCCTGCTCCAGGCCAACCGGAACCAGAGAAGTAAAATCCAGTGACTTTAACATCGAAACAGAATTACTCGCTGCAAAGATCGTTTGAGACCCAGAAATAAATACATTACACCCGACACTCTTGTGAATGCACACTTCGTGGCAATGTGTTTCCTTAACCTGGCCGCGTGTAAACCAAAACGCTTGCCCGAGCAGAGGTTTCACAGCTGCAGTACCTGAGCCTCCCCTCTCATGCCCAGCTGCATTTAGTAAGAACTCTGGGTTCTCCAGTAGAAATAGCATAGCTGGGAAAGAACCTCATAAACAACCACAAAGCTGAGAAAAGAAGCCCAATCAGGAGCACCTCCTTCTTCACATTGTGGTTCAGGAAATTCCGGAATTCTCAGAAACATAATTGTTAAAAGTGAGGATTCATAACATTTACGAGAAATACAGCAATTATAAATTGGTTTAAATCTAGTAAGTAGCTACTGCAAAGCACATATCACTGGTTCGTGATTGTACAAGTCAACTGTAAAACACACATTACCAAAGGATGTCTTTAATGCCCCAATGTTAAAATTTTTGACATTCAAACTTTGACAGTATTGTCATTTACCGTCTTTTTGACTCATTTTATCATGCTTTGCTTAAATCCAATTGTCAAACTAGTGATGACATAAAAAATAGTGGATTAAAGTTTTGCTACTCTTTTTTTATTGAGTCTAGTTTCTAGACATTCCTTTCTTTGTAAATCAAAATAGAAGGCCAAATCTGAAATTTTACAATATCTAATATTTCTGTAATATAGTCATTTATGAACGTTTCAAAGAGGAAAACACTGCTAATTTTATTACAAGTCTAATTTTACGTTACTTTTGGTCGGCATTGACTAATATGTCAATGCCTTTTTCTTTAAAACTTTATCTTCTGTTTCAAATTAGAATGGTTGAGGCGGGGGGTGTTGTGAGTAAGATTGTTCATCACACTCTCTGAATCATGGGAAATCCCACCTATATACAGGTTTCTTAGCAGGAGTTATTCATCTCATAGTTTCCTTCCAATTAAAGTCAACATTGAAATACTACTAGCTTTAAAAAGCTGTTTTTAGATATCTCACTATATTTCGGTGGAAATCTGACATACAAGCAACTATTTTCTGTGACTACAGTATAAGAAATAATTCTTAATGTATACACATTTTTTATGGTAATCAGGATTTTGGAAGACGCAAATTCATTTAAACCTACTGACTTGGAAATTCCAGAAAGTTTCAGAATTAGTAGGTTGCATTTTATTTTTAAGGGTTTCGCTCATACTTCCTTTCAAAATTAATAAATTATCTTAAGTATAATTAGAATAATTGAAAACGTTTTAATCCCAAGTGAATTTGAAGCTTAGCCAACTTGATGTTTTTTGGAAGTCACTACTAGTGAGAAACCTATCTTCCCCGATTTTAGGGGCCACACTTGGGTATACTTGATAACTAAAGGGAAGATTTTTGTGGTTATGATTTTGAAGATCACAAAAATATGTGAACTGCTAACAAATGCCTTCTGCAACCAAGGAATGTAAAAATAAAGCAATCTGAAATGCCAAAGTGAGACACACAGCCTTCTCAAGTCAGCTAAAACACAGTACTGTTTTACACAATCCAGAACATTCAGAACGTTTTAGATAAAATGAAAAGCTCAGTTCAACGTCAGAGCAGTTCTATATAGCCCTCAGTTTACATGATATATAGAAAGTAATAGAGAATATCTGTATTTTTTACTTTTTACCCATGTGTTTCGGTCTTATAGATGTTATGAATTAAGAAGATCTGAAAACTTATTGACCTTGTAAATAATATTGAGGATTTTATTTCCTACCTTTTATTGTTTAACTATGTCAGTATCAACTGAGTTAAGTGTGTTGAATTTTTGAAAGATAAATTCAGTTAAAATGTTATGTTTTAGCATAATTATAGGGTTTAAGAAACTAATAAAACAATAATCACATTCACATTATAGATGTGAAAACATAGGAATGATGCGAGAATCTAAGTTAAAGACAACTTCTAGTGTTATTTTAAACCTGTATTTATATATAATTTAAATAGTAATTCAGAGGGTCTAAAAATTGGCTAAGCAATTAAGTATATTTCATATTTTTGCGAATTGGCATTTTTAACATAGATGCCTGTAAGTATGTATTATTTTCCCACGGCATTTGTATTTTATGGAAAAGGAATACAAATTTAAACACCACGTTGAGTTCAGAAAGTGAACTGGTTATAAACCGAGAACATTTTGGACTCTTTTGTAATGTAGCAAACAGTAATCAATGACACACATTCAATGATGAAATTTGGGATTTTTTTACAATATGTATCTATAAATGTCTGAAAAGACACAGTCTAGTCCTCCCATATTAATTATGTTTTCCATTGAAACTGTTCGGTCCACTTTAGCAATTATGTATTATGTGTCTGCTATGCTTGCACTGGTCAAAGATATGAGGAGGGATAAGACAGAACCCGTGTCCATGAAAAGTTTAGGAACTCCAGAATATTATTGATTACCACGAATCGTTCACAAATAAGCTGAAGGTTTCATGTCTTCAACCTTTTTTTTTTTTTTACTTGTTCCAATGTCTAATCCAACTGTTATTCTGATGGCAGGTTATTTTACATCCTTCTTAATTTAGAATTTAGAACATCTGCATTTTGTTTATGGTAGTAGATAATCCTGCATAACATGAATATATGAATTATTCACTACAAATGGCATTCCAAGGTGCTACTAATGACAATAAATTTATAGTGAACACAAAGACCATAATCATTTAACCTGATAGACTTAAGGTTTTGGAATTAAGAAATTATAAATTATAGAGGGAAAAATGAACGTGTGTGGTTTTGAATAAAGAAGCAATTTGAAAAAATTACTCTTTTTTCATATCTTTGAAGTTGTTACTGTGGTACTCTGTAGAACCAGATGGGTATAATTATTATTTAATTAAGAAAAATAAACAGAATAGGTATTATTTGTCACAATAAAGAGGATATAGTCTCTACCCTTAAGGAAGTTTGCTATGCATTGATGTCTATCAGTATATGTAAAGTGGTATGGCTTTTATAAAACTAATACATTTTGAATTTAAACATTTAAAGGCAATATATTGTTATGGTACATCGTGGTAAAGTGTTTCACTAGTTTTTCATTTGTTTTCACTAGAAGAATGAAACATCAAAATTGGAAATGGCTTATTTTCAATTTCTTGTTCTTAACTCAGTGGTTCCCAGCCCAGCTGTACTTTACAATCAACCAGGAGCCTTTGAAACATGCAAATGTGTGACCCTTACTTGCAGATATTCTAATTTAGGTGGTAAGAAGTGGGGCCAAAATCCTTTTCAAAAAATTCCCTGGTCATACTTATATGAATCACGACTGACAAGCTCTGGTACTTAGTTCTTGAATGAACTAAAAATGTTTGATTAATCATTACTATTAGCTGATTAATCTTGATAAGTGTTTGTGCCTGTTTTTATCTCTACTGCATATGTATGTTATTAATTAACACATAAGGAAGCAATGAGAAACTGGCCCAGGATATTGCAACTCCTTCATCAAGGAGTTATGGGCATAAAGTTTAAAAAAAAGAGAGACAGAAAACCTTCAGAAATAATTCTGAAAACTTAATGCCTTAAACTGTAGTAACCTTGTTTGGGAAGACACATTGGTAATTAGAGTGCTGTTATATCTTTGCTATCTGGGGTTGAAGTTTAATTTAACTAACAAATATACTTAATCGTGGAAAAATTATTCCTCACATGGATTGTGTTATGTTTGAAAAAAATTCTCTGGAGTGGACATGTTTAGATATGATAAATTGAGTTTGTTCTCAATCACTTAGCAATGAAAAAGGGCTACGTAGAGATCACCTGGATCATCCACAAATTTTTTTTAAATAATAAAAGACAACAACAAGAAGTGTCCAGGGCAGAGAAATTGCCAAATACTACTGATTTTAGTTAATTTCATTCAATTTGCTAAACTCTTCTTAGGTTTTTCTTGTTTGTTTGTTTGCTTGTTTGTTTGTTTTAATATTCTTGCTTTCAAATGTAGGATTTAACTTCAGTTTTTCCCAGAAGAAACAAGTTGATTCAGCCTATCATCTGGCTTTATTCTGCTAGATAATAGTTCTAGAAACAACTTAAGATATTGATTATATAATTTGGTCCTTAAGATTGCTCAGAATAACACAGATTTGACAGTTGTCATACTATTTCACAAAACTATACTTAAGTACCAATATTCATCTTAACCATCAAGCCTAATAATTTCTATGTATATCAAGATGATGAAAACTTATTTTTATTTTGTGTAAATTGTAATTGGTTATTTATATCTTTAATAATTTGCCTTTCTGGGGGCACTTTAAAAGTTGGATAGCAACGTGTTCAGAAGGAATATTTATGAAGGTTCAATTGCTGTATTTCTAAGTGTGCAAAGAATAAACTGATAAAATTATAAAAACTCAGAAGTATTATTTACATGAGACTACAGTGAAGGAAATACACGTTTGATAAATTTTGCAAACCAGTGCACCTTAGTTCCCCTAAATACCAGTTAATTAAGCCTTTCCCCTATGCAGGCAGTAAATTTTAATATACCAGCTTATTTTTCACATACTCATGTTCAAAACAAATAAGTATATTACAAAGTTTTGACTAGGTAAAACCAAGACTGAATTTGAACAGTAATGACAAATCATGTCTGAAATGATAAAACTGTAAGGACCAATTAACATTATGGAGAATAAGTGGGAGCTCTGTACTGCAATTGTCCGGGGAGAAATCAGTACCCACCCAAGTCACAGAAACCATCCTTGAGAATGTGAATGATCTTCTTTGTTCTCTGAGAATATATGCATAATGGCATTGTGTTAGTAGGAAGACCAGCTATGTCTGACATATTTGTTTGTAAGAATTTTCCAAAATTATGTGGGTATAAATTAAAAAGCAAATATTTGATTTAGCCATACATGCTTACATGTGTCCAGTGTTAACATTTGCTTGCAAGATATTTAGAGCAAATTGTTCTCCTTCTCTGGCTGCGATGTCATGGTAGCTGTTATTAAGAGCCACAAGTAAAATTTATCCAATAAAGTATTTAAAGCCAAGTCAAGATAGGAAAGGATGAGGAAAACTGAAGCATATGAGTCATAAAAACCCAAGCAGGATATTGAAACAAGGAGGAAGATGGAGCCCGAAGGATGGGAATAGGGTATAGAAAATAGCCTAGGAAGGTTGGTGCTGGAAATATTCTATATTTTGCTCTAAGTGGTTACACAGATGTAAACGAAAGTCACCATTACACACTTATAATTGGTGTACTTTATGCCTTTTTTTCTGTGTGTTACTTCTCAGTTTCAAAACAGTACTAACAGCAATAACAGCAAGCAGGAAGAAATCAGTGTAGGAACCCAAGGTAAACAGAAGGGCAGGGATTAATGAGGTACACACAAGGACAATGTAGTTAAATTCTTACATATTTGCTGTTGCTGGCTTTTATGTGTTCTTTGCAATTAAGGAGTCATTAGCAGAATGGACAAATCATCACAGTTAATATTTAAGAAACTACTTACTAATGCCCAGCAGTCAGAAGAGGTGGCTTTTATGATACCAAATATTTAAGAAAAGACTAATCGCTAACATTAGCCAAGGGAATTCTCTTTTGCAATATTACATGGTTAAGAGATGACTGACATCTTACATTATCCAGGTGAGCTGGATGTTTTAATATACATTGTTTAGATCCTCACTGAACATTAGCTGTAGCACTTGGTTATTTTAATAATCAGTGTTCAAGAAAGATTAGTGCCTAATATTGGTAAAAAAAAAGATTGGACTATTTTAAAGTCTAATACATGTTCACTTAAAATAATTGCCACAAAGTGTGTACTCAAAAATTGTTTGTTGAAATAATTAATGAGTATGAAAATCCTATCTAAAGAATTATGAGTGCAATTACCATTCTATGAGTGTATCCTTAGAGACATATTTAATAAATATGTCTTATAATCTTATCTGAAATGGGAAACACATTTGGGTTTAATTTACATTCATGTAGTATTATACAAAGCTTGGTAAGCCTTGGTAAGCTTTGAAGCTTTGAAGCCTTGGTAAGAACCAGTGGGATGCCAGAGATCAGAAAATACCAGAATAAAGAGATGATTGAGATACTGATATAAGAATCTGTTAAGATTGTCAGGCTTTTGAGTTACAAAATCAGGAGTGAGTTGAGACCAAGGAATAAAATATTAATAATGGCTGGGGGTAAGGGGTATAATCAAAATGGCAGGGAAGCAGAAAGATATAAACAGGATATAAACACTTCGAATCAGAGAAACAGAAACAAAGATGAAGCTCTGAACAAATCACTGGTATCATGAGTGGGTCTTAAGAAAACACATTTTATCTGGGAAGGCTTAGTGATTTCCAAAGCATCTCTGGCCCTAAGCAGAAAGTTATTCTGTCTTAAAGAGCATTAGACACTGCCTTCCTCCATTGTCCATGTGTCATTTGAGTTATTCTAATATCAGAGTGACTACTTCACAGGTAGGCCAATGGGGAATTTCAGCTGTGTGGGCTAGATATAGGTTGATTCATTAAATTTCTAGGGCACTATATATTGTATCACATATCCGTGACATAAAAACTAAAACAGGAAACTTCCAGCTTCAAAAATGGTGGTGTAGACACAAGCCAGCTTTGCTTTCCCCCATGGAAAACCAAAAAAACAAATATACAGCACTGAAACTGTCACCAGGAATATCCCAGAACTCAAATATGAAGATGAGTCAGTTCCTGGGGTCACAAAAAATGGTAAAAACAAGCAAACAACCAACAACAAAAACAACAACAACAACAACTCTCCAACCAGACTGTGTGAGAATCAGATTTTCACATATGCAACACTCCTTATCCCAAGCTGACTGGCACCAGTGTGCAAAAACTTGTCCTTGACTCATGTTTTCTACACTAGAAAAAGTGAAATCGAGGTGGACAAGCAGCTTCCCCACCATCTTTTCTTTGGCAGGAGACCTGTCCATGCCTCAAACCACAGGAAACATCATGATTGCCTGAAGAGAGATATATCTCTAAGAACAGCCAGTGGCAAAGGGTGGAAGCTAGACTAGCATCTCCACCCCTGGAAACTCTGCTGTGTATCTCAGCCAAAGGAGAGGCCAAATTAGAATGGCTGTTCAGCAGCACCATGCTGAAGTGGGTATGTTCCACAGGTCCCCTGGGCACAAACCCCTAGCAAGTCTTTCAACACTACACAGATAGTCCTTCTGGGATCTTTCCCACTCTGAATGGGCAGTGTTCTGATTATTTGCCAGAGCTGAGACAAACCTGGGCTTTAGGCACCATTTAGCACCAAAAAGGAGGTAGTGACTTAGTGTGGGAAAACATAAGAAACTCAATAGGTAAATTATGAAGAATCTCTAAGCAAACATATTCAACGAAAAACAAATAAGGCTGGGCACAGTGGCTCATGCCTGTAATCCCAGCACTTTAAGAGGCCAAAGCAGGAGGATCACTTGAACCCAGGAGTTCAAGATCAGCTTGGGCAACATAGTGAGACCCTGCCTCTACAAAAAATGAAGATTAGCCAGGTGTAGTGGCACGTGTCTGTAGTCTCAGCTCCTCTTGAGGCTGAGGTGGAAGGATCACTTGAGCCCAGGAAGCTGAGCTGGCAGTGAACCATGATTGTACCACTGAACTCCTGCCTGAATGATAGAGCAAGATGCTATTTATTTGTTAAAAAATCAAAACAAGACAGACCAGAAGACTGAAATAAATAACTAATTTTTCAATGCAAAGACATAAGAAATGATAGCAAATAGGGAACTATGACCTTCCCAAATGGACAAAGCAAGAGCCAGTGACTGACCCTAACAAGAGAGCAATATGTGAGCTCTCTCACCAAGAATTATAGCAGTATAAAAAATTTATAGCAGTATAAAAAATTTATAGCAGTATGAAAAACTTAGTGATATCCAAGATAATGTAGAAAAACAATTCAGAAATGTATTAGAGAAATTTAACAAACAGATTGAAATAATAATAATTACAAAACCCAGAAATCTTGGAACTGAGAAGTACATTCGCTGAACTGAAGAACACATTGGAGGTTCTCAACAGCAGAGTGGATCAAGCAGAGGAAAGAATAAGTGAACTTAAATGAAGGCTATTTGAAATTATACAATCAGAAGAGAAGAAAATAGAATGAAAAGGAATGTAGATTGCTTATAAGATAAAGAAAATTACCTCAAAACACCAACTCTAAGAATTGTTGGTGTTCAAGAGGGAGTTGAGCAAGAGCAAGGGGTAGAAAGCTTAATTTAAAAATAACAATAATAGAAAACATTCCAAAACTTAAGAAAGATATAAATATCCAGGTACAGGAAGTTCAGAGTACACCAAACAGGTTTGACCCAAATAAGACTACCCCAAGGCATGTAATAATCAAACACTCAAATGTCAAAGGCAAATAAATTATCCTAAAAGCAGCAAGATAATAGAAGCAAATAACATAGAAAGGAATTCCAATTCATCTGGCAATAGACTTCTTAAGGGAAACCACACAGGCCAGGAAGAATGACAGTTTCAATGCACTGAAAGAAAAAAAA